>NC_141055.1:30153021-30688021 GCF_041138505.1 Cibotium barometz | reverse complement strand
CTTCAACATTTTGCGTCCACGACAAGCACGTAGTGGCTTACATTGGACGTCAATCTCGTGATTGGACATGGACTTTTCCTTTCCGACGATACCACCATGACGGCTTAAGCTCCACGTTCTTGTAGAAGGCGTGCTCTCCTTGTATTCAATTAGAGAGTCACCCATTATAGTATTACATTACAACTAGTAATTAATTCATAACTTTTGTTCATTTCAAGTCAATGCCAATCCAAGTGTTGCATTATTTCCTCGTTCCTTGTGGTACTCTTTGTGTGTGTGTGTATTAGAGAGAGAGAGAGAGAGGGGGGTAACATACAAGAGTCAATTACAAAGTGTGTGTGTGTGTGTGTGTGAGAGAGAGAGAGAGAGAGAGTGGGAGAGAGAGGGAGAGAGAGAGAGAGTGAGTGAGTGAGTGTCAGACAAAGATAACATATAAGAGTCAATTCCAAACTGTGCATGCAAAAACTACTACTTTGGGTTGAATAAAATACAAAAACTTAGACAAGGGATGCCCCTCAAGTATTTCATATTAGTATTCTAGATTCTCTGCATCCACTCATACACTTCAAAGGATTCACACAATAAGAAAAGAAACGGGCCATTGAGTCCTTTACGCACATCCTAGATTTTTTAACCCTTGCATGATACATCCCAAATGTTCATGAAGCATGTGCTCTTTCCCAATGTCTCATATGGTTACATAGTCTTACCTCCACCTTATAAAGTATGGCATCATTATGAAGCTCCTATTAGTCATTCCCATAAAATATACTTTTAATTTAAATAAGGAACACCTAGATAAGCTCATTAAAAAACAAGTGAAGAGTATAACAACATCATTGATAGCTTGATGATGACTTTTCAGATTCTACCTCTTTCGTGATCTTGACTTCCTTGCAAATCCATGCATGTGTCTCACTGCAAGGAATAGTCTTGAGTGAATGAACTTTCATGGACGTGCACAATTAGGGCACAACAATTGGGGCACAATGCTATTGTTTCCATTTGTTTTAAAACCATGTGCAAAAAGAGAAATTGAACAATACCTCCACTCTCATCTAGAAGCTTGTGTTTTTGAGCCTACATAATAAATCAATTCAATACAAACATTTTTGAGATGTGATAGTTTCACTTATTCTACATTGTTACATTGGCCAAAAGTTGTCATTTTAAAATCAATCATCTTTTTCTTTTCTAGTGGTATACATGTGAATGCAATCATGTAAAGCATAACCTCTTTACTTTAAGAATTTCGAAGAGATTAATAACTATTAATTTCACTAAATTAGATGATTAGTTTGATGTTTGGTCCACTTATTTCTCATTACAAGCAAGATGATAAGATATACATGATCTGAGAAATTTGACATACATATTTTATTGGTTTGAAGGAATATATATTTGTTGCAAGGTTATTAAATTATGTTTTTCATGTAAAAAGATAGAGAAAAAATATCACAATAGTAAAATTTTATTGAATGCTAAACCTTAATTGTACTAATGTATCTTAATAGTCTCTTCATACTAAAAATGTCTTCACCTTGGTATCTTAATGTGAGATCCATAACCTATACAACAATGCAGCACATCAAGAAAAGGAGATAAAGCACTAATGCACCTTGTTATAATGAAAACCTAATGTTGACTAGCTAGATGACTGGTCCACGAACTAGCTATCTTCCACCGGTAGACTGTCGAAAACTATACAGCATCATCATTAGTATATTAGACTTGCTAGTAGTTATAATCATAGCTAGGAATAAGGTTGCTAGTGGCCAAGATACCTTTTCTAAGTTGGCCTTGTAACTATTTGATCCAATAGTCTAAGAGTGGAGCATACTATGAGCACTATGCACCTTGTTAGAATGAAAACCTAATTTGACTAGTTGGATGACTAGTCAGCCAACTAGTTATCTTTTGTCACTGATAGACTGCTGAAAACCATACAACTTCATCATTAGCATATTATACTTGCTAGCAATTATAATCATACCTAGGAAAAGGGCCATTAGTGGTGGCCAAGATACGTTTTCTTGGCCTTGTAACTATTTGATCCAATAGTCTAAGTGCAGAGCATACTATGAGCAAAGGGGATTAATCCAACATGAGTCTGGGAGTACACTAAAAGAGAATGATGGCCATAGTCATGAAAGATGGAGCCATGAAATAGTGAGGGAAAGTAGTGAGAGAGTGGTGCAAGTAGTGATATGGATGGCATCAATCGTGACCTAGCTATTTCATGGTACCACTGTAGTTGTGCCACGTGTATAGTATAGCAGTGCAAATAGCCACATTGACTTGGAAAAAATAGGATTCTCCCACCCGAGCCACAATAATGTGTTATAGCATGTTATAGCATGACCTACCTTGCTCTTTTCCCTTATCTCGTTCATCTTCTTCCTTCATTGCTCTTCCACAAGCATAGTGTTCTCTTCCAACCTACCTTGCCCTCTTCCTTTATCTCTTTTACCTTCCTCCTCCTTGTTCTTCCACAAGCATATTGCTCTTAATCATGAGGCATGTCTCTTTTCCCTTCTATGTTCTTCCTTCCTTGCTCTTTACAAGTATAGTGCGCTTAATCCCAAGGCATGTCTCTCTTCCCTTCTATGCTTTTCAATCAAAGTGTTTATATTTTCTATGTTCTTCTCCATTCATCCTCTCCTTTACCTCTCTCTCTAGGGATTTGATCTTCTTTTTTGTGTGTTTAGTTTTGCGTTAATATATAAAGATTCTTTAGGACATATTCTCTTTAGCTAGCTCTTGAGGTAAGCTCCAACCCTAAACCCAATGCTCTTGTTTTATGGTTTCATTTTTTTTGGGTTCTATGTTTTGGGTTTAGGTATGCACACATGTTGCCCATTTCTTTATTCATGAGCTCTCTAACTTTATACTCTATGAATAGAGTAATGCTCTATTCCTTTAGCTAGGCATGCATGGAGTAATGCTTTATTCCTTTGGGGTTGGGCATACATAGAGTATAAAGAGTGATCTATTCCTTTGGTTGGGCATGCAGAGTAATGTTCTATTCCTTTGGTTGGGCATACATAAAGGGCATACACAAAGAGTGCTCTTTTATGCATGACTTATGCATAAAAGAGAACTCTCTTATATGCATAATGAGACACTATGCAGTGTGCTTTCATGAGCTATGTATAAAGAGAGCTCTCTATGTGCATAACGTCTCCAAGCGTTATGCATTATGCATAGTTCTTTTCATGTAACTCATCTTTAATGTGTAGGTCTTCCATCTATCTTGCATCATCTTTATTCTCAGTCTCCATTCTCTTACGGGGGTAAGCTCTAAACCCAACACTCTTTTCTTTAATGCTGCACCCCAAGTGTTATGGGAGTATTTTTTCTCTTTGCATGCATGAAAAATCTCTATGAGCTCTATGCACTCTATGCATGCATATGGATCTATATGAGCTCTATGCACTCTATGCACTCTATGCATGCATATGGATCTATATGAGCTCTATGCACTCAATACATGCATCTCTAAGATCTCTATACATATATAGAGGGCTCTGCTTATGGATAGATCTCTCTATGCATGTATAGAGGGCTATGCCTTCTGGATAAAGCTATATGCATATATAGACATCTCTAGGTGCTCTATGCCTACATAGTGTGCTCTCTATGCATGCATAGGGCTTTCTATCAGATCTATGCATGCATAGATGGCTCTACACCTTATGGATAGATCATGCATAGGGATCGCTCTCTACTCATGCATAGATGACTAGACAGCTTACGGTGGATAGAGCATACATAGGGTTTTCTCTCTATGCATGCATAGGGCTCTCTATACATAGAGAGCCTATGCATCGCTCTCCATGCATAGAGAGCCCTATGCATGCATATGGCCCTCTCTATGAGCTCTATGCATGAGATCTAGATGAATGCATCGAGGGCTCTACCATTTACATGAGAGCTCTATGCATTCACATACATTTACATAAGGTTCTTACCTTATGCATAGAGATCTCTTTGAGCTCTATGCATAAGGGCTCTTACCTTATGTATAGAGCTATCTTTAAGCTCTATATGCATAGATCTCTCCCTTATCCAAATGCATACATGGATTCTACCAAATGCATGAGAGATTTATACATTTACATAAGGTCTCTCTTACCTTATCCATAAGCTCTCTTTGAGCTCTATGCATAAACTTACGAAAATGCATAGAGGACTCCTACCAAATACATGAGAGCTCTATGCATAAGGACTCTTACCTTGTGCATAGGGCTCTCTATACACACGAGTCTATACATAAGGTAGAGCCATTATGCAAATTCATAAGGGCTCTACCACAAATGCATGAATGCATGAGAGCTCTCTTTGAGCTCTATGCATAAGGTAGAGACCTTTATGCAAATGCATAGAGGGATCTCCCAGATGCATGAGATCTCTATGCATAAGGTAGAGACCTTTATGAAAATGCATAGATGGATCGCCTAGATGCATGACATCTCTATGCATAAGGGCTCTTACCTTATGCATAGTGCTCTCTTTGAGCTCTCTGCAAGGTAGAGCCCTTTATGCATAGGGCTCTCTATACATAAGGTAGATCCCTTTATGCATAGGGCTCTCTATACCCAAGATTGAGCCCTTATGAAAATTCATAAGGGCTCTACCAAATGCATGATATCTCTCTTTGAGCTCTATGCATAAGGTAGAGACCTTTATATAAATGCATAAGGTAGAGACCTTTATATAAATGCATACTAGAGGGATCTACCAGATGCATGAGAGCTCTATGCAATTACATAAGAGCTCTTAACTTATGCATAGAGGGATCTACCAAATGCATAAGAGCTCTATGCATTTACATCAGGGATCTTACCTTATGTATAAAGGGATCTACTAGATGTAGGAGAGCTCTATGCATTTACAGAAGGGATCTTACCTTATGCATAGTGCTCTCTTTAAGCCCTTACCTTATGCATAGCACTCTCTTTGAGCTTTATACATTGGGTAGAGACCTAATGCAAATGCATAGAGGACTCTACCAATGCATGAGAGCTCCATGCATTTGCATAAGGGCCCTTACCTTATGCATAGAGCTCACCTTATGCACAGGGCCCTTATGCAAATGCATAGAGGTCTCTACTAAATGCATGAGCTCTCTATGCATGCATAGGACTCTTACCTTATGCATAGATCTATCTATACATACATAGAGCTCTCTATGAGCTCTATGCATGTATAGAGGGCTTTACATTGTGGATAGATCTCTATTATGAATATCTTTGTTTATATAGTTGATGTTTCGTTGATGTGCAGGTCTTCATTCTCTCTTGTGTGGCCTCTATTTTCCCCCTCCATTCTCTTCTCTTCTCTATTTTCCCCCTCCATTCTCTTCTCTTCTCTATTTTCCCCCTCCATTCTCTTCTCTATAGTAAGCTTTAAACCCAACTTAATAGCCTTTTTTCCAATGCCACACTCTCAAGTGTTATGGGTATACTTTTTTTTCATATGCACGAGGAGCTCTCTATGATCTCTAAGAGTGCTTCCTATGCATGGGTTTATCTATGATCACTATGCATAGTGTATTCATAGACGGCTCTATGAATACACTATGCATAGTGTATTCATAGGTGTTATGGGTATACTTTTTTTCATATGCACGAGGAGCTCTCTATGATCTCTAAGAGTGCTTCCTATGCATGGGTTTCTCTATGATCACTATGCATAGTGTATTCATAGGTGTTATGGGTATACTTTTTTTTCATATGCACGAGGAGCTCTCTATGATCTCTAAGAGTGCTTCCTATGCATGGGTTTCTCTATGATCACTATGCATAGTGTATTCATAGACGGCTCTACCTTATGGATAGAGCTCTCTATGCATGCATAGAGTGCCCTATGCATACTAGGGGGGTTCACCTAAAAATATGTGAGTATACCACATGAGTTCAAATGAAGGGGTTTTCTAAATCAAAAAATTAAGGTAAATTTACATAAATACATTTACAGAAGGGGTTCTTTAAATTGATTTTGGAAAAAAACCCATAAGTCCATAAAGAAAAAGGAATCATTTTATTCACAAAAATTCACTCATGCTACCCTTTATTCTCTCCCAGTAGATTCTTCTCACCTTTTCACAGGTTCTCTCACATTTACAGATTCTCTTTTACAGCCTCTAGCCAAGGGCTTGTTCCCGCTCACACCCTATTCACTTATATATTTCAACACCTCCCCTCAAGTGAATACTCCTAGCACACCTGGACCCTATACCAAGTTTCTCTCTTACTTGATAGTCCGTGACCAGTGTCTAGCACACCTCCCCTCAAGTTAACTTAGCACACCTGGACCCTGTACCAAGTTTCTCTCTTACTTGATAGCCCGCGACCAGTGCCTCAAGTCCCTAAACTCATAGTCCTTGACACACTCTCTCTCTATGTGTCCAAGGCTATAAGTGCCCGTGACCTTGACTAAAGTGCTCAAACATACATGTACCACATGGCCTACATCATCGGTGGCTCAGAGGTGGTTTTACTTTGTTGGGGCAGGTTACATTGGGTTGTGGGGTCTCTCTCTCTCTCTCTCTCTCTCTCTCTCTCTCTCTCTCTCTCTGATATTTTCACATGGCTCCTCTCTCTTTGGAGCCTCACATCTTCTCTTGTCTTCAGTCTTTTTGTCGTGGCAGCTTCTCTTCACGCATCCATGTCTTCTTGGAACAGCTTCTCTTCTCGTGTCCATGTCTTCCCTTCAATGCTTCCTCTAGATCTTCTTGTCGGTGTGGATCCTCTTCTTGGAAAGAGATGGTCTTCTTCTTTCATGGCTGGGGCCATGAGCTTGTCTGTCAGGTTTTCTTGCTCCATGTGAGCAGCATGTTTAAATGTTTTGCTGACAATTCCTTTGGGTTTTTTATGTTTATCTTGTGTCATTATGCAATGCAAACCCAAATCTATGCGGGAGGTCTTACCTCTTGCCTTATTCTGGACAAGGGCAGTGTCTGATCCCATTTTTACACTGATGTAATGTGCCTAATACATAATGCATATAGCATTCATTCTTATGCACATTCCCAAATGCAACTTTGGCTGTGAATAATCTTGAATTTGAGTGAGATTTACAGGCATTAACCAAGGGTTAAATGCAAAATGATGATTTATCACAAATTTATCAGCACAAAATTATATTAAATCAAGGGTAACCAATTTGTACGGAATGGTTGGAGTATCAAACCAACTCCGAATTGCAATATGAAGTTATAGGGATTTGTTTCAGATACCTAATGGTCAATTCGAACCCTCAATTGTACCAAAATATAGTGATTAGCACTGATTAATTACTAATTAACAAATTAATCCTCTGTTTTGTATACAAAAAACAGAGTATGCGAGGAGTCCAGATCTGGGGCCTTAGACTTCAAATGAGCTCAAATACTTTGAAGGTCATCAATAGCAATGAGTCTAGTAGAGGATTAAGCCAATAAACACAAGATTTGACCAAATATTGAATGCTTAATCTCTGTTTTACCAAAGTCACCTGCGGATTTGATGAAGAGCTTGGATCTCATTGTAGACTTGATCAAATTGAATTCTGACTTCACCAGCTTGTAGAGCATGCTTGAAAACCCCTGGAGCTATGAGGAATTAGAGCAATTTGATTGGATGAAGACAAGATCTTCAAATTTCTCAGAAAAAACTACGTTGGAAAAAACACAATTTCCCCCTGAATGCGCTGGCAGTTTGATGAGTTTCTTGCGTGGGCTGGAGCCCAAGGGTGTTGGCTATGTTGGGCTAGAATGGTTTGGCCTAATGTTGAGTGTGCAAGGAGCTAGAGCTCCTCCACCAGCTGGGGGTATAGAGGCTAGTTGAAAAATAACTAAAAGTTTGATTATTTTCTAATTATCTACTAATCCTAATTAACTAGATAATGGACTCATAAACTTGATGGATTATAGGCATGGCTCTAATACCATGTTGAAATTAGAGCAATGTGATGAGCTATGGTGGATCAAATACTAGAATCAATATCAATAACAAAGTGATTAGTAAATAATTAAGACGTAATTAGTGAGTAATTAACAAATAGCTTAATGTAGGCATGGATAATCAAAAACCAGCAAATTCTCATTAGGCCAATGCCTCAATTTATAGAGTTTACATCAAAGCATCTAATCCCACTTAATTCACTCCACCTCTCCGAGAATGTCTCCACCTCTTCACTTTTCCCAGAATATCTCTCAGAATATCTCCACACTTTCTAAATCTTCTCATGCTACCCTTTATTCTCTCCTAGTAGATTCTTTTCACCTTTTCACAGGTTCTTTCACATTTATAGATTCTCTTTTATAGCCTCTAGCCAAGGGCTTGTTCCCGCACACACCCTATTCACTTGTATATTTCAACAAATGGGACATTGTTGACGGAGCTCAATCGAGCTATGCTTCCAATCGTAATCTTCCCAAGTGGCAGAACAACACTAGATGCTTGGGAGGTAACTTGATTGAGTTATCGTCTCTCCCACACCTAGGATATTGTCAATGACCATGTAATGTGATCAAGTTATGTGGTGGACATCCACAAAGGAAATATTATGTAACTCGATCGAGTTACATGGCGGACATTCACATATGTTCAATCAAGGTAAGAGGTGGGGATCCACAAACTCGAATGAGTTATGTGGTGGACATCCATGTAGGTACCATTATGTGGTAGATATTTACCATAGAACTCGATCGATATACGAGCTACCTATGTGGATGTTTAATATGTAACTCGAACTATTTACTTACTACATAACCCATGGAATTCATGTACACCAAGCATGCACCTCGATGACATTACAAAAGGAAAAAAAGTCAAAAAAAATTCAATTTTCTATGTAACTTGACCGAGTTACATGGATACCCAACCCATGATGGACACATGTTCCTAGTAGGAATTTAAAAAAAAATGTAATTTTCACATAACTCGTAGGAGTTATGTAAGTACCCATTGAATGGTCGCCACGTGTAATGCTATCAAATTTGGGCCTTTGGCTTACACATTGCAACCAAATATGCTCCGATGGTGTGACCAAGCTTTGCAAGGGCGAGGATGGGGTCCACATTCGGTCACCATCAGAGCACATTTGGTTACAATATGCATGCTAGACAATGTAGCTGGTTTTTAATGTGTCGTGGCCTTAGAGAGCTTCCTCAAAATTGAGCCTTTGGCCTACACATCGTAAACAAATGTGCTCCGATGGTGACCAAACTTTGCAAGAGTAAGGGTGAGGTCCACATATACACACTTGTAGGGTCACCATCAAAGCTCATTTGGTTTAATTCATTGGTCAAAGATCCAATTTTGAGAGGGCTCTCTAAGCCCATGACACATTGAAAACTAGGCATTTGGCACACACATTGCAACCAAATGTGCTCCAATGGTGACCAAAATGTGCAAGTGTATACATGTGGACACTCCTCTCACTCTTATAAATTTGATCACCACCAAAGCACATTTACTTGCAATATGCATGCCAGCCACATATAGACACTTGCAAAGTTTGGTCACCATCCGAGCTTGTTTGGACACCAAAAAAATAGAGACCAAAAGATACAACAATTAAATAAAGAAGACAAGTTACAATGAGAAAAAGTGAGACACCAATAATTTAATAATAAAAATCTAAAGTACAACTCGTGATGATATCAAACTGATCATCAACACCCTCTAGCTCTCAAAACATCTAATATGTTCTCATGCACATCTACAAGAAGCCAATAGAGAGGCCGAGCACCGCATTTACAGCTCTAAACTCGATTACGCTGAAGCTTGATTACAATCACAAGATGAGAGAAGATGTAGGTCTCATGATCAACCTTGTACTACTGCTGGAACTGAATGTATCTCCCGTGCCTATGAATCTGCTAAAAATAGTAGTTTACCATGACCATGTTATGTGCATCAAACTAAACCCCATGACCATCCATGGCATCCTCGTTTGAGAGTGCTCTTTGGCATAGAGCATCTTAATAAATAGTAGTCCACTTGCTCCTCATTACCATTGGGGGCAATGATAGTTAAGGCATCATCCATGGGGTCAATAAATCTATAAGCTCATCATAGTCAACTGCAAACATGGCACTAGCATCATGTGCCACAGCATCAGCATCATGGCACTAGCATCATGTACAACATACATTAGATGATTAGGTTTTATCACTCGTTTACTCCAAGGATATGCCCATGCAAACATGACACACTCACCCCAATTATCCTCTATGCATACTTCACAGAAGCATGTAAACCATCGTGTTCAGATAGTGGGGTTGTTGGCGAGAGTGGAAACTTAAAGTGTATGGAACTATTTGGTAGCCAAATGCCACCAAGAGATTTACAGTGCTATCATCCACACATCAAAAAAATCTCCTAACCATCCTCGCATCACGTGAGAGATAAGAAGAGGTCATGCTACCACTCAACAAGTGCCATGTCTACATCTCTAAACCTCTCTACACCACACATCAAAAAAAATCTCCTAACCATCCTCGCATCACGTGAGAGATAAGAAGAGGTAATGCTACCACTCATCAAGTACCCCCGTCTACATCTCTAAACCTCTCTGTAGCATCGTGTCAAAGCTTGTGATGTCGTAAAGCCTGCTTCATGCACACACCAGCATATCATACCTATGACATCAAAAAGCAATCAAATATATTATACATGTTCTAAAAAGTAGTACTCAAATTGTCTCTCTTGGTAAGGTGAGAATGTGTAGTTCTCAACAAAGTCCACCACTAAGATAACCACACCAATGGTGGGAAACTACCCTGCTCTAAGCATGCATGAAACTGGCGGCTCTACCACTTGGCACAATGGGTGTGTCATATATAAGGGTAGATGTGCTCTCTATAAGGGTATATAAGGAGTATGTTTACACACAAGCTGTAATCTCATGTCTCAAGGAACCACCTCTAAGAGTGTGTGGTGCTATGCAAAGAATGTGAGAGGTATCTCTCATCTCGCCTAGTCTATATATGGCTAGTACAAAAGCGTGACGAGTAGCCAATGCTGCATCCAAAGTATTCCTCTTCTTGATGGATTCATGTGAGCAACAAAGACTATTGAGGACCTTGGCACCTACTGTCCTCTCTCGACGCTCACCAATCTCAACAATAACCCTATACTCAACTAGGTCAGGATGGTCACTAAGGGATGTTAGAATAATAGATTGTTTACAAGGGAGTGAGATCTTCAAAAAAGTTATGAATGATCCTAGACACATGATGATGTATGGCTAGCTTACCTATGGTGTCTCTTACATCCACACTCTCACTAGGAGGAGGAGGAGAAGGCTCACATGGTTCATCCAAACCAAGGAGGGCAATAGTAGGGAGGAGTGGAGGAGGCTCATGTGAATGCAGTGAGGGTGGTGATGGCCTGCCAACATTAGAGGATACCCATTCGCGTACTCTCCACTCTCTTTTTCATTCACAAACTATCCTCTTTCTCTCAGCTTCTTAAGCCTTATGAGCAGGGGGTTTCTTATTCCTATCAAATTTATTACTCCTACGACTTTGTGAGCCCGTTCTGTCTAAAATGCTATGAAGACTAGACACCAAGCTATGATTGAATAAAATGAGCATATAGAAGTGTGTATTTGTCTATGAGTAGGGGGTTTCTTATTCCTATCAAATTTATTACTCCTACGACTTTGTGAGCCCGTTCTGTCTTAACTGCTATGAAGACTAGACACCAAGCTATGATTGAATAAAATGAGCATATAGAAGTGTGTATTTGTAGGAAACAATACTCTCTAATCTTGCATTGTATTGGATATTTTAATTCTTAAGATAAGATTTTCCTTATTCAATATTGGATGATTATGGATTGATAGATATATTTTTAAAATTAAATATATATAATATAATATATTTTTAAAAGTTTAATATTTTAAAATAGTAATTCTAGAAAATAAATGAAATTATTTTTTAAAAGAAGACATAAAATATATTTCTTTTAAATATAAAATAATATATTATTCTATTTATATATGTTATTTACTTTTTAATTAAAATTCATTTTATAAAATAAAAAAGTATCATATATATATATATATATATATATATAACATTGTGCGCTCTTGCCACATGTGTCGAAGCTAGGGACTTGTTTGCGAAGCACCGTGTGTGAGCCACGAATGGCTGCAAGAACACAACTAGAAAACCAGCAAGCTCAAAACAGGGAGCAATGGTGTGTCACTCATCACTGCTCAGACCGTTGTCTCATCTCGTGAAGGATTCTCGTGCCGCGCGATGAAGAAGGAGCCGCCGTCACTACTCTACCGTCTCGTCGTCACCGTGCCGCCACGTAATGCTTGGTTGCTACACACTCTCTCTCTCTCTCTCTCTCTCTCTCTCTCACACACACACACACACACACACACACACATACATACATACACACACACACACACACACGCTGGAGAAGGAGATGGAGAAGATGAAGCAAGAGCACTCCTTGTATTCAACACTCAGAGAATGAGAGGTTTTAGATTACATTTGACTTTTATATGTGACCTTGCCATTCACACATGGGTGCCCAAACATGGCCGACCGATCTTAACCCTTATCCTAATGAAATTCGAGGTGCACCTCTCATCGGCGATCACCCAATCCCCTTAACCCTTTACATGTGCCGACAAGCCCGGCCCATGACTCAAAATACGTAAAATGCTTGGTCTTCAAAAGATATAGAGTGTATCAAAAATAAAATCAAGCATGTTAGACCACAATGGAAGTATGCCATGAGAACCTAGTTTAAGAGGTCACATTAAGGAGCTAGCGTAGCAAATTAATAGGAGTTTAAAACTATTGAAAGTAATTCAAGAGTTAAGGTTAATCAAGGTCTATAACTGGCCTAAGTCAAGGAAAATTACCAAGCTTAATAAATAAATAGATGACCACAATGTGTCTATTCTAAGAACAAGCTAATCCCAAGTGCCTACTAAAGGACACAAGAAACATCAGAGTCATAGGAGTCTTTTGCCTTTATTTCTTTTATGCACGTGACAATTTTTACAAACAACGGCGACCTCCCTAAAGCAAAACTAGCATCGACCTTGGTGCCATGTTTACCACAAGGCCTTCTCTAGGAATCTACTAGCTCACCGTAGGCTATCCCTTACCAATCCAGGGCATCAGTCTGGAGTGGAATACTCCTCGCCTATACCAAGTGTCAATAGGGTGATAGGCGACATGAAAGCACATTACAGACATACATTGCCATTTTTTATAGGCCTTTCTTTTTATTTTTTATTTATCTCTTTGGATTTTTGCTCCCAAATTATCATGCATTCTTACATTCTTTCGACAAAGGGGTAGAAGCTATGTCTTAGAGGTCAACACACACGGCCAGGTTGTTCAAGCATTAAGATGGTTTTAACACTAGGCAACCTGTGGGGCAGCATAGAGGTGGCCAAGGGAGGCAGTTGTATAGCAGGTGAGGTCTTCCCACCATAGATTCCCAATAGTTTTTAGTCACAATGCTCACTCCAGCACCACCATCAAGGATTCCCTTTAGAGTTAATCCCTTGGTAGTAATGGGGAGGGTTGCATTAGATTGGTCACCTTCAAAGTACTATCCCAACTTGTTAACAGGTATTTCAACGACTGAGTCTTCATCTAGGTTGGGGGCTGTAGATCCAAATGTTCCTCCACATCTTGAAGCGTGTCAGGTCTATCTATATTTGCAAATTGTGGTAACCCCACCTTCAGTTCTCCATTGAGAAATGCCCGAAGAGCTAAGCACAGCTCAGGATCTCTGTATAGCTTGGATATGATTGTGGTTTTGATTTCAGAGGACATGAAATCCATTAGTTTGGACACATTCAATGGTACTTTTTGAGATATCGACCCTTGACTAGGGACTGGTGAAGATGGAATCACTTCCTCTTCGATGGGGTCATGCATTCCCTCACTAAACATTCTTTCAAGCAAGAAGGGTATCTGCCCACTTCCTGATGTCCTCACTTTCTTCTCGAATGATACTAGGTATAGCTAACGGTTTATGGCTCCTGTAAGGCTGAACTTGTGTAGGAAACATTGTGTCTAGGATCTTGATTTTTCTAGGTTCTGGCTCTAGTTCTCTTTGTGTTTCTTCCACCAAACCCCTTAAGTGTTACACTCGTTCAATCTCCTCTGGTGGGTTTGGGTAAGTCCCAATCTTTTTCTTGAGGGTTTTTGGCCCACGTGGCTTGTCTTTGAGAGTCTCAGTCAGTCTGGGTAGCCAAGAGGGCACGTGGGGCAGAAGGAGTTTCCCTTTGTTTCCCCCGATTTATGTCTTTGCTTGATTCTCCTTTGTTGCGCTCCCGAGTGGGTTCCTCCCTTAAAGTAGTGGCTTTGGTCTCCGTGGTTTCTATTGAATCAGAATCATCTTCAGGATCATTCATATACACAGGGTCGTCTCCTGTCTCTATATTAGTCTTTTAACTAGGTTTGGAGCTTGTGGCATTAAGCGATCTCTTCCATCGCATTTTCTTTTTCTTTGCTCAAGCAATTGATGCAGTATCCCTCTCTTCAAGAGTGTAGTTTTGATTTTGAAGCATTGACCGTGTGACTACATTTGCGAGTACAACACGTGTGGTTCCTAGTGCCTCATTGGTGACCTCAACCAATGGCGTAATCTTGGGTGCACTTGGATTATGTGGACATTGAGCAATCAAATGATCTATGCCACAATGATTACATGTAAGTACCGGCATTTCCAACGTGCTCCCTTGATTTGGTTGCATTTGAGTAGCGATCTTCTGTAGCCTATTAGGGCACTCTGCTACACGATGTGGTCCACCACAATCGTAGCATTGAAGAGGTGGTCTCCTGGCAAAGGTATTAAGCTTTTTTCCTCTTGTTTGGCGAGAGCAGCCGCTTGATATACAGGCTTGACTTGCCCAAAATGATCCTCCATGTAATACTAGGGAGTCATTTCAAACGTATCAATCCCATATGGAACAGTGGGGTCTATATCCTCTTCATAATCCCCACATGCACTATGTGACCCACAACCCATCTGGTTATAGGGGTAACCCTCGGGCGGATGCGGAGGTTGTGGTCCTAGCACTGGTGGTGGTAACGGCACAGAATGGACTAAATTTGGGTTCCTTGGAACTATGTGTTGTGACGGTTGCTCGACAGGTGGTGCAGGCACCAGTGTGCGGGTACTTGAGGTGTGTTTGACCAGGCTAGTGGTGCCTGATTTGCTAACATATGCTTAAGTACTAGGCAATCCTTAGATTGATGGCCATACTTACCACATGTATTGCAAGTCCCATTGAATTTAACTCTGAATGTGGGACATTCACTTGTGCTATGTGGTCCTAAGCAAACCGAACACCATTGTTGCTCTCTTCTTGGGTACATATGGCTATTTTGAGGAGCTCGATTACCCCTAAAGTATTCTTGGAGAGCCTTAGGAAGGTCAGCTACTATAGACGTTTCGGATATCTTGGGCTCCTTGGCAATAGGTTTTACAGTCGTTGGCTCGTGCCCAGATACTTGCGAACTAACAGACCTTGTCTCCGAAGACACCTTTTTACCTGCAATCATCAAGTTGTCTTCTAACTGGATTACATTGGCAGTGACTGCTTTCCACGTCGTAAGACCTCTAATGACTAGGCCATTGTATATGTCCTCGTGGCGCAAATCTCGGATGAATCTATCAGAAAGTTGGTTGTTTTATTGAAGCACTCATCGGGAGTACATCGAGAATTTAGATGCTTTAGTCGACTAATAAAGTCTCTCACTGACTCTCCTTCCTCGCGTTCAGTTTTTTGGAGTTGAGATGCTACACCCCAAAGCACACCCTCACGTATGTATTCTTTCAAGAACAATCTCTTGAGAGTGGGATAGTGAGTACGCTCTTCAACCCTTAAAGTTTGATAACAATCTCCGGCTTTTCCACTCAGGTTAAGCCTAAGGCTTTACACTTATGTAGCTCATTGTGCTCTTCCAAGGAATACACACATGTTCAAAAACTTCAATGTGCTTCCTAACATCTTCGTTACCACCACTGAAGTTCTAAGTGAGCTTGGCAACTTGTACCGCCTTGCTTCTAGGCTCTCTCTCAAGTATGCCATGCATGTTTTTCGCAATAGATCGTCCGATCGTTTGAGCAAACGCTGCTAGATAACCTAAGTGAGCAGACATAGCTAGTGGAGGCACTTCCGAGATGGCCTGGTTGATAGGAGTTGGCATTGGTCTTGGCAGCTGACGCAGGATATGATATGTGACTAGGCATAGCTCCTTTTGGATAAAGGTTCTGATAAGGCATTCGTGGAGCATACACCATTGGCATAACAGGAGGTGTAGGAGCTACATGAGCATGAGTAGTGATAGGTACATATGGTCGATATGCACTGGTATGCACTGTTGTAGGTACTATACCACTAGGTAGCGGTGTTGTACTAACAACAGTGGTAACGGGTGCACTTTTTGTCATGCTTATCATCGGAGTAGGCATTGTGGATTCCCTAATGGAAAGTTGAGCCAAAGCTGGAAAGCTAAAGTTACTACTCGTGGGCTCAACCTGCATTGAGACTCCAAGCGAAACAACATACGAAGGATCTACGGGACTCACCGAGGGAGTCTCCAATTGCGACAGGGTTGGTTGTTTAGCCTTGCCCATATCCAAAAATCTCATAGGGCCAGTTGAAACTAGGTTCACTCCCCTATTCTACCTCTCGAATTGGATAATTATATGGATAACTTCACATATCATGTTCATCTAGATTGGTGGCACTAGATGTAGATCGTATGACTTCTAACCAACCTACATGGTATGTGTAACCCGAACCCGTGTATAGGTCAGTCAGAGTCTCCATGTGTAGGTCATATTCCCAATTTTCATTGAGAAATATCCCATCTAAACTTGGCGTGCCAAAAGGTTCTCTCGAAGTAGACGCAATGTCACTTCTTGTGGTTTGACTTCTAGGGGCCTCTACTTTAGGAAGAGCATCAGAAGGTGGTAGCTCAGTAGGGCCTTCATTAAAAGAATATCCACATGGACACTCTTTGGGAGGGCAGGGTCTACATGAGATGTAAATGGCGAATCTACTTCCCCACCTCCTTCGTTTACTTCACTTGTCCGCAGGTTCAGAGCGCGTAGCTCTACTAAAAGTCTCTATATTAGACGACTAAACATGCTAGATCCGGGTTGTGGGGCCCAAACTAGCACGTTTTAGCTTTCTTCCTAAGAGTTCTGGGTAGGATGCCCTTCCATGACTTTAGAGTCAGAGGACGAGTCACTAGTCGCTATTCGTGGATCTTGGGTTGCTCTTCCTTGGTTTCCAACTGAAGGCCAAGATGCTAACGTGGAGGGATGGTGTGAGCCTGCGTAAACTGAAATGCTTTCTAGTTGCTCAGACTCTAGCATAGATGCATGTGACATGGGTATCTTACGAGCGTTGGTAACTACCCTTGAAGCCCACACAAGTGGTTTCTCAAGTGTTTCGCACCCCGTTTTTACTTGTTTTTATCTTGTTTTCAACCCGTTTTTACCCCCTTACTTATGGTTGAAACTGGACTAAGGCATGTGATAGCTCAAGATGAGCGTATCGTTCAAGGGGTCCTAGCATGCTTTACAGCACAGTGTTCGCCTATTTGGAGCTCTCATGGGCCCTCAGAACACTCTATTTGTGCCTAGGTGTGAGGCTTAAATTAGAAAGTCCAAGAGTGCCTGTGGGGGGCTTTGTCCCACATGCCCACTCCACTCCTTGGGAGGGTAGACTATATATAGAGCTTCACTCCCCTTAAGCTTTCACTTGAGAGAAAGCTATGGAGGCTCACTCTCCTATATATATATATATATATATATATATCAAAAGACTGAGGCCAGGTCGGATGGGGGTTTTTTCTTTTTCAATTTTTTTTTCAATAAAAAAATTCTTTCCACACGGGTTGGGTTGATTTATTATTTTTATTTTTATTTTTTATTATATTTTTTATTTTTTTTAACTTAAAAAATATTTTTAGAGAAAAATAGCTCATGTGCACCTAGGGCTGGTTGCTTGTCACCCGCGGTGTCCTCTGCACAGCTGCCAACATAGCAGCATAGCGCATAACAACTTTTCTACCCTGTCTACACGTGCACGTGGACACACTAACACTAACTAACTTATTGCTCTTACAGCTAACACACAGAACTGAAATGTGCTAAAAATGAAGAAAATAAAACTGAAAAATGATTGAAGAAGAGCAGCAAACACACAAACACGCCTCTCTTTGCCTTTCTGCAAGATAAAATAGACTTCAAACAGTAGCCCGAGCTGCATCTAGAGCTTGGTGCAGGACAAGTCCCCAGCAATGGCACCAAAAATGTGCGCTTTTGCCACACGTGTTGGAGCTAGGGACTTGCTAAGCACCATGTGCGAGCCACGAATGGCTGCAAGCACACAACCAGGAAACCAGCAAGCTCAAAACAGGGAGCAATGGTGTGTCACTCATTGCTCAGATCACCGTCGTGAAGGATTCTCGCGTCGGGATGAAGGAGGAGCCGCCGCCGCCACTCTATCGCCTCGTCGTCGCCGTGCCACCATGCAATGCTCGATCGCTACACACACACACACACTCTCTCTCTCTCTCTCTCTCTCTCACACACACACACACACACACACACACACACACACACACACACACACACACGCTAGAGAAGGAGATGCAGAAAATGAAGTAAGAGCACTCCTTGTATTCAACACTCAGAGAATGAGAGGTTTTAGGTTACATTTGACTTTTATATGTGACCTGGCCGTTCACACATGGGCGCCCACACATGGCCCGCCGATCTTAACCCTTATCCTGAAGATGAAATTCGAGGTGCACCTCTCATCGGTGATCACCCAATCCCCTTACCCTTTACATGTGGTGCCGACAAGCCCGCCCCCCCATGACTCAGAACACGTAAAATAATTATATGACGTAAAAAGTAATACGTCTCAATGTCCGCCATAAGTTAACATACATAAATTAACAAATGGCTAATTTTTAAAAAGAGTTTCAAAAAATTATATATGTAATAATATATTTTATTTAAAAATGTATATCATAAGAGTATCTTATATACATATGCATGGATTATCTATAAATTATATATATATATATAGTTTACATGCATGTGCAACTATGGATACACCCATGCGTGGAGTGATGATGACATGGAAACTCGAGTTGATGACATGGTAGGGAAATTTGTTGATATGACATACACGTGTGACATGTGTATGCCACGTTAAATTATATATATATATATATATATATATATATATATATATTACATGCATGTGAAAATATGAATGGATACACCCATGTGTGGAGTGATGATGATGACATGGAAACTCAAGATGATAACATGGTAGGATAGATTATTGATATGGCATACACGTGTGGCATGTGGGAGAAAAGATGCAAACGTATTTAGTAGCTACTGAAGCTATGCAAGAGGTCACAAACCTATGCACTACTTGGAATATGTGCCCAAGTAGGCATGTTTCATAAAAATCTAAAACCATGAGCTTATTTCATTAGAAATATATGTGAGCACCACTAGATGTGAGCCATGATTATAGAGGCATAAGCCTACAAGATGTGAGCCAAGAGGCATGAGCCTATAGACATGAGCCATGAGTCTAGAGGCATAAGCCTATACTATGTGAGCCGAGAGGCATGAGCCTCTCGGCTCACATGAGCCTATAGACATGAGCCATGAGTTTAGAGGCATAAGCCTACAAGATGTGAGCCAAGAGGCATGAGCCTATAGACATGAGCCATGAGTCTAGAGGCATAAGCCTATACTATGTGAGCCGAGAGGCATAAGCCTATACTATGTGAGCCGAGAGGCATGAGCCTCTAAACATGAGTCCACAAGGTGTAAGCCTACTATGTGTGCCATGAGTCCAGCTCACCAAATCTGTGTGCACTTATTTCTTCACATAAAATAATGCGCGAGTCTACTAGACATGAGCCTAGAGACATGCATAGCAAAAAAAAAAAGGTTTAAAACTCCAAAAAAGTTATTATATATATATAATTTTATTTTTCTAAATTAAGAAAAATTTGAGCAGAAGAGACATGTTTGAATTCATTTTAGATTTGCTTCAAGAAGCATTAGAGGTCAATTCATAAGGTGAAGCCCTTTGATCTAGACTAACTATTGGAATAACAATACATTTGTCTCAGTAGTGCATCCAACACCTCCTCATACCCACCTAGCCTTTGGTCTCACATCACTCATAGCACAAAGTGATCCCCTCGTAAGAAGGAAAGACTCCTTTAGATCTATCTTAAGTGATGAGTTTTGGGAAGAAATAAGCCAATTAAACATAGATGCAAGCGGAGGAACAATGAAACCTCTAGAAATGAAATCCACCACACAGTCCTCCAAGCCCCAAATTTTGTTGACTAAAAAGTAGTGCCATAAACTTTATAAAAAGAGCAATAAACCACCCTTTCTTTGGGACAAAATCAGGTCCAAAGGGAGATTTGGATACATGCATAGTTCACACCACTTAGGTGTTGAGAGATGTAATCGTGGTGTTGCGTGTATGTGGGAAAGCACCCTAGAGGTGCAAGATATTGTGGCAAGATAAGAATGCCACATGTAATATTGAATGGTGTGTGAGTGTGACCAAAAGAGTGGAAACGAGAGTGCCACATGGATGATGATGTGTAAAATGGGATAAGGCTAGAGGGCCTATATCATTGTATGGTTCATTGTGATATGATATAGAAGAGATCAAGTGTTGAGTGTGCAATCTCTCTCTCTCTCTCTCATGGAGATTTTAGTGTGGTTTAATCCACCTTAATCTATGCTTAATCATTGTCTTTCACCATGATCAATCCCATTTTAGGATTGTTAACATGGTATCAGAGCTTAGGTGGGCTCTTGGTCATGGTGATTATTTATGTATAGTTTTTCTTGGTTATGAGTTCTTTGATTAAGCATTATTTTTCGTTATTACGAAAAAAATTATGCACACTCATATTATCATTTGGATTTGCATTTGTGAGGATTTGAGAGGTTTTTTGCAACATGGAAAGCCTGCTCATCATCATGGAAGCTGAAAATGGAGATTTCAGCATTATGAAGGCTATGGAGTCTTCATCAAACATCAAAGAAGCTACCCAAGAGAGTTGCGAATGGAGTTTTGCAACAAAGAGAAGATTTGCATCAAGGGAAGATGCAAATGGAGTTGGAAATGGAGATTTCAGTAAGTATGAAGACTATGGAGTCTTCGGTGTCAACAAGGAAGCTGCCAAGGAGACAAAGCTATCTCAAGAAGGTTGGTTTTGTGAGTTTTGCCTTATGAAACTTTAAAGAAGGGTTACTGATGTGTGGGATGAGAAGATCCCATGGTTCTTTGCACTTGGGAAAAGAGCATGTGTGGAGGTGTATGCTTGTCAAGATAATGGCAAGTGAGATGGTGGACACAATGGAGTTCACATGTGTGCATCAAGAAGATGATGCACTTGTGGATGTTGCTCAAGGAGATGAGCAAAGTAGTGGAAGTTGTGGGAACTTTCATATGTGTATGCACCTATGGTTTCTCAATGGGAGAAACTTGACAAAGCACCCTCAAAGTTTTGTATGCAAAGAAAAGCATGGAGAGTTGCAAGTTCATTTGGGAGCTTGCAAGGCCATGCTAATGGCATGTCATAGGAGATGCTAGAGATTTAAAGCTCAATGAGGAGCTCAATGGCCATGTTGATGGTCTTCATGGAAATCTTAAGAAGGAGCTTGGTGGGGCTGACAGCTCATCTTGTTTAAAGAAGAACTAAGAGGTATTTGGTACATGAAAGCTACCCAAGGTGAGGAACATTAAGCTATGACGGATTAAAGTTGTTATGGAATGAGTAAGTAGCTGCAAGAAGTAGCAGCACAACAAAGAGGAGACAGTAGTAGAGGTGGCAGTAGATGAATACTATTAACGCTGGTGGAAGATGATGCAACGCACAAATGGCCGCCCACCCAGTAGAATGTAAAGAGAGAGAGGAGAGACCCAACTCGTGAAGCACTATCCAAAACACTGAAGCTTGGTGAACTCAAAAGCGCAGTACAAATATGAAGAAAGAAGATGGTGGGTGGATAAGGGCCACCCACCCACTAGGGCCCTGTGCTCCAAGGGATTTCAAAGGAGGTGTAAGCAAACAACAACAAATGTACAATAATGCATGAACAGAAAGCAGTAGACATCAGGCAAACGAGAGGCCTCCCTCAGCTCAAAGACCATCTTCAATGGGAGCCACGTAAGCTGCATGCTGGTGTGGCAGCCATACAGCAACTAAGAGATAAGAAGAGCTCTAAAGCAATCAGGAGCTTGAGAAGAGACAAGCAAGAAGTGAATTGCAAGCGAGAAGCAAAACGCTTGGCCATGGTAGTGCAAAGCATCATGAAGCATACAGACAGAACAGAGCGCAGGAGAGTAGGAGATGAATTACCATGAAATCTCGGATCAGCTCGAGGAGCAGACGACCCATGAAGAAGCTGACTTGTGGGGCTTGCTTTGCAATAGAGCAGCATGTGGACTTGAAGAAAGCTACTGGCGTATAGCAGAATGGCACGAAGATACGACATAGATTGTCGTGTTTACAAATGCGGTACAGAGTGTGATGCATGCACCTTTTAAAAAAACTCTGGAATCAAATCTTTCAAAGATAAAGGTTGATTCACACCATTGTTCACATGCCTTTAGAAGACACATTTTATGTCTTAAGGGCTCATTCACACAAGATCTTATAAAGCCTTGTTCACATGGTTGGATGAAGATTAGTCCCATTCACACACAACCAATTTTCAAAGTTTTTAAGAAGATGTTCACACACACATCGAGGGTCCCCTACCCAGTTGTGACCAAAATGGTTTGTATAATTTTTATTTTTCACCCACAATTAATGATAGGTAACCGTGCCCGAGCCTGCGTGCTAAAAAATGAGGATTTGTTTTGTAACCACCCATGGTATGAGGGTTGCCTTGCCTGAGCTCACCTAGAAGCTCGAAATGGTTGTTGCGTGATGTGTGCATAAGCAATGCATGTGTGAGGTGCATGCGCATGGGTTGGTTCCCACCCGAACTTCCATGTTCAAATCAGACTCAGTGGTTTCACTGCTGTGAGCGAGTCAGCTCAAAATTGACTAGGTGTCTAAGATGGTAGACACGCGCACACATGTTTGGTTGATGGACACTCCAATGTATCATTGAGGGGGAGTG
Source organism: Cibotium barometz (assembly GCF_041138505.1). Taxonomy (NCBI): domain Eukaryota; kingdom Viridiplantae; phylum Streptophyta; class Polypodiopsida; order Cyatheales; family Cibotiaceae; genus Cibotium; species Cibotium barometz. Next base: position 30,664,826 of record NC_141055.1, on the reverse strand, counting down.
TTGAGAGGTAGCGATTGCAGTTGTGCAATGCTACATTGATATGGGTGATGGATGATGGGGAGTTGTGGAACACCTCGATTAAGAGGGGGTGTTGAGAGATGTAATCGTGGTGTTGTGTGTATGTGAGAAAGCACCCTAGAGGTGCAAGATATTGTGGCAAGATAAGAATGCCACATGTAATATTGAATGGTGTGTGAGTGTTGACCAAAAGAGTGGAAAAGGGAGTGCCACACATGGATGATGATGTGTAAAGTGGGATAAGGCTAGAGGGCCTATATCATTGTATGGTTCATTGTGACATGATATAGAAGAGATCAAGTGTTGAGTGTGCAATCTCTCTCTCTCTCTCTCATGGAGTTTTTAGTGTGGTTTAATCCACCTTAATCTATGCTTAATCATTGTTTATCACCATGATCAATTCCCTTTTAGGATTGTTAACATTAGGCCCTTAAGGATGAGATCCTCAACAGCCTTTTCAATTGTATGAACTATACTGAGAATGTATTTCTAGTCTTATTAGAGAATTACTTAAGAAGATGAATTACTAGCATTCACCATGTGCCATTTTTACTCAAAAATTATCTTTCGCTTTCATTTTTGTTGATAGGTTGGGATGCCCCATGCATCTGTCATCACATTGTGTCATGTCTACTATAAACTCTAATATTTTGGTCTCATAAGGCTCAATTATTGGATTATAAACAAGATAATGCAATAATTTTTATAGAAATGAACTTTGTAGACCTTATTATAGCTAGAGTCTCAGATTACAAAGGAAATATCACCTCATATGAATAGTCTTTCTTTCTTTCGTTCTTTCTTTCTTTATAATTATATAAGGAAGTATCATCCTCTTAATTTTCTACAAACATAGGGAGGATTAAAGCAAATGATGAAGCTAATAATTATAATATTAAGGAATTAAAAACTTAATTAAGAAAGACACACTAATCAAGAGTTAAAAAACACAGTATTCGTCTTCATTACATTGATCTAAGTACATCAAGTTTTAGCTTCAATGGATTGATTAAACACCACACAACTCCCATGTAAATTGTGTCCTTGTTGTTGTCATGACAAACTCATCAAAACAATGCATCACTATCCATACACTTTACACCTTTTTCAACATTCAAGATTATTCTTCATCCATTTATAATTCACCAACTAAATCAACCTCCTTTAGATTTTAACACACACATAAAATTTTGATAGGAGTCCCATTTCACCTTCACTATTACAATTTGGCATTTCAATTTAATCGACATCTTAAAACTCCCCCTCATTGTTTATAAAATTTTAAAAAAAACATGTGCTATAAGCAACTAGTGCCTATGCCGCCAAAGGTTTTGCTACATCCACTTACATGTATCTTGTGAATGCATATACTACCAAAAGAACTCAAGAGTCAAGAGGGTAGGTTTTCCTTCCCCTTGCTACCCACATCTTGCCTGCCCTATAACTTCTAACCTTGGGGTTAGTTTTCACTAGTCTAGATGCCACTAGGCTCCCCTTACACATTTAGGAGGGATGTGTAAGGATTTTATTCATTTAGGCATTAAATGCTTGGGTAGAGAACCCATAAAAAATGTCTCTTCCCACTAATGAAAATGGTAATTGTCCATGGCAAATGAGTTTTTATAGGGCACAAAAAAATAAAAACATGTTATTGGTGAGATAATCTAGATGGTGAGAACACATGACGATCCCAATTTTGTTGATGCCAAGATGATGATGTCTTGTTGATGCCAAGATGATGTCTTGATGAAGAATTAAATTTTTTGACCATGTGAACAAATGCTTATCATTGTGAAAGCATGCAACATATATGCACATGGTAGTATACTTTGTGCTTGATGAAAAACATAAGCAAACTATGTGAATGCCCCCTAGTGTTTAGTCTCCTTTAGAACAAGGTATTTTAGGTTTTTTATAAACCATACAAAAAGAAACAAGTTGTAAATACCTCTTTACAACCACTAAGGCACTGTGGCGTTTTTAATATTAGTAATAGCTATACTTACACCAATAATAAATCCTCAACATCAAAACATATCTACATCAAATCCAAGATTTTCAAAAATAAAATTACAAATAAACATCCACTATAGTGAGTAACTTTTTTATTTTGTAAGAAATTAATATACTTGCACATATGATAAATCTTAACCAAAATAAATAAATAAATAAATAAGTGAAAAATAAACCTCCACCCTTGGATTGGTTGATTTTTGACCCCAATAGCCTTCAATTTTCCTCCATTCCTAGATCATCAACACAATATTTGTGTATGAAATTAAGCACACTTGATTATCACCAATGGTGATCATTCCCAAAAATAATGAAAAGCTTAAGAGTGTGTGTTAACCTTAGAATGTTAATGCCACAATAGATTATGAGATCAGTGCCCCTTGCCTTACACCAATCACATGTTGGAAAGAGTCACTTGTATCTTACAACATCTTGGATGGCTTCTTAGGTGAAAACCAAGTGACAATTGATCTAGTTGATCAATATAAGACACCATTTGCTACCAATGGGGAGCAAATGGGGAACCTATTTATTTATTGTGTCATGCCATTCAACTTGACCAATTCGGCTTGATGACCAATTTTCATGTCGCCTTCCAATAATTGACGTGTATAGTTTCAAGGATTTCCTTTTAGAAGATCCTAGGTAGAGATATTCATTGATGACCTATGTGTACACTCAAAGTGGAAGGAGCATATTACTGATCTCATGCTAGCCTTGAGAGATGTAGACTCTATCATATCTCATTGAACCTAGTCAAATGTTAATTCTAAGTTAATGATCTTAGAATTGCCATCATCTAGTATAAGGTGGTGCATAGATTCATGGAGCATGTCCAATATTGTAGATTTCTTATATGTTATATATATGAGGTAGACCCTTGTATAAGCTACTGATTATCTTTAAATGGACAAATGAATGCCAATGGGCATTTGAACAACCGAAGAGGGAATTAGTGAGCACACCGATCTTGAGATCCCCCAACTAGGATAAAATGTTTCTTCAACATTCAATATTGGGGATGAATGTTAGCACAACTACTGAGAGAACACAACATGAAATTATATACTCTTATCTTTATGATATAGTAGATTGAGAGAAGAAGATGAAGAAAATTCAGCCATCCATCTCTCTCTTATGTCTTGCCTCTCTTATGTGTGTGTGTGTGTGTGTGTGTTTACTTTGCAAGGAACTCAACCTCTCCCTCTCCCTTTCATTCTCTTTATCTTCACCATGCAACATCTTATTTCAAGCTCTACATATACTAATTTACACGGTCTGTGCTATTGTGTCACACTCACTGGTGAGAATGTCTTGACCCATGGGATGAGTCTTTTCTATTTTCAAGTTTATTTTAAAGATTGATTACCTTTATGCATGTGAATGTGATTGATTTCCCAATCATGAGCCAGCCTTACATCTCGTATATTTCAACAAAGATCAAAGGTCTTAATCTTTTCATCGTGAAGGACACCTAAAGATTTTGTTGGGTTCCTATTGCTCATCTCTTGACCCTTCTTATAAAGCATTCCTATGATCATTGGGAGACTACCTTCTTAATGAGGCATCTAGATTTATCCTTCTTAATGGGGCTAACTGAAAATATGTTAAATTGGCTCTTGGATAATTGTAAATCCATTGGCTAATTAGAAATCCATCTAACTTTTGGTTAACTAGAAATCCATTAGCCAAAAGGTGCGTAATGTTTTCACTTCAATCCGATACATGGTCAATGTGGAAAAATGGAGCATCAGCAAGATCATCTTCCACTCCTAGAGAGGGTTATTCTTTTGGAATTTTGGAAAGGTATCCTATTAGCCCCATATCACTTAGTACTGACCCCCTTAGTGTCATGCTGCTCATCATGTCAGTACCAAATGATAAGAGGCTCATTAGCATCTTGCTAGCCCCAAATCGCTTGGTACTGACCCCTCTTAGGGTCATGCTATTCATGGGGTCAGTACCAGCGATAAGAGGCTCTTCGTTATCTTGCTGGCCCCATATCACTTGGAATTGAACCTCCTTAGGGTCATGTTACTCGTGGACCCCCAATAAGATCTTGCTCTACGGGGGTTAGTACCAAATGATACATTGTGAAGATTGGCCGATTGAATTTTTTGAAGATTCATACTTCCTTGCTACCCATTCCCACAGGCTTACAATAATGTCAAGGGATTTCAACACTCCGGACATTGAGGTATAGATTTGATTGGACATTAGTACCTATTTTTCTTAGCGATCGTCATATGTGGGAGATCCTAACGGTCCCGCCTCTCCATCCTTGTGCAAGGCGAGTTGAGAACACCCAAGCTCCTCATGATAGGGATACTCGATCTCAGAGACAAGGAGAAGAGTAAAAGCACAACACCCACAGCAAGATGCCACACAACCACAAAAGAAGGGACAACCACAACCACAGGTAGACGCCACACAGCTACAACCGCGGAGGGAGATGCCAGTGAAGATGAAAATGTTAATGAAGATCTTGCAAATCTTGATGCAACCTGATAAGCCTATAGGAGACAGATCGAAATTAACACCATAGAAGTATAAAATGCCAGAGAATTAAACAATCTATAAAGAGCTGCGCCGGTGAGAGTGGCATTTATAATTCTGGACACACGAGTTGTTACCAACATCGATTCTAAGGATTTGCATGTTATGAAGTGTTGTGGGTTCATAGAAGCTACAGGCAGAGTTGTACTCATGACATTATGGTATGATGCATGATTGTGCTATAAATACTAGTGGACTATTTTTTCACAAATTCTAATTTTATTTTTTATTCATTGTTGCCTTTAGGTATGTTTTATCACTTCTACCAGAAGAGGTACAAGATTGTACTTATGTCATTGATCCCCTCATATCGGCCCACTTTGCAAAATAACCAGACATCATTTTTGCATCTCATGGGCTAGTTCCAAACTGTCAACCTTGATCTGGCAAGAATAATTATCACGACTTATCACGAAGAGTGAGTCTCATAATAAGTTATAGATTGACATATATTAGGTAATTTGTATGTGTTTTTTTATATAACACGTCTTGTTTCTTTTTTCAGCAACCATTGGAGTTTGCTTCTTTATGATATTAGCCAAAATACGTGTTATTTTGCAAACACTGTTCAAGGATATCATGGGGTCACATTAGAGAGTAAGTTGTATTAACATTTCCCTCTTCCACAAGTATATAGATTTAAGTAGGATAAACTAATGGTTGTTTTTTTGACCCCTCAGATGTGCTCAAAAGTTTGCACAATTGTTTGGAAGATCTACTATTGGAGCTAAATCTTGTTCAAAACATGAAAAATCAAAGGATAAGGGTGCCAGTCTAGCCTGGCGATGTTAGTTGTGGATGGAGGATGTGCTTGAATGCATTTATTTTGTTAAAAGGCTTTTTCATATTCTTGATGTAAGTATTGTTTATAACATACATCTCCATTACCTAATGTAGTTATGAGGTTTCTGACAAAACATTTCCCTTTGTGTATAGGAACTTTATTTGCACAATTATAATATGTTGGACGTAAAACAATTTAGGACTATAGCTGGTAAAAAAAATTTATTGTTGCTTTCCATGATCGTGTGTAGAAGAAGAGTTTAGACAAGCATATGAATTTCCAAGGGAAGCCGAAGAGCAAGAGCATCAACGAGAGTTGTAGTACCAAAGGGAAGTTGAACTACACTAACAAGCTGTCAAAGAATATGACAGGTTAACATGAGCGGTGGAGGAATGGGTAACATCTAGGAGAGAGGTTGAGATAGAGGCCCAGAAAGAAGTATAGGAAAGATTGTGGGCAGACATGGAAAGAGCACAAGAGAGCCTTCATCAAAGGCCACCCCAGTCACATTCACGTTTTCAATCATCACAGACACAATCTACACCTTGCCGCCATTCCTCACAATCTTTTTCTTATCATTATCAAACATATCCCCGTCCACCACCTAATACTACATCCTCATCATCACAATAGCATCCATCCCAACCGTAAATACTTTATTAGTTATAACATGAATATTAATTTTGTAAGAGACTCGACACTGTTTTCTAAGAAGAAAAATCTTTCATATATCAAATTTATTTTGGAGTTACAATGTTTTGATTGTCATTATTCAACGACTAATCAAGTGAATAGTATGAGAGACAAAGTCTTTGCAGCAAGTTGTTTTCTCTTGTCGTCTTGGCACCTGTAAAAAATGGTATTAGTGGTATCTTACAAAATTTTATGTAAAACATATTAAATGGTGAATGTAAATGTTAAATGGTTGACCTTTCTATTATCCATTGTAAATGCATAATCTTTTGGCAATTGTTCAACCTCCTCATATGTAAGGTCTTCTCTAATTTGAGAAAGAGATGTTTAGATAGTGTGTTCATCATCTCCATTATTAAGGGCGTATTCTTGGGATGAGACTCCAAATCTTGATCTAATGGAACAAGGTTGCCATCAATATGATGATATTTGGTGTAGTGAAAAGTTACACAATGAAGTTTTGAGAGCTAATAATGTACTTGCAAATTATTGACTTCTTCTCCAAAACATAAATGATTCCTTATGTTTTTCTTCTATCCCAACCATTGTCCAAAAATTCCAATGCCTTATGCAGAAAGCCTTATGAAACACCCTTATTTCTCTGTGGTTGAACTCTCTAAAGGGCTGTATCACTACATACCAAACATCAACCATATGTATCACAAAATCATTTCTGTTCATCATTCAGCATTCACAAACTCTGACCACACAGCATCACTCTCAAGCCTTTGCTCTTCAAATAAACTATGAGAGAACACTTCACTCACAACCAACCTCCTTGTCTTCAAAACCTGTGGCATTATAGCATTTAGCATCCACAATTCAATACCAGTGAAGGCCATGTTCCAACATTTTGATCTTTATGCCCACAAAAATCCAAATCCTTTCCAACAGCAGTGTTTACAAGCACTTCCAACTCTTGTAATATAGGCATCTCTTCACAACCATACAACTCAGCTAGTTCAGAATCCTTATCATCCATGGACTTTGCCTTTAGCATTTCAGCAACATGCAAAGAAGCCTTTGTTACACTCTCAACCATATTTGCATCCATGTCTATTTCTGGCTCCTGTTCACATCAAGGCTAGCAACTTCCCACATATCATCCTCAAGCACAATACTCACATCACAATGCTCTTCATCAGCCAAATCTACATGCATACCCCCCTAGTATCATCGTCCAAAAACTCCCCAGTTGAAAGAACGGTAGAGGGAGAGGAGACACACACACAGGAGCAAACCCTAATGTATATTGCAAACCCTAACCATAGAGGGAAGCCATGTCCACTCTCACACAAAGCATAATGCACTAATCCATAATCCACACAACACACAATGAGTTGTGTCCACACTCTACTAACCCTAGCTAATGTCCACACACTATGACCAGCTGGACACGCGGTCATTTATGTCTCACACATGTTCCTACCTAATCTGCCAGCACATAGCATAGCTGGCTCACACTGACATCGAGCTTGAATCTCAACAGCCCCTCTCAAGCTCATGATGTACTGCCGATGAAGATGTAGATGAGCTCGGGATATCAAGACTCTCAACACTCCCCCTCAAGCTCATCCCATGTACTCCCAACATAGTCCGGAAGTACTCAAACTTCTCCCTGCTAAGTGGCTTCGTAAAGATGTCTATCATTAGTCTTCACATACTGAAGATCAACTGTACCATCCAGCACCTTTTCTTTGACAAAGTGATAATGGACCTCTATGTGTTTGGTCCTCGCATGAAACACTGGATTCTTGGCCAACTGTATACTGCTCATGTTGTCACAATGAATGACAACTTTGCCATCAATAGGCTCACATAAATCTGCCAAGAGACCCTTTAACCATACTGCCTCACAAGTAGCAATGGCTGCACCCCTGTACTCAGCCTCTATAGTACTGGATAAAGCAACTGTAGGTTGCTTTTTGCTACTCCAACTCACCACAGCACTTCCAAGTGTAAAAGCATATCCACTAGTAGACCTCCTGTCATATGCGCTACCTGCCCAATCAGCATCTGTGTAGCCATGTATGTCCAAGCTTTTACCACTCTCATAAAGTAAACCATAATGTGCTGTGGTCTTCACATATCTCATGATGCGTCTCACTGCATCCAAATGAGGCTTTCTGGGGCTCTGCATAAACTGGCTCGCTAGCCCCACAACATAACTCAAATCCGGGCGTGTGATAGTCATATATATGAGACTACCAACCATCTTCCTGTACATAGAAGGATCATCCAATTCCTCGCCATAATCAGCCCGCAACTTCACATTTTGCTCCAATGGTGTACTCATAGGTTTACACCCTGTCATGCCATACTTTGCCAACATATCTAATGCATATTGGCGCTGTACTAACCAAGTACCTGCATGATCTTTGACCACTTCTATTCCAAGAAAGTATCTCAACTCACCAAGGTCTTTCATGTCAAATTGCCCACTCAAAGCTTTCTTGACATGCATCACATCTGCACCATGATCACCTGTGATAATCAAGTCATCCACATAGATGACGAGTAAGACAATCCCATGCTGTGTCTTCTTCACATACAGTGAAGAATCTGCTGTAGAAATCTGGAAACCAAGTGAGATAAGATATCTGCTCATCTTATCACTCCAAGCACGAGGTGCTTGCTTTAGACCATACAATGCCTTTTTCAATCTGCATACGTGAGTGGGATATCTTGGGTGTACATACCCTTCTGGCTGTGCCATATACACTTCCTCTTGTAGATCTCCATTTAGAAATGCATTCTTGACATCCATTTGATGCATTTCCCAGCCATTAGCTGCAGCCATAGCAATGACTGCTCTCACTGTGCCCATCTTAGCCACTGGACTAAATGTCTCATCATAGTCCAAACCTTGGGTCTGTGCATAACCCTTTGCTACCAATCTTGCTTTATGTCTCTCAATAGAACCATCAGATTTGCACTTCACTTTGTAAACCCATTTACATCCAATAACATTCTTGTCCTCTGGTAATGCAACCAAATCCCATGTATCATTATGGACCAATGCGTCCATCTCAACATCCATTGCTTTCTCCCATACATGCTCTCCAATAGCCTTTGTATAGCATGTAGGTTCCACATGCTTTACCATAGATGTCATATATGCATAGTGCATAGCAAAATCTCTATATGTCAACCTGTCAATGGGATATCTGACCCTCTGGGATCTCCGCAATGCATGCGGGTCACTCTGTACACCTGTAACTCTAGCATGTGGTGGCACATATCTGTCCTGCCTAGCACCAGGTGTGCGTAAAATAGGTATGCCAAGCTCCTCATCCAAACTCTCAGAACTAGATGACTCATAACCTGTGATTCCAATTCCTTCGACTTTCTTCTTGCCTTTATCCATAGCACTACTCCCAGTGCTTACACTCTCATGCCTCAAACGTCCTGACCATGGACGTACGCTGCTACTCTCAGCTTCTGCTGCTGGCCCAGACATAGTAGTAGAACTAGAACTTGCTTGTGGTGGCAAGTTCACATGCACATCAGCCTCAAGTGACTCAATGACACCTTCATCTTTTGCTTTGTACCAACTAGCAAGCTCATCAAACACCACATCATGTGAGATGACCACTTGTCTAGTTTGTGAATTATAACATTTGTATACCTTTCGATCCTGTGCATATCCAACAAATACACATTTCTCTGCCTTAGGATCCAACTTTCTTCTTCTTTCATCAGGCACATGTACATAAGCTATGCATCCCCAAAAACTTTAAGATGTCCAATGTCTGGCCTGTAACCTGTGAGCTGCATCTCTGGCGTGCTTCCATGAATGGCTGCTGTAGGTGTTTTGTTTAATATATATACTGCAATAGCACATACTTCTGCCCAATAGTAATCTAGCATGCTCTTTTCATTAAGCATTGCCCTAGCCACTTCACTCTCAGCCACACCATTCGGCTGAGGTGTATACCTGCAAGTCAATTGTCTTCTTATTCCATGCTTCCTCAAGAAATGCTCAAAAGCCTTTGAGGTGTATTCACCACCTCCATCTGTTCTCAAACATTTAATCCAACAGCCATATTGCTTTTCTGCAAAAGCTTTGAAATCCATGAACTTTTTCAACACTTCACTCTTCTCTTTCAGAAAGTATATCCATGTCATCCTGCTGAAATCATCTATGAATGTAACATAGTATAAACTGCCTTTGATAGATGGGTTTTGTGCAGGACCCCATACATCACTGTGTACTATCTCAAGTGGCCTGCTACTCATATTTCCTTCTCTAGGAAACCTCAACCTTGCCTGCTTTCCAAACTGACAGGCTTCACAAACATGCATATGTCCATCATATTTGAACCTAGGCAATCCACTGACAATGCCTCTTGTTTGCATGTTCTTTAATCTCTGTATATTGACATGTCCAATCCTCTTATGCCACATATCAATGTCCTGTACCACATTTTTACTTTTGGAGAACATGGCTGATTTTAGCTCAGGAATTCCAGCATCCAGCTTAAACAATCTGCCTTCTTTCTTTCCTTTAACAATCACTCTACATCCATGTTTGAAATCTTCAACGAAGCATCCATGCTCGTTGAAACAAACCTGTAATCCCTGTTCCACCATTTGACCAACGGAGGCCAAGCTCTTTGTGATAGAAGGCATGTATAACACATCAGACATAGACTTTGTTTGACCATTATGCATGACCAATGGTACACTTCCACCAACATGTGTAATGACATGCTGGGTATCATCACCTGTTTCCACATAGCCTTTTACATCCATAGGCTTCATATGCTCAAACCATTCACCATGACATGTCATATGGTTTGATGCTCCTGAGTCCATATACCATGTGTCATCATTCTCAGCATTTGTCGTCATAGAACCCACAACATGCTTCATGGCAAACAAATGATTTGCTGTGCCATCATTGTTGCTTGATGCATAGTTTCCACCATGTTGTGCATAATTTCCACCATAATGACCACCACGTTGTGCTCTACCCCCTCTCAAATCATTCTGTTTGCGGAAATAATCTCTCGCCATATGTCCAAATTTGCCACAATAATGGCATTCCACATCTTGCATAGAATTTTGTTGGCCTTGCCAACGTCCTCGACCACGGGGGTTACCTCTGCCTCTCTGAGGTGCATATCCACGAACACCTCGAGCACCATATGAAGGCTAAAAATTCTGTTGTGGAGGCCTGTCCTGCCATCCACGACCATTACCACCACGTCCATGTGATGCAAATCTCCCCCTGCCTCTAAAGCCTCTCTGCGAGTAGAAAGCCTGATTTCTGCCATCATCATGGCTAGTAGATGCATCCAAAAATGAATCACTGAGTTTGATTTCCTCAACCAGCAAGAGGGAAACCAACTCATCGAAGTCGGGTAAACCTGTACTCCTCACTGAGATAGATATATCAAATGATTTGTATTCCTTGCCAAGACCACGCAAGGTAATATCCACCAAATCATATCAGGCATGGGGGCATTTATTGTGGCCAATGCATCTGCAAACTTCTTGATTTCTTACACATAATCATGTATTCTCCTTTTATTCCTTTTCACATTATGTATCTGCTGTCGCAACTGAGACTTGCGAGCACTCGTATCTGTATCAAACATCTTGACCAAAGTATGCTCCTTTTATTCCTTTTCACATTATGTATCTGCTGTCGCCACTGAGACTTGCGAGCACTCGTATCTGTATCAAACATCTTGACCAAAGTATCCCATGCATCTTTGGGATTCTCAGCATCCTGTATGTGTATGAGCATAGCATCAGAAATACATATAGACAAATAATGCAGCACTTTGAATGCTCTCTCTGACCATTGCTTATGAGCAATAAGCTGCTACTGTGTAGGTTGTCGAGGTAGCTCAGGCTCAGGCTCAGCACCTGTAATGAGATTCCAAAATCCTTTCCCTTTCAAGAAACTCTTTATCCTGTACTTCCATGCCTGGGTTGTCGAGGTAGCTCAGGCTCAGGCTCAACACCTATAATGAGATTCCAAAATCCTTTCCCTTTCAAGAAACTCTTTATCCTGTACTTCCATGCCTGGAAGTTCTTCCTATCCAGCTTTTCACCAACAATCTGAACTGGATTATCCGACATGTTTGCTCAATGCATACACCTTTCGTACACTTAAAATCTATAAATGAGCCTTCCTCAGCTCAACCACACTCCAATGAATGTTCCAGATACTCCAAGGTATCCAACAAACTCCAAATTTGATGTAGAAAATCAACCTGTAATCATCCAAGATGAACTGGCTCACGTAGTCCGAGATACCCTATTTTGATGTGCTTCCACGACTCGAAATCACAATGTAATGGTGCAATCAAGTATGGGTAACTTGCATTGACACCTAATCAACCTCAATGTTGAGTATCAACACCATCTGACATGTGTACATATCAATTTTTGAAAACCCCTTTCTCTGTTTTGGGAAAAACGAGAAAAACCAGTAGAAAATTTGCTCTAATTCCTTCAATATATGTCTAAATTGAGAAACTAGGCATTCATTAGCTTAGCAATAGTGTCCATCAACTTCATGTAAGAGGAATTTGTCCAATTGTATAAGACCAAGGATTAATTGCTCAATTAAAATGACCCTGTTTCTCTGTAACCAGTGGTGGACAGTCTGTTTTAATCAGCTCATTCCCAGCTCAATTAGGCATAATTGACCAAACAAATCACATAGCCCTCTTCTCCAAACTATAAAGCAACCAATTGCTAAAGCAATTGTGAAAGGTATCAAGCACCCAATGAGAAATCGATCTCCTCGTAGGCAAAATGATCAAAAACTGCTCTGTTTTCACTGTTTGAGTTGCGCCACCTGCATTTGAGGCCTTTGGGAGTGATTAGATTGCTAATTGATGAGCTAAACAAGTCCCCAATACACTTGGGTATGTGTGCAATCCACCAATGGTTGAATTTTTACCAAAAACACACTCCAAATGCTTCAATTTTTGACTCCTTTTTCTCTGTTTTGTGAGAGCTCAAAAAACCAAAATTTTCACACTTTGAAATGCATTCAAATTGCTCCAAAATTTGTTCAAGGCTTGCACATGGGTTGCCAATACATCCCTCTTTGTCAAATACATATGTCTTTTGCCAGATTTACATGTATTTCCACCATACATCAATGTTCCCAAGCTTTAATGGAAAGCTTCCAAAAACCAAAATTTTTCTTTGCTTTGATTTGCTTTGTTTTTGCCTGTATCACCTACAATCCGCTCAAGGATTTTTAGAAGACCTTACCCGGTAGGCCAAGCTCTCAGATCTGATAGTATTTGGTGTGCTCCAAGCTTCACAGCTCCAATGGCAAGCTTCATAGCTTCTCTTCACAGCTTCTTCTCCCTCTTCACTCACTCACTCATAAACCCTAATAAACAGCACAAGGCTCTGATACCAAGTTGAAAGAACGGTAGAGGGAGAGGAGACACACACACAGGAGCAAACCCTAATGTATATTGCAAACCCTAACCATAGAGGGAAGCCATGTCCACTCTCACACAAAGCATAATGCACTAATCCATAATCCACACAACACACAATGAGTTGTGTCCACACTCTACTAACCCTAGCTAATGTCCACACACTATGACCAGCTGGACACGCGGTCATTTATGTCTCACACATGTTCCTACCTAATCTGCCAGCACATAGCATAGCTGGCTCACACTGACATCAAGCTTGAATCTCAACACCCGACACATAATGCATCAAATGGAAAAACATCCACATCATTCATTGCAGGTACCATACCACCATCAAGCTGTCTAAGAAAATCCATAACAATAGGATCTTCCTCCATGCTCTCCACATCCACATTGCAAACCATCTTCACTTCACCACAAGTCTCTACCCCATCCTCCTCCCTTGTAGAATCTGGCAAAGAATCAACCTCAAAGCATTCTATATCCAGCTCCTCTTCCTTCTTATCATCAGCCAATCCCAAGGCATCATCCTCTTTGCTTCCATTTGCATGCATGTCATCCAAATCCAAATGCAAATAATCTTCAATAGAGCCTTGCAAATCACTGTCATGTACAGCCATGGCATCCAAATCCAAAGAAGAATCCACTGGCAACTCCTCATCTGCAAAAGTTTCAAACCTTGACCTAGATTCCTCATCCTGCTTTTCATCCACCTTCACATGCTTTAAAGACTTTGGAAAAAAATCATAAGACACATAGAACATCCCCCTTTGCACCTGTATAGGCCTTTGAGGCTCCTGTCTAATCAAACTTTGCATAGGACTCTTATCCACCTCAACCAAATTTACATGCATATCCCTTGCAGACACAACACCTTCATATGGATAAATACCCATCTCCATCTGCTTCAAAATCTTGCCTTCCTTTTCCCTAGCAACCCTAACTACATCATCAAATGACTTGGGATTCTTCAACTCAACCCTGACCTTCAAATGGGGTAGCAAACCATCAATAAACAAGATTTTCTTCAAAAACATAGGAGGAACCTCCTGCTTTAATGTCATACACCACTTACCCCACAAACATATAAATACCTTCACAAAATCATCTAGTGATTGCCCATGGACCAGTTTCAAGATACTTAACTCCTGCCAAAGCACACTAGAATCCTCTGCTTGTTGCTGCTGAAAATGCTCCAAAAGGCCTTCTTTCAACCTGTCTAAGGTCAAAACACCATGTAGCTCACATGCCGCATCCTGTGCTTCAAAATCCTTACGCCAGCTTTGAGCATCTCCCTTTAAGAAAATCTTTACAAGCCTCAAAACCCGCTCTTCATCTGTCACATGATTGCTAATGCATGCCAACTCCATTTGCTCCAAAAAGTCAAACACATCCTCACCCTTCCTGCCATGAAATTCTGGATAAGACCACATCATGAAAACCTGCAACAATCCCTGAGCTCTCCTCTGTGACACATACACCCTTCTAGGCAAAGAACAACACCAGCAGAGCTCTCCCCAGTGGGGGCACCAGAAAGCTGTAGGAAATTTCGGACATGGAATCACCTGCCTCTATAGCTATCCACTCCAACAGCCTTGGAAACAAACACCACAAACGGGGGCACCACCAGCCCCACCGGCTGGAACACTTCTCTCACACTTCACCACACCACCCACACCATAAAGACAACACAAAACAGGGGCACCATAGACCAAGTAAACACCCAGCAATTATATTCCCAATCAACACACACTGTATACAAGCTTCTCCCAACATAGAAGCCTTACTCACACAACCATACAAACACTCAGACCTGGATTTACTGCCAAGGGAATTCGACCACGACCTCACAACCTCAGGAATTACAACCTTGCGTCTGACGACCAAGCCTTTGCAACAACAAACAAACACATCAACACTCTGACCTGTCACTGCCAAGGATACACCACATCCTCAATCGCCGCGAACCTCTCGCCTGCGTACTGTGCCAACCACACCAGAAAGAACCCGGCCACTTCTCTCTTCAGAGGGCGTCCCACCAGCAACCCTCAACTCTCTCTGCAGCCCATCTACAAGGCAACGTTGGCCCCATGCTTCCACCAACTTCGAATACAATCTACGAGTGCCCAATTTCTTTGGGGACGCGTACACAAACAAAGCGACCGAGCATCTGATACCACCTCCAGCAGACCTCCAGTAGACCATGCTCCGAGCAAACCTGTACAAGCCTACAGCAAAACCATCCACCCTATACATCTGCCAACGAATTCCAAGGCCAAGTCTTCACACATACCATACATCCATATGTACACAAGCCCAAAACACCTTTCAGAAAAACACCTGACAACGGCATCATCAGAAGAGTAGGTAAACTGAGAGCTTATCAGAAAAGAGAAGAAAGGCAATATTGGGGGAGTTAACTAAATGGCTTGTCCAAGATGGAGATGGATCAGTACTTGGAATGTCACTCACCTAAAGGAGGAAGATAACAAATTTGCTAGGGAAAGAGAAAAAGGGGATAGATGGATAATCTACAAATAATAGGAGAAAACCAGCCAAAATTTGTTTGGGTTAGCCAAATAAAGAGGGAGTAGAGAGTTGCAAGGACAAATTAGATATGAGCAAGGGCAAGAATTAGGGGATATTCAACAGATTACTCTAAAGTGGGTAGATTTTTTGGGTACTACTCTGAGTCTTAAGGAAGATACCTCTCAGGAAAGATCCAGGCAGAAACCAAACTCTTAGACTTAGTCAACAAAAGCATTAAAAGAGATAGAGCTAAATGGCTGGATAGGGAGATTGAAGTTGAGCAATGTTGGAAAGCCCTAAAAAATTTGGGCAAGGAGAAATCCCTAGGTTGGGATGGGCTCTCACTTGAATTCTTTATAGCCTTTTGGGACTCTTTAAAAGACTAGATATGGGCTACTTGTAAGAAGGCCTTTTCCTCAAGAGAGTTAGACAATGATCTGAGAGAAGGGATGATAAAATTAATCCCCAAACAGCATGCTTACATTCATTTTAACCACTAGAGGCCTATTACCTTACTCACATTGATTTACAAGATCTTGGCAAAGTTCATAGCTCTAAGAATCAGTCCAACTCTACAAGAGGTGATCTCTAACATACAACATGGGTTCATTAAAGGAAAATCCATCTATGATAATATATTTGCAGCAATGAATAGGTAAAGATATAGCTCAGAGAATAGGCTAGGAATGTATTATCTTCCAACTAGATTCAGAGAAGGCTTATGATAGGATACATTGGTCCTTTGTGGCAAGAGTGATGGAGAAGCTAGTGACTATTGTCTTCATCATTAGGCACAAACAATATAGGGTTAATGTACTTGCCAGCTCCTTCAAAGTTGGTCTGAGAGCCAGGGGGAGGCCTAATATATCAACCCAAATTGGACATGATTCTCTGAGGCTCTGGTTAACATCAAACGTGGGATCAAAAGACATAGCAAACAAATTAACTACCATCTTCCCTTTAACAAACAACACATTGAAAAACCCTTTCCCGAGATAATATACTTGGAAGACAACCCTATCATGAAATACATCATATCCTGAAGCCACTCCCTATCTTCGCTTTATTGGGCGATTTCCTGGAGTAAAACAATATTGCTTCCAAGAAGTCAGAGATCCAATCCTGTTGTCACTTCTTCAACCCCTTCTTCTCCTGTGTCTTCCCTTCCTCTCTTCATTTTGTCCTTGAGTCACATTCTCTCCATCCCAACATGATATCCTAGAAATGACACTTTTCAAGTGGGAGAATCTTCATCAGCAGAGTGAACGAACTTCCATCTTCGAAAGAGATAAACACCTTGTGGCATCTTAGGCACAGAGATGCCATACATCTCTAAAGAAACATCACATATTTGTAATATGAATATCCCTAGTGGTAAATACCTAAATTCAATAAATTCGGTGGTAAATCAAAACACAGTTCTCAAACTTCTATTTTGGTAAGAAAACAGACAGTGAGGAAAGGAGCCAAACTGGTCCAAATCTTGTCCAAATTCAGCCAAACTGAACCTAGAAAATTCTAAAAACTAGTTGAACTTGGTTAGAGGCCTCTCTCACCTATAAATAGATCCTTGGTCCTTTGTAAAAAAATCTGTGAACTATACCATGTTAATATTATACTGAAATAATGATATTTTCTATTATCCTCTAAAAATCCTCTACAATTTGGAGAGAATGGAGTTTCTCTCTCTCTTCAACCTTCTTTGGAGTCCTCATCAACATACTAAACCAATTGATTGGTTGGGGGCCTCTCCTTAGACTAAAGAATCAAGCAAAATAAGAGATAAAGTGTGATTTATGGTCTTTTTTCTTAAGCTCTAAATGTTTCTCACTTCTCAACCCCTCTCAAGCTTGAGAAGTATTCAATTGAATGGCTCTTTAATGTATTTGAAGCTCTCTAATGGATTTTAGTGATTAAACACGTAAAGTTTTTATTTATGCTTAAATTAAAATGCTTTTTTAACGCATATCTCTCTCTCCCCCAAAGAATGGTCATTCCTATGACCTATTCTATATTCAATTAATGCTTCTCATGGAGAAATTCTCTATTCACAAATCAAACTCTAGGCTTGTGAAGTTAGAGGTTTAAGAAGATGGTTTTTATACTTATATGCTTGAAAAATATGGTAATATTATGGGATAAATCCATAAATTGGATTTAATGCTAAAAGATAGTTATACTATCATAATTATTTTACTATGTCTTATTCTTTTCATAAAAATTAAAAATTACCACCAATAATAGCAGCGGAGCTATGGCAAAATTTTTTACGAAATTGATGCATAATTCATTCTTATGCATAACATGAAAAGAGGACATCCTATCATATTCTAGGATTGAATATCCTAGGTTAAAAGAATGGTTTTTGTCACATTCAATGGAAAAATAATTTTTAAGTTTATGTGTAATTAAATAATTAAGAAATGAGAAAATTATGGTAATTATATTTAATGATAAAAGAGGAATTCCTATGACATTTGGGATTCAATCATTTAGATGGGAAAAGAGAAATTCCTAGCATATTGGAATTATTAGATATTTTATTTAAATTCAAAGATAAATTTTAGATAAATTTATTTTATCTATGAGAAATATTTAAATGGTAAAAGAGGAATTTCTATGACATTTGGGATTTAATCATTTAGATGGGAAAAGAGAAATTCCTAGCATATTGGAATTATTGGATATTTTATTTAAATTCAAAGATGAATTTTAGATCAATTTATTTTATCTATGAGAAATATTTAAATGGTAAAAGAGGAATTCCTATGACATTTGGGATTCAATCATTTACATGGGAAAAGAGAAATTCCTAGCATATTGAATTAATGGATATTTTATTTTTGATGAATTTATTTTATGAGAAATATTTGATGATAAAAGAGGAATTCCCATGATATTGGAATGCAAATAATCAAATGCAAAAAGAGGAATTCCCATGATATCTGAGGTCCAAGAAATTAAATGAGAAAAAGAGAAATTTTTAGTATAATTCAATTTATGATTATTTATCAAAAGTGAAAATATGGGTAGAATTGATCCCATGAATTCTTCTATTCCAAAAGAGGAATATTGAATATAATTCATTTGAGAAATTGAGAAAGAATATGAAAATAGTCGTCGAGAAAAAGAACCTTTATCTAGGCCAAGTAATTGGTAAAAATTTAGAAAAAGTCCCATTATTGGTATCAAGGTAGTAAAAATTACTAAATGGAAAGAGAATGTGGAACGGATGTGATAAGATGTAAATGGGATATGATAAGATATAATTGGGATGTGATAAGATTTAAATGCGATGAAAGAATGGATGTGGATGTATATGTGAAAGAATAGATGTGGATGTGGATGTGAATGAGATGTGATGTGATGTAAGGGGATGTGGATGTGGATAAGATGTGGTGTGATGTAAAGAGATGTGATGTGATGTGAAATATATATGGATGTGAAGTGATAGATGTGAATGTATGGATAGATGTGGGTAGTCGTACATGTGAATGATTGGATGGATATGGATGAATGAGATGAGATGTGTATGAATGAAATATGATGTGATGTGATGTAATGTAATGTGGATAGAATGTATGTGATGGGATGGTAGTGAGAATGAATGTGATAGACATGAATGAATGTGATGTGATGGATGTGATATAAATGAATGTGATGGACGTGAATGGATGTGATGTGATGTAATGGATGTGAATGGATGGATGGGATGTGATGTGAATAGATGTGATGGGATGTGATGTGAATAGATGTGATGAGATATGATGTGAATCAGATAGATGTGAATGGATGCATGAGATGTAATGTGATGTGAATTGGGATGTGATGACATGTGTCAGATAGATGTGAATGAATGGATGAGATGTAATGTGATGTGAAACGGGATGTGAATGAATTAGATGTGATGTCATGTGAATTGGGATGTAAATGAATGATATGGGATGTGAATGGATGATAGTGATGTGAATGAAACAGGATGTGAATGAATGTGATGTGATGTGAAACAGGATAGATGTGAATGAATGAGATGTAATGTGAATGGATGAGGTGTGATAAGATGTGAATATGGGTAGATGCAAGTGGATGAGATGTGAATATGGGTAGATGCAAGTGGATGAGATGTGATGAGGATAAATGAGGAAAGATGTGATGAGATGGAAAATGATGTGATTGGATGAGAATGGGAATACATATGAATTGGATGTGGATTGATGTGGAACAATGTGAAAAGACGAGAGTTCGCTATAGAAACTGTATTTATGACCTGTTTTTAAATGACTGTTTTATGTCAATAATGCTAGGGAAGCATTTTGACCGTTTTGTGAATAAGGTCATGGAGACCTAACTGATAAAGTTGCAACAGCTGACGGAGAGTCAACGGAGGATGTCGCGCATAGCAAGGTCATCCGAGAACTTGACCAGCCTCGGTTCGGTTTAAATGGTGAGCTTCCGGTGGTACGGTGGATGAGGGACTAAGGAAGCGGCCTATGAGTGAAGCGCTATGTGACCTGCGAAGGATCCTAGAGGGTGCTTACCATACGGTGCTCGGGCTCTGGGTTGCCGAAGATACCCACACGTGCGTCGTGGAAGATAATGGAACAAGGAGTTAGAGTTGTTTTCTGAAACCGAGCATGGATCTGGTTGATTGACCTTGTTGGTCCTCAATGGATGAGTCCATTGAGGACCAACCGACGAGCGATCTGGTTGATTGACCTTATTGACCTTGTTGGTCCTCAATGGATGAGTCCATTGAGGACCAACCGACGAGCATGGATCTGGTTGATTGAACTTGTTGGTCCTCAATGGATGAGTCCATGGCTCCTTTATATGGATCTATTGGTTGATCTTGTTGATCTTCAACAGAGATTCCATTTTGATTTTTATAAGTGAATATATTGTCGGGTATTATGAGCCAGGAACTATCGAAAAGGCCCCTGAGTGGACAGATGGTGAGCATTCTGGTTGCCAATGATGCCATACGTACCGATGAAGAAATGATTGGAAATTAGAATTCAATTGGATATTTTGGAGGATCATGATCAGTGATTGGAAATTAGAATTCAATCGGATATTTTGGAGGATTATGATCAGTGATACTATGGTTTCATTAAAAGATTGTTTTAAAGTCAGCTGAATCTGTGAAAAAGGCAATTTCATATTGGGTGTGTAAGTGGTGTGACTAGCTTTAAGTTCACATGAATATCCAGCTAGGGGGCCTGGGAACTCTTTTCCTCCCTGGTACCTGGGACAAAACCTAACCAAATTACTATTTGGATCCCATCACTACAGTGGTTGGGCGGTTGGCTAACCCATGGGAATGGATGGGGTTGTTGGACTGATGGATCCGTAAAATAAGACTCAATTCTATTATAGTACGATAGATAAAGTAAATCTCGAATAGTAATTGTTCTATGGAAAAGAATCAACGGTTGTGCCTCTCGATGAGGAAAAAAGCGTTGGTCTCTATGATCTAAGTGCAAGTCTTTTCCTTGATCTGACCATGCGACTTACAAGTTCGGTCGGATCAGTTCAATTAGTTAAGGCTCTTGACTACGTTAGAGTAAAATTATCCTGGAAGAATCGCTGGTGCTTTCTGGGCGAGGGAAGTTTTTCCGGGCTCGGTCGGATCAGTTCAGTTAGTTAAGGCTCTTGACAGAATCGCTGGTGCTTTCTGGGCGAGGGAAGTTTTTCCGGGCTCGGTTTTGGAAGAATCGTGGAATTAGTCTCTTGTCCGGATATCCGTGGAGCGAGGCCCCGAGTGAGGGACCCTGCCCTGCACAAGAAGTGCTACTCCTAGTATCTCCGAATTCGTTGCACAGAGAGGACAAGGATCTTTCACTTTTCATGCTTTGATTTTCCCCTCTTTTTAACTTCCCCATTCCCCCCTCTTCTCTTTCTCCTTGTGTAGAAAAATACACAGTAGAGCAGAAGAAAGATTAACACAATAGCAAAAGCAGGATCAACACAACAACACAAAGCACTAAATTATATAAAGAAGTGGAGAGTAAACAATATATTATTGCTTTCAAACTTGATTGGCATCCACCCGCCCGTGTGATCCAAGTAAGGAGCTTAGATGGCAATCTAGATAGAATCTGGATGAAAAATGTCTTGCTTACAAGAGTGCTTGAACACAATGAGGTCGATGATGAACTAAGGCTACTAAACTACTTTGTACATAGTACCTAGGATCCGTATGAATGTAGGTCGACCAACTCACGAGCGACTTAGTCCAAAATAACCAATCGATAATATCATCTGCAGAAAAAAGAAAAGTATGTAATGCTCAAATGATTGCACAACTGAATGCTTTCTTGATTGATCAATTTGATTGATGCCTTTTTGTAGGTATAGGACCTTATCTTTTGACTTAACATAATCTCACACATGCATACGTGTTACCACCATGGCACACATCTTATGTCCTCATCATAAGAGGTGGTTCTAACACATATAAGGGTTGTATCACATGGATGAGGCTCCGAATATCCCAAGCAACCCCCCTTTGGAGAGAAGATGGTGAGACCCGAATGCAAAAGAAAGATACTACCTTCTAACCCTAGCACATGCTGTGTTAGAGTTAACTCATCATGCACACCTCTTGTGTCATGATCACCCCCCAATCACTTAATGCAACCAAGGTAGCAAGGTTAGCACTTCAGTCACCCACAGGATCTTATATAGAAAAAATGAGAAAAATGAGCTCTTTATAGCATTAAGACCCTTGTTACACACATGAAAGGAAAACACACACAAACATAGATACAATCAGATTTTTAGGGGACTACCCGGGTCAGAGAACCCTTATTAACTTGCACATACATAAAGGCAACTAGAATGTCCACTCATCGTCTACCTCATCGAGGGAGACTTGGGCCATTTCAAATATCTTCTCCTCTTCAGTAGGGTCCCCTTCATCTTCAAGTAGCAAGATTTGCGTAGTGTTTCTCTTGCTCTTTCTCCAGCTTATTAAAGCAGTTGGCCACCTCATGCCGCCCCATTCTCTCATAGTACCTACATTGAATTTTCTTGTTGGTCCTCCACTTTTGTTCTCCTACAAAAGCTTTGTCATAGTCTAGACTTCTGCTTGGTTGTCTTTCCTTGTCTCTTCTATCTTTTCCAAGGAGCAAGGCTACCATATCTTCAAATGATGTTGAAGCTATATGCATGACTTTAATGGTTTGCTAAAACCGGGTAATATCTTGCATACTTTTTGTGAGAACTACCACCTTGTCCTCGTCATTAGGCTTACACTTAAGGCTAGTGAGCTGTTAAACTAGTGAGAGTAGAACTTGGTAAGGTGATCAGTTAATTCTTGTGTGTGTGAGATTATGTTAAGTCAAAAAATAAGGTCATGTACCTACAAAAAGGAGGAATTGTAGTCATCAATCAAAAATCATTTGAGCATTACATTCTTTTGTTTTTTTCCTACAATCTCCACTGGAGCTGTGCCCTCCATAGTCTACCTGCTATCTTTCTTTCAGTCACCTTCCACTCATTGTTCTTTGTCTCTCTCTCATTATATTCCTCGCCTTTTGCCATCCCTTTTTTTCGCCCACCCTCATACCTTAGCATTCAACTGCCTTCCTCTCTGGCCGTCTTCTGTTGTCTGCTCTGATGGCCATCCTCATCCCTTTCTCTCACATCGCCAAACCGACCTAGTTGTTCCCCTCTGCTGCTGATCGTTCTTGCCTATTTGCAGCTCTTTACCAATGAGCCATCGACTTTGCTTCATCACCAACTCCATTATCTACAGCACCTCTCAAAGAGCAGACATCATCACCATCTCCTCACCAACCATTAAGTCTACAACATTATGGCTCTGAGCATTATTGCTCTATCAATCGATAGGTTCTCTTCCCTACCTCTGGCAAACCAACATGCATCTTCTCTTGATGAGGGAGCATAATCTTTGGATGACGAATACCTAGGAGAGCCAACGAGGAAGAAAAGCAAAAATTAAGGTGACAACATAATGAGAGAGAGCTATTACTGCCAGAGGAATCATACAAGCTTCTGTCCTCTTCCTTGGGACCTAGTATATTGCTCAGGAATTTCTTCTTGTAGTTGGGTACTAATCGACCTTAGTTTGGCAAACAAACCGCCACAAAAATTTGCCACAAATTGGAGACTCTTTTTGATAATAAAATCACTAATTCTACAGTCTTCTTGAAGTTGAAGTTATATGATTTGAAAATGCTCCACATGGTACACTTATCTCCTCATAAGAGGTCGTTCACACACGTATACACACACAATAGCACATATAATGGATGTATCATGTGGATGAGGCTCCGAATATCCTAACACATCTTATTGGGACTATATTAGACTACAATAAAGTCCCATGCGTAACTCCCATAGCCATCTACGTAACTATATTAAACGGGCCCCGTAACCTAAGAACGATATATCCTCAATTTACTGTCCAGCACTCATTAATGTGGTCACATAGCCCGCACAAGCATGCATCCAACTTTCAAGTAATATTCTCTATATCCTCTTTTCAATTCCTCTTTCTCTTTCTTAATCTTGTCCTCTAAAAAAAAAACTAGCTAACATCACATCTCTTTGGTCATAATTTGCAAGGTTATTGAAATATATAATATTAATGGAGGGAAACTCTATGCTTGAGTCATGAGATGATGCAAAGAAGATTCCAAGTTCCATTGGTATGGACTATAATTATACACATGCATGCTCAAATGATTGCATCCTCTTTCGTGGGAATCTTAGTAAACTCTTTACATGTCCAAAATATGGTGCTCAACAATATAGATAAGATTTACAAGGTGGAATCATTTCTTGTAAAATCTAAGGCATTTTCCAATCATCCCAAGAATCTAATATATGTTTAGGTGTAAGTCTATAGCAAAGCTAATAATTTGGCATGCTAAAAAATGATCCACAGATGGCATCTTCTTATGTGTTCCTACTGATTGCACTATGTGTGTACAGACACATTGTAGAGACATGGCTTGATTTAAGAAAGAACCTCGATACATATATCTCAGTTTAACAATGGATGGCGTTAATTCATATGGTTTGCATTCCACAACATGGAGCACCTAGCTGGTGGTATTGGTAAATTATAATTTGGTTTATTATTATGTGGAAAGTACAAAATTAAAAACATGGATGTCTACATGGCACCCTTAGTAGAAGAACTACAAACCTTATGGGAAAGTATCCCTATTCATGACATGTCTAAACTTCCTTAAAATACATGAAAAAAAGGTAGTACTAATGTGGACTATACATGACTATCTGGGCTTGGGAAAGTGTTTAGGTTAGTAATAAATCCAAATTTTCAAACATTAAAGATAGGTTTTCACATGATCATAATATAATTAAATGGTGTTACAAAGGCCTTGCTACGATTGGGATACCATGTATGTCCTATTTATGGACCTTTGATTGGGGATGGGCATCATTCTCTAACTCTAAGATGATATATTAGGAGCATGTAAGATATTTTCTATTGCATCATTCGCTTACAGGATGAAAATCTCAGTCGACCAACTTGTAGAATGAAAGCAAGTGATTGGTTAGAATTATAGAGAGCTAACAGTAATAAAAAATCTATATATGGAATGAAGAGGATCTCCCTTTTTCACCGACTCCCTTATTGGAACTATTTATTGATTAATCATCTCTTGGATCCCATGTATATAGTCAAAAATATCAGAAGCATCATTTGGGAGAGATAAAGATAGTAAGGGTGCTCGAGATAACTTGAAGGAAGTTGAAAATATGGAGGATTTGTGGGCGCAAGTAGATGAATCAAGAAAAGTAGACCTATCCCCACCAACACCCTAGATTTTATCCAAGAAAAAGGAGAAAAGAGTGAAGAAGATTATTGCTTCCTTTTGTACACTAGTAAAACGGCAAACACATGCATTGTCTTAAGGGTCCATTTACTTGAAACACAAGATCAATGCCTTAGTTCTGTGGATATCATTAAAGGAGATAAACTTGTAAACAATCAAAGATGTAGGAAAGAAGTCCTTAGAAGTAGTGTATTGAGAAGCACTTTCCAACAACGAGTGTTCTCACCATTCTGATGCACTTTTTCGTACATGTAGTTGAGTTACGTGCACTTGTTTGTACATGTAGTTACGTTACAATTGCTGGCATTGTTCATATAACTTATGGATATTTTTGTCAGAGAGATTCATGAAGACCTTGAAGGGGTTTTTTCGACAAAGAGCAAGGCTAGAAGTGATCATGGTTTAGAAGTTTAGTTAGCATAAGAACCATTGGTGTACATGTCTAATTTACTTAGACAAATGGATCCTGACATGCCTCAACTTTGGCACAACAAAGAGGATGAATGGATAGTTGGAGAGATACCACAAGGCAAATGCTAACGTGTAAGATGGATGAGACAAGATCAATAGATTTTGTATATTGAATTCTCTAGGAATGAAAAAATGGCTTGATAGATATAAAGACGCCCAAGTGGCAACATTAATTGCACAAAATTTTTTAGGAGAAGACAGACATATCTTCCATATCCTCTTGAGCTTGCACAACTCCCTAAATATGCTACTTAGATGGCTAGAATAAACTCTAAGGAATCCAAGAGAAGATAGTTGAAAGAATTAGAGAGTAAGAGATGAAGACACAAATATCTTCCATATCCTCTTGATTGCACAAATCCCTAAATATGTTGCTTAGATGGCTAGAATATACTCTAAGCAAAGCAAGAGATGAAATTTGCAAGAGGATGTGATTGGCATGTATGTAAATCAAATTAACACATCCATATTCAATAGTTAATTTTCTTGACGTCGTACAATTGAAATAGTGCTCTCTTTAAAAGTTGTTTTTTAATATGTGTAATGTAATTTCAAAAATATGAAGCACTATTAATGATTTTTCTCAAAATATTGAAACAAAATTATTTTTTATTGTTTATAGTTACCAATACCCTATAGCATCGCTTTTATCAATGCACATATACTGATTTCCCTGCGACCTTTGCTAGTCCTTGTCAACTCAATGACATTAAATGCAATCACATAACCACTAAGAGAGAGGGGTTAGCCATGGTATATGTTGTGGGAAGTATAGGCATTACCTCCTAGATACTACCAAGTTTGTTTTCTTTGTGGACCATCAAGCACTACTACATTTGGTGATGAACGTACCTTTGCACCATAGGGTGCATCACCAAATTGGAGTTTGATTTCACTATCACCCGTGAGAGGAGTTTGTCTACTTAAAATACTATAAAAATTCCTCTTTTTAATTAAATACAAATATCCATTTTTTTGAATATGCCAAAAATTCCTCTTTTTGCATTTAAATGATTGAATTTCAATTGTCATGGGAATTCTTCTTTTATTATTAAAATTTTCTTATGTATAAAATAAATTTATCAAAAATTAATCTTTTAAATTAAATAAAAATATCCAATATTTTGAATATATAAAAAATTCCTCTTTTTGCATTTAAATGATTGAATTCCAAATGTCATGTGAATTCCTCTTTTATCATTTAAAAATTCTTATGCATAAAATAAATTTATCAAAAAATTATCTTTTAAATTAAATAAAAATATCCATTATTTTGAATATATCAAAAATTTCTCTTTTTGTATTTAAATAATTATGCATAAATATAAAAAAGTATTCTTTCCTAAATATGGTCAAAATCATTCTTTTTTCTTTACATTTCTAAACCTACAATATGGTAGGAGTTCCTCTTTTAGTATTATACATAAAAATAAGATATGTATTTTTTTTAAAAAATTACCATAGCTTCGCTACTATCACTGATAATTTTTAAATTTCCCTAAAAGAATAAAAGCTTGTAATGAAAATATGATAGAAGTTCTACTTTTAAGCTTAAATTTAAACTATGAATTTAAATGATAATTTTAACCATAATGATAAAAATAATTATGATTATCCCACTAGATCAAGCTAGTTTCAATATTCCTCTTTTCCCAATTTGTTGGGATGATCCATTTCTCATTTAGAATGAGTTTAAGTAGTTTTTTAACTACTCATTAACAATCTAAAATAATTAACCATTATTTTAATAGCACAAAACCATGAAAATATCATTCTCTTAATCTCTAGCGCATCAAGCCTAGAGTTTAGTTTTAAAATAAGAGATTATCTTTGAGAGACATTTATTTGATAAAGAACTAGCCATAGAGATGACTATTCTTTTTGAGAGAGAGATTTGCTTAAAGAAAGCATTACAAATAAGCATAAAGATTAACTTTCTTTTAATTAAACATTAAGACTCTTAGGGAAAGCTTGATTTGAATTAAAAAATCATTTATAAATCTTCTCAAGCTTGAGAGGGGTTGAGAAGAAGAAAATCATTTAGAAAATTTTAAAAAACCATAAAATCCATTCTTACCTCTAGGATTAGCTTGATTCTTTCTCTAGTAGTGAAGCCCCCAACCAATCAATTGGTTAGCAACAAGAGAAGAGAACTCCAAGAGTTGTTGAAGAGAGAGAGAAGCTCCAAGCTCTCCAAAAGTAGAGGAAAATTAAGGGATAATAGAAAATATGATTATTTTAATGTAATACTAGCATGGTATAGCTCATAGATGAGAATACAAAGAAATGAGGGTCTATTTATAGGTGAGGGAGGCCTCTAACCAAGTCCAGCTGGGTTCTAGTGCTTTCCAACTTCAGTTTGACTCAATTTGGACGAGATTTGGACCAATTTGGCTCCCTTTTTTATCCAGTTTGGTCTAGGAAAGAGGAGAGAGAAAATATCCCATTTTTGGATTAAAAAACTCAAGTAATCATGAGAAAAAAGTCACCTCATTGAGGTGGCATTCTCTCCTTACTGAGGTGTCAAAATGCATCATTTCCTCTAAATATCTCATTTTTTTACTAATATCTCTTAATTTTTAACTAATAAACCTTGTACTCAATCAACTCTTCATCTTATGTGAGCATTTACTCATTTTTGGGTATTTTCTTTTATTATTTGGATTTATCTCATCCCAACACTTGGATTAATCCTATTGGCCCATAGGAACCTTAATTGGACCATAATCCAAAAATTTCTGAAAATCTGGACCCTTAGGTTAAGGCTTTTAATGCACATTTTCAACTGATTCCTAATGCACATTAGAGAATTTATTTTGAATTTCTGTTTTAGGGAATTATATTTTAGACATTAGGAGAATTCTTATATCCAAAAATATCTCAATATTGAATTATCTCTCTCTAGAATTTTTCTTCTCTCTAGGTAAAAACAAGGAAAAATAATATTTTCTTGCATTCGGAAATAGGAAATGCTTACGGGGGATTGAGGTAAAAGCTTATTCATTATTCATGCTGCTGAGGAGAGGAATCTTACAGCACCTATGAGTATAATCCCATTGGAAGCCAGTCAATGTAATGAAGGATGAACAAGGGGGACTTGTCACTTCCTTGTATGCCCAGCTTTACTATGGTAAACCAATTTGATTATATACTATTCACAGACATAATGCATCATTTTAATATTTGTGAAGACTATTGCTTGGCTGCTTTAGCAAATTATAAAGAAGCAAACATGGGGTGTAGAGCAAGATGTTGATAAATACCTCCTAGATGATTCTACAGTCTAGGACTCCAAGTATCTGCCTGGCAAGGAGATTCTAAAGGACATGTTCAATGAAGGTAGGAGATATGAAACCCAATTACCTTTCGAGGAGGAGGCTGCGGTAATTACAGTCCATCTTGGTTGTTTGGCAGAGATGGGCAAAAATATAGCACCTACCAAACATGAAGATAGTAAGTCTATGATCCCTTTGTGGACGAGATCCATGCTTGAGGGTGATAAAAATCAACAGGTAATAGTAGTGAATTTTTTTTGAGCTATTAGTATTCAATTACATGTATTTTTCCAATTAAACGTCTTACATTGCTACCAGGTTTTTGTATATGATGATATGAATTTCTAAAGAGAGTAGGAGGCTCAAGATCATCTGGTGCTAGCAGTTCAAAAACAACAGGTCATTGAAAGGATGCTGGTGTCATTGAATATATAACACATTTGAATCATTAAAAGGTACATACAAATTATGACACTAATACTTAATTATAATTGATAATTAGTTGACTTAAATCATGATGATTATAATTTTATTGCGCAGATCATTATATTTCATAAAGAGTTCTCAAAAGACAATACAATTTTTTCTTTATTCTCATTCAAATCACTCTCTAGGTTTTGTGGTGGATATGATGTGCCTTTGAATGCTGAGGAAGTGGTGCTGGTTGAGAAACAATTCGCATTGAGTGTGTTTGGTCAAGAGCATGGATGTCAAGCGCTAAGATGCCCCTACTACCTACTATCATACACAGCTCAAGTTGTTGCATTTTGCTCAAGGGAGTATCCAATAAACACACATTTTTCAGCTTTTGGATCCAGCTTAGTTCTCAGCTCATCTGGCACATGCACATGGATACTCCCTTTTGCTCAAGGGAGTATCCAATAAACACATATTTTTCAGCTTTTGGATCCAGCTTAGTTCTCAGCTCATCTGGCACATGCACATATGCAATGCATCCAAAGACTTTCAGATGAGACAAATCTGGTTTTCTACCAGTAAACCTCTCCTCTGGAGTTACATCATGTATGGCTGCAGTTGGAGTCCTGTTCATGATGTATACTGCTGTAGAAACAGCCTCAGCCCAATAGCAACATATTCTTCTCTTCCATCAATGCTCGCGCAATCTCAGCAATGTGCCTGTTTTTCCGTTCAGCAACTCCATTTTGCTGCGGAGTGTATCTGCATGTGAACTATCTCTGAATACCATTCTTCTTCAAAAATTCAGAGAACTCATTGGAGAAGTACTCTCCCCCTCCATCTGACCTTAGGCACTTTACATATTTCCCTGTTTGCTTTTCAACCAAAACTCTGAAATTCTGAAAGTGAGTGAACACCTCACTCTTCTCCTTCATGAAATATAACCACACTTTCCTTGTGTGGTCATCAATGAAAGTCACATAATACCTGCAGCCTCCCATAGATATGGTCTTCGTAGGGCCCCATACATCTGAATGCACAACATCTAGTGCATTTCTGCTCACATATCTGTTACGTGGAAACACATGCTTTGTTTGCTTCCCAAATTGGCATGCTTCACATATTTTCTGCATACCTTCCACTTTAAATTTTGGCAGCCCTGTCACAATTCCTTTTGTTTGCATAGACTTCAATCTCTGCACATTTACATGTCCAATCCTTTTATGCCAAATGTCTGTGTCTGCAACAATTCCTGAACCATTTGCAAACATCGCAGCACTCATTTCAGGCATGTCTACATTCAACGTAAACATTCTGCCCACTCTGTTGCCTTTTGCAACCAACCTGCACTTGTCTTTGAAATCTTCAACATAACACCCATTAGGGTTAAACCGAACCTGCAAACCCTGCTCAATCATCTGGCCAACTGAAACCAGATTCTTTGTTATGTTCGGTACATGAAGTACATCTGCAAGGTACTTCACTTTGCCATCCTGCATAGACAATGGCACATCTCCAACGTGGGCAATTGGATGAGCAGTGTCATCCCCCCGTGTTTCCACAAAACCTGGTCTTTTCGGGTTTTTCATCTCCTTAAACCACTCCCCATGACTCGTCATATGGTTCGAAGCGCCTGAATCCACATACCATACATTATCTTTTTGTGCTGCATCAACATTTTCAGACATGGCATTCACGACATGCTGCATAACAAACAACCTTTCATTATCCTCATTATTTCTGCTTGAGGATGCATAGTTGTTTTGCTGCACTTTTCCATTTTGCATGTCAGCCTGCTTCTTATAGCATTCTGCCTGCACATGTCCAAGCTTACCACAATAATAGCATTCACGTGCATCATTATATTGCCTTTGCCAATTTCCACGGCCTCTTTGACTCCCCTTGCCTCTGAATTTGCCTCTTCCACCTGCGTGTTGTTGTTGTTGTTGTTGATTCTGGGACTGTTGTTGTTGTTGCTGCTGCTGACCATAATTCTAATTACCTGTTTGGCCACCTCCTTGACCGCGTCCACAGCCTCCTCTACCTTGTCCTCTTCCTAAACTCGTGTAGAAGGCCTGTTGCTCTGAACTATTTTTGCTTTGTGAAGACTGTTGGTCTTCACCCAAGCTCTTCTCTTCGATAATCAACATAGACACCAAATCTGTAAAGTTGGGAATGTTTTCCCGAGTCTGAATAGATGTCTTGAACGCCTTGTATTGTGGCCCGAGACCACGTAGACAGACTTCCACCTTATCATCATCATCTATTGACACACCAATAGATGCAAGGGATTCCACAATACCCTTTATCTTCAGCGCATAGTCATTCACCTCACAGACATGCTCTTTTTCTCCACAGTATGAAGTTCATTCTTCAACTGTATCTTACGTGCCTTGGTATTTGTTTCATAGAGCTTTACCAAGGTATCCCACGCCTCCTTGGGGGACTTGGCATCCTAAATGTGCCCAATCATGGTGTCCTATATACTAATGGAGAGCCAATACATAACCTTCCTGGCTCCTTGGTTCTAGTCTTTCAACTCTTTCACATCTGCAGCAGTCGGATTTATATCCGGTATCTCCGGTGCCTCTTCATGCTCACCTTCTATGTAGTCCCAATAGCCTTTTCCCATCAGGAAATTCGTCAACCTGAACCTCCAAGCATGGAAGTTATTCTTATCCAGCTTCTTAGCCACAATCTGTGTTATTCCATCATTAGACATCTTGCCAAACACACAATTTTACCAGAAACTGCACTCTGGTTTTTTTTGCACAAATGCTGTATTTCCTGCACAGCGGTACTGTAGTACTCTCAAATGTCACAACCAGTGACTTCAATGTGCATACATACACCCAATGACAACTGTAGACCTCTTTGCAGCACCCACAGTGTCTGCACAGTCAATCTGTCTTCCTGCAGTTCTTAAAACAGAGTTCTGCAGAGAATCGATGACTTACCCGCAGTGCTCGAAATCGCCTGCTTTCTGAAAAACGGAGGTCCAGACGCGCCCAAAATGCGTTTTCGGCCCAAAAATCTTAGTCCGATAAGATTGTATAGTTGCCCTATAGCTTTACTCCCGCGAAGAAAGCTCCTCAATCAGAGACCGTTTGTCGGTGCCTCCCGTAGAGCTCCCGACAAGGGTGTAGTCACCAACACAAATAGGGAAGAGTAGTTGAAGCTCTTACCCTCGTACCGCTTCCTGTGGTTCTCTTGCTTGCAGCTCAGCCCTTAGCAGGAACCAGGCTCTGATACCATGAAAAGATGCAGGGGGGGAGAGAGCTTGAGCTCTTGCAAGCACACACACACACACTCACAAAACCCTAATAGAGAACACACAAGGTGAGAGGCTGAAAATCTTCTTCTTCTCCACTCAACACTCAACACACCATATACAAGAATAAGAGTACTCATAATATAAAAGGTACTCAACCAATACATACACGGGTTCTCTATAGTGTGAACCCGACTAAATGAGCTGGCGCTATAAGTATGCCAGTCTCTAGAATGGCTGTCACACAGCCTGTCATCCCACTGGCCGCATATCACCCAAGATCTCACCAACCATGCCAGTGGTGTAAGTGTGGGGCCTATCCCCCAGGCGGGTCATCAGTGTCCACCGCCTCACTAGATGAGCTCGATATCTCAACAATTGGACGTCAATGGGCTTGGCATAGGGGTACTTCTTCTTGGCCCTTTCCATTACTTCAATGGGCTTGGCATAGGGGTACTTCTTCTTGGCCCTTTCCATTACTTCAATGGCCATCCCTTCTACAAAGCGTGCAGCTCAATTAGCTCTGAAGGAGGGCTGCGTTCTCAAAAATTGTCTGCTTGGGATCTCTTGACCTCCTTCTTCCCCCTTAACTCCACTTCCACCCATAAGGTGGTCTTCCTGTTGTTGTTGGTTCTAGACTGGGTCTTGTCCTTTCTCTTTCTTCCAGGAGACTCCATTCACAAGGGGCACTGGCAGTCCTACTCCGTGCATGAGTTGTTGTCTTCTCACTCGCGTCCATGAGTCATTCCACCGCTTCCCCGTTGAACGTGGGATCTAGATGAGGGGCTTCTCCTGTGTGCTGACTCCCCTACCTGCAAGCTGCGCTGCCCTTGTTTCTCCACATTCTCATCTAATTGGTTTATAAGTCATGCGATATCATGTACGGCCCTCATATGTCTGAGGGTCGTCTCTTTACATAAATCTATGCTTCTTTTCCCCTTCTGTTCCCCAGAGCCTTTCCTGCATCTCTTTCTTTTCTACTTTCTCTCTTTCCGCCCATTCCTGGAATTCTTTGATCATATTTTCTTTGTTCCACACTTCTGCGGCATGAGCCTTCCTCATAGCTTCCAATTTCTCATGTCTTCTCCTAAGCTCAGCCTTGGATGACTTTAATTCTTCTGCATGTGCTTTTCTTAATTCATCTATCTATTCATGTCTCTTCTTTAGATCGGCATGAGTTGTTGTCAATGCGACATTTAGCTCATTTACCGCCGTCATTTTGCCCCCTTTTTCTCTTATCACACTGGTTGCCAACCGTTCCTTCTTCTTCCTTCTTTAGGGCTTTGATTGTCTCCCCGTCTTGTCTTTGTTGCTCCTTATATTCTTCCACTAGACCTTTGTATTCTTTAATTTGGACCCTCAGGGGCAACTTCATCGTCGCTAGCCCTTTCTTCTAGATTTTTAGTGGTCGTACAAGCATGCTCTTGCAGCTCATCATCAGGGATTATGTCCATGGATGTCCCTTGTAAATTACCATCTCCTTCCCCTTCCCTCCAAGTGCTCAACCAGTTTCTTGCCACTACCCTTTAAAAGCGTAAAGCATTTTTTCTAGGCCTCCACCTTTGCTCTCACCTACTCAACCTGTGATAGCATCTCTTTTTCTTTAGGGGCCAATTCCCCTCTTC
This sequence comes from Cibotium barometz, assembly GCF_041138505.1. Classification (NCBI taxonomy): domain Eukaryota; kingdom Viridiplantae; phylum Streptophyta; class Polypodiopsida; order Cyatheales; family Cibotiaceae; genus Cibotium; species Cibotium barometz. The sequence continues at coordinate 30,629,920 of NC_141055.1, read as the reverse complement.
TTCCCACCTATGTGCCCCTTTGGCTGTCTCCGGGGGTCGCGCCACTGCTCCTATTAGAGGTGTGTTCTTATTGGCTCTACAGAATTCGGATTTTCGGTCCCTCCATCCGAATTCCTATCTTGAGTCTGGAGGGGAGCTATTTGTTTGCAGGTAGGTGTGGAGGCTTGCGTGGCAACTGTCAATTTCCTCTCAAATATTCTCCCCACACCTCCTTTAAGTCCTCTATTGCATGGCTCTCCTATTGCTCCATTTTCTATGCCTCCAGCTCGTAGAACTCGAGGAATTCTTCGATGTCTAGAACTACGAGCTGGGCCTCTGCCTTGACCAGCTCCATTTTATCCTTGTCCACCTTGGCCTGTACTTCTCTTATGATTCTTGAGTGCTCTTCTCTGATTATATTGATCTAGTATTCAGCCCTTGCATGCCTTACAATGGCCCTGTCCACCTCGTCTTTTAGCTGTGTGTTTGTTTGTTCTATCCGGACCAGGGCTTCTCTCATAATTGCCATCTCCTGTTTTATTCTTCACTTGCCTTCTAGAGCCTTGATAATTGCCTTTGCATTTCCTCCATATGGCCTGCTTCCGTTCTTCCTTCTTCTTAGCTCCTCCTAGAGTGGTGACTACTACTGACTTCTCAATTCTTGAATGGTTTCCTCCTTTTGCTTGACTTCCGCTTGTAGCGTTGTTATCTCCTTGGCTCCATTCATTATACACCTTTGCAAATAGTTGAGACTCCCCTGCACCACCCAACCTGCATCAAATTTTTTTGAAAAAATAGTAGGACGGGATTGTGGTTGCTCGAGGTGGATGGGCTATGTGGCCACGATCCCCTTCTGTTCTTGTCCAAGGTGTAGAGGTTCTGTGGTGGTGGCGCTTTCCTGTTGTATCTGTAGGCAGTGTGTTGAGGGGGCTTCTTGTTGTTGTTCCTCACGTTTCTGTGAGAGGATGGACTTCCCAAAGCTGGCAAAGTTCTCCTTTAGTTCCTTTCTACTCTTCTCCTCTGCTCCCGTCTTTCCTTTCTTCCCCTTCTCCTTTTCTCCAAACTCGAACGCCCGCTTCTTTCCAGACTGCATTTGTCCTGAACTCCCCTCTTCTTGGGGCTTTGCACAATAGATTCTTCCTCATGCTCTATGCTCTTTATCTAGCTTGCTTCCTCCTTGCTCTTTTCTTCTTTCCCTGCTCCTGTCTGTGCTTTAAACAATGTTGTTATGTATGGGCCAATCTTCGTCTTAGTGTTCGGGCAACTGACTTTGCCAATCTGATCCTTAATGTTATTATACAGGACCTCCACCCAAGCCACTTTTATTCCTGCTTTTGTTGCTTTCACCAATCCATAGGCCTTCCTAGACACATGCAGTATGGCTTGTGGTGGTTGAGATTGAGCATCTCCACCACAAAGCGCATACGCTTCTTCCGATACTCATATGGCATCCCTATGATCTTGAATTCCTTTGCCAAGCCTTCTAGAGGGCTAAATTCCTTTATGAGGTCTTCATCGTCTGCTACATTGATTTTACCCTCACCTTCACTGGTAGCTTGAAAACCTTAACCATGTAGAGGGGATCAAAGGCCCTCTTCTCACTCGATGGAAGTGTAAGGTATCGATTTTCTACCGTTGCTTTAGTTGCTCTCCTATCTTATAATTCTGTTGGAGCTCCTCAGGGCAGCTCCGCTAACTCTTTGAGTCCCATCCTTTCCAGTCACTGTGCTGCATGCTTATCGACCTCCTTGTACAACGTGGACATGTTAGGGGCTCAAACTCCAACACCATGTCTTCTTCTTCTGGAACACTGGGGCTGCTTGAAAGAAAGAGAGTAAGCGAGCAAGGTTTAGTAGGAAGAGAGTTTGGTGCGCAAGGTATTTTTTTGAAAGTTGATTTGGGAATTATGCGTTCGATGGAGAGGCATTCGGCCATTGCCGTGAGGTGCACTCTTCCCAAGGGCGACCATAAGTGCTTCATATTTCCATGATTGCCCCCCAGATCTCCCTCGTTATTTGACCATCAGTCCCTTTTGCACTATTTACAAGGTTACTAATGGCCTTATTATCATATTTACACATGGGTGGTCTAATTTTGGGCTATTTTCTTTAGCATTTTTAAATCCTTCGAAATCATGTCCTTCTTCGTGCTCCTAGCTGGACACATATTCTAGTTTCTCAATCATCTCTGGACCATGATTTTGAATCCCTTCTGGACCACTTTCTCCCTTCATCTGGCATCTTTCCATAATAGGGCTTCATCTTGTACCCGTTTACCAACTTCTTGAGTTTTTCACCATCCACACTTGCTTGCTCAAAAGTTCATGTCCCCACCTTTCTAAAACAATCTGGTATGCACCCGTCCAACTCATTTTTAATTTTCATGGGTGCAGTCTCGCCGTTCTTGATGTAAACAACAGGATAGCATCTCCTTCCTCAAAGATCTTGAACCTTGTGTTCCTATCCACCTACACCTTTCTTCTTTTTTGCACAATTTATGTTGTGCACTCTTCTTTCATCAAGCTTCAGGAGATGTTCAATCCTGTGTATGTGTGATTCTTCTTTCGGTGAGAGCCTTTTAGCCACTGCTATCCTGAGACTCTATGTCATAAACTCCATGGGCACTACTACTTCTAGTCCATACACCATATTGAATGGTGTAATTCATGTTGCATTCTTATAAGCTGTCCAGAATGCCCATAATGTCGAGTGTAGCTGTGTCCCAGTCGTTCTTGTTCTCATTTATTGTCTTGATCAGGATTACCTTAAGGATCTTATTGGTGGATCTGCTTTCCCATTGGCTTGTGGGTAGTAGGCTATCGACTTCTTGTTTGTATCATCATGTGCTACTTCGTTAGTTTCCTGGTCACTTAATTAATGAAGTGAGTCCCTTGATCACTAACTATCTCTATAGGGCATCCGAATCTTGTCATTATAGTTTCATAAAGAAACTTTGCACAGATGACGCCTTGCAGTCTTTAAGGGCCTTGGCCTCTACCCATTTTGTGCAATAAGTAGTGGCCACCAAAATGTATTTGTTTCCTGTCCTATGAGGAGCTGATTTGAATGGGCCGACAAAGTCCAAAACCCACTTCTCGAATGGCTTGAGTGGGAGGACTTGATTATGGGGCATTCTGTCTGCATCGCTTGGTTGCCCCATCCTCTGGCACATGTCACACTCTTTTGAGAACTTATGACTTCTCCGAACAAATGCCCATACATGCTTGGAATACCTTCCGTCCTATGACTTCTCCGAACAAATGCCCATCGCTTACACCTTGATGTGCTTCTGCCTAACACAGCCTATTGCTCGTGCTCCGGGACACATCTCCTGAGAATCTAGTCGATGCCCATCGCTTACACCTTGATGTGCTTCTGCCTAACACAGCCTGTTGCTCGTGCTCCGGGACACATCTCCTGAGAATCTAGTCGATGCCCATTTTGTAGACCTGCCCAGCCACTACCATGAATGACTTGCTCCAGTGAGTCAGCTTCTTTCTCTGATCTCTAGACATGTACTCCAGAAAGGATAAGTTAGATAGGAATTGCAGCAATTCATTGTACTAGCTAGATTTTTCTCCTTCTATGAGGAAAAGTTGTGCATCTCAGAAATCGTCTTCTACCCCTTTTGGTTCTTCTCTTGTTTCCAAAGGTGGCAAGAAGTCTGCATGCTTGTTCTTGGGGATGTGCCTTATGTTGAACTTAAATTCTTGTACCAAGATCATCTATCTGGCCAACTTTCCTACTAGATTTGGTTTGTTTGGAGAGCTTTATGATCTACATGAAACTCAAACATCTTACCCAACAAGTAGTGCGCCTGAACTTCTTGATGGAGTAGATCATTCCCAGTGACTCCTTCTCTATAGGGTGGAGTAGTTCTTTTTCGGTCTGGATAACCTCTTGCTTGCATAGTACACTGGTCTGTACCATCCCTCCTATTCTTCCTGCATCAGATTATTGCCAATGGCCACATCATCCGAGGCGTTGGACAAACACATGGAACACCAGGTCATAGTTGGGCTGTTGGAGAATGGGCACTGCTAATAGTATCTTCTTGAGATTTCGAAATGCCTCTTGATAGGATCCAGACCAGACATCCTCTACATCCTTCACCATTAGGTTGCATAAGGGCACTGCCACATTAGCTAGGAACCTCATGAACCTACTATGCCACTTGATTAGCCCCCAGGAATCATGCAAGCTCTTTGGCATTCTTGGGGAGCTGCAGCTTCACAATGACTTGCGACCTGGGCCGAATCCACCGCAAGCCCTTCTGTACACAATATATGTCCCAAGAGAGATCCACAGCGAAGGCACACTTGGTATTTAGGCTTAGTCAACCCTCCTGCACTTTTCCAAGCACATTGTGAGGTGTGTAATGTGTTCTTATTTCTTCCCGAAACACACTAATGTCATCCACAAACACCCTCATGAAGGTGGTCAGATATTCATAGAATATTTTTGAACCATCCTTTGGAATGTAGAAGGAGCATTTTCAGCCCAAATGTCATCACATTGGAATGTAGAAGGAGCATTTTTCCGCCCAAATGTCATCACATTGGAGGCAAATGCTTCCCATTCTGTCACAAAAGCAGTCTTTTCTTTATCTTCTTGGGCCATTCACACTTGATTGTACCCACTAAATCCATCCAGTAAAGAATATTTTTCATGCCCCGCTATTGCATCCAACAAGGAATCAATGAAAGGCAATAGGAACGGGTTGAATATAGTGGAAGCATTTAGCTTGCAGTAGTCGATGCACACCCTAAGCTTCCCATTATTTTTTAGAATGATGACTATCGGTGAGACAGCCATTTCGCCTGATCCACGGGAAAGATGAACCCCACCTTTAATAATTTGTCAATCTCTTCCTTCACCTGTTTGCATATTTTGGGTTCATCCTATATCTACTCTGCCTGATTGGGGTTGCATCTTCTTTCAGGTTAATTTTATGCTGGTAGAAACTGGGATCAATCCCCTTTATGTCAAAGTAGTTCTTAGCAAAGATATCCTTGTAGGAATTAAGCAATTCCAGGAGCCTCCCTCTGAATTCCTGATTCAGTTTGGCACTAATCCTGACTGTCTTGGGTTCTGATCATCCCCCAACTTCACCTCCTCGAGCTCATCTTCTTGTACTCTAGTATTTCTTTTCCTGAGCTCAGCTTCCTCCTATTTTAGAGCCACCATGGATTTTTCATGTTCAGCATGTAGCTCTTCCACGTTATCTGAAGTGTCCTCTTCCTCTTTACAAGTGCTTTCCTCATTGACTATCACCTCAGGATGAGCTACCAGGACCTCTGGGGCATACCTTTGCACAATCCTTTCTATGTCTACTTCAAACAGGGAAGGATTCTCCTTCAAGATGATCTGCTCTTCTTTATCATCTTCTACCTCTTCTAGGTAGTTAAGGCCTTTTGCATGCATTGGTCAGTTTCTCGGGCTTAGCCTATCTTTTCCAGCCACCACTGAGATGCAAACTTTCTTTTTACCTCTTATCATCGTGATCTTGTCTATCTCCCAGTTATGCTTTATTCTTCCACTCCGGAGACAAGGCCTTCCTAGGAGCATGGGATATGCACCTGCTATCTCGGTCATCTCTTGAGAACAATGAACATAGCCGTGAAGCTACGTTCTGCTACCTTTATCTATTCTCCACTGATTATCTTGACAGGTTGGACCCTTCTCTGGTCAGCCATGCGAATCTAGAACGAAGCGAGTTGCATGTCAATGATCCCTAGTGTTTAGCCAAGTTATCTGATATTATGTTCACCCCTGACCCACCATCCAGAATGACTCTTGTCATTGTCTTACCTCTGATCCTGATGGTTCCGGAAGAGATGTATCACAATCCTAAACAATTTTCCCATTTTTGCATTCTGCCGGGTTTTTCGATTCCTGCAAAGACATTTGTCCCAGTTTTTCATTTGGTATTATGGCTTGCAGGCAGCAACTTTTGTCTATAGTTTGGAACTAGGTTCAGCATTTGATGCAGAGTGATATTCAATTTCATCTTGCTGAGATCCTCCCATAAGTCATATTCCTTTCTGGAATTGTTGCTTTTCTCCTTGCTAGTGGGCTCATCTTGGCCTTTGCATATTCTTTCTTCTTTCTGGTTTGCTTCTTTATCCTGTCCTAACTTTCCCTTGTCAGTTTTTCATTCCATATTTTCTTATACTTCTTTTCTTGCGATGCTTTTGCTGCTTTGGGCTATAATTGGCTCTAGTTGGTATTTCAGCATATGTCATCCGGTTTCCCTTTTGTTGTTGCAGACGGATTTCTTTCCTGCCGCAATTTCCTCTCTCTTCTTGTGATTAGGTTTATCCCTCTCAGAATACACACACACACACTATCACACAAACTACGATATAGTGTGTGTGTGTGTGTGTGTGAGAGAGAGAGAGAGAGAGAGAGAGAGAGAGAGAGAGAGAGAGGGAGGGAGAGAGAGAGACATAGAAACAAAGAGAGATGCACACCCACATGCTTGTGCATACATTTACACACAAATATATATATATATATATAGTTATACTTATGAGATATATGAAAATGTTTTGCCTACCTAAGTTCATACTAATAGAGGTAAATTATATGCTAATATAAATTATACACTATTCTAGGATAGTATATTTGTATATTTGTATATGTGTGTGCATGTGTGCACACACACACACACACACGAAGTATTATACCCACATTAGCATAATATTTATTTTACAATGCACATGATTTCGAGTGTGTGTGTGTGTGTGTGTGTGTGTGTGTGTGTGTGTGTGCACGCACGCACACACACACACTACACATGATTTCATGTGTGCGTGTGTGGATCTCCAAGCTCTCTGTAGTGTGAGCCCTCGTCATAGATGATACAAGGGGAGGGGGATGTGGCTCGCTGATAGGCCTAAAGAAGCTAGTGATCTGTGGTTGGGATCTTTGGCCCTGCACCTATAGAATCCTCTCTCTATGTCTCTGTAGCTCAAAGAGGAAAAGGCGCACGCATCTCTAATCAGGATACTCCATCACCCAGCTGTTGAGATATCGAGCTCGTCTAGTGAGGCGGTGGCCACTGATGACCCGCCTGGGGGATAGGCCCCACACTTACACCACTAGCATGGTTGGTGAGATCATGGGAGATATGCGGCCAGTGGGATGACAGGCTGTGTGACAGCCATTCTAGAGACTGGCATAGTTATAGCGCCAGCTCATTTAGTCGGGTTCACACTATAGAGAACCTGTGTATGTATTGGTTGAGTACCTTTCATATTATGTGTACTCTTATTCTTGTATATGGTGTGTTGAGTGTTGAGTAGAGAAGAAGAAGATTTTCAGCCTCTCACCTTATGTGTTCTCTATTAGGGTTTTGTGAGTGTGTGTGTGTGCTTGCAAGAGCTCAAGCTCTCCTCCCCCCTGCATCTTTTCATGATATCAGAGCCTGGTTTGTGCTAAGGGATGAGCTGCAAGCAAGAGAACCACAGGAAGCGGTACGAGGGTAAGAGCTTCAACTACTCTTCCCTATTGTGTTGGTGACTACACCCTTGTCGGGAGCTCTACGGGAGGCACCGGCAAACGATCTCCGATTGAGGAGCTTTCTTCGTGGGAGTGAAGCTATAGGGCAACTATAGAGTCCTATGGACTGAAATTTCTGGGCCGAAAACGCGTTTCGGGTGCGTCTGGACGTCCGTTTTTCAGAAAGCAAGCGATTTCGAGCACTACGGGTAAGTCATCGATTCTCTGCAGAACTCTGTTTTAAGTACTGCAGGAAGACAGATTGACTGTGCAGACATTGTGGGTGCTGCAAAGAGGTCTACAGTTGCCATTGGGTGTATGTATGCACATTGAGGTCACTGGTTGTGACATTTGAGTGGACTGCAGTACCGCTGTGCTAAAAAATACAGCAGTTGTGCAGGAAAAACCAGAGTGCAGTTTCTGGTAAAATTGTGTGTTTGGCAAGATGTCTAATGATGGCATAACACAGATTGTGGCTGAGAAGCTGGATAAGAATAACTTCCATGCTTGGAGATTCAGGTTGACTAATTTCCTTATGGGAAAAGGCTATTGGACTACATAGAAGGTGAGCATGAAGAGACACCGGAGATACCGGATATAAATCCGACTGCCTGCAGATGTGAAAGAGTTTAAAGACTAGAACCAAGGAGCCAGGAAAGTAATGTATTGGCTTTCCATTAGTATACAGGACACCATGATTGGGCACATTCAGGATGCCAAGTCCCCCAAGGAGGCGTGGGACACCTTGGTAAAGCTCTATGAAACAAATACCAAGGCACGTAAGATACAGTTGAAGAATGAACTTCATACTACTGTGGAGAAAAAGAGCATGTCTGTGAATGACTATGCGTTGAAGATAAAGGGTATTGTGGAATCCCTTGCATCTATTGGTGTGTCAGTAGATGATGATGATAAGGTGGAGGTCTGTCTACGTGGTCTCGGGCCACAATACAAGGCGTTCAAGACGTCTATTCAGACTCGGGAAAACATTCCCAACTTTACAGATTTGGTGTCTATGCTGATTATCGAAGAGAAGAACTTGGGTAAGGACCAACAGTCTTCACAAAGCAAAAACAGTTCAGAGCAACAGGCCTTCTACACGAGTTCAGGAAGAGGACGAGGTAGAGGAGGCCGTGGACGCGGTCAAGGAGGTGGCCGAACAGGTAATCAAAATTATGGCCAGCAGCAACAGCAACAACAACAGTCCCAGAATCAACAACAACAACAACACGCAGGTGGAAGAGGTAAATTCAGAGGCAGGGGGAGTCAAAGAGGCCGTGGAAATTGGCAAAGGCAATATAATGATGCACGTGAATGCTATTATTGTGGTAAGCCTGGACATGTGCAGTCAGAATGTTATAAGAAGCAGGCTGACATGCAAAATGGGAAAGTGCAGCAAAACAACTATGCATCCTCGAGTAGAAATAATGAGGATAATGAAAGGTTGTTTGTTATGCAATGTGTCGTGAATGCCATGTCTGAAAATGTTGATGCAGCACAAAAAGATAATGTATGGTATGTGGATTCAGGCGCTTCGAACCACATGACGAGTCATGGGGAGTGGTTCAAGGAGATGAAAAACCTGGAAAGACCAGGTTTTGTGGAAACAGGGGATGACACGGCTCATCCAATTGCCCACGTTGGAGATGTGCCATTGTCTATGCAGGATGGCAAAGTGAAGTACCTTGCAGATGTACTTCATGTACCGAACATAACAAAGAATTTGGTTTCAGTTGGCCAGATGATTGAGCAGGGTTTGCAGGTTCGGTTTAACCCTGATGGGTGTTATGTTGAAGATTTCAAAGACAAGTGCAGGTTGGTTGCAAAAGGCAACAGAGTGGGCAGAATGTTTACATTGAATGTAGACATGCCTGAAATGAGTGCTGCGATGTTTGCAAATGGTTCAGGAGTTGTTGCAGACACAGACATATGGCATAAAAGAATAGGACATGTAAATGTGCAGAGATTGAAGTCTATGCAAACAAAAGGAATTGTGACAGGGCTGCCAAAATTTAAAGTGGAAGGTATGCAGAAAATATGTGAAGCATGCCAATTTGGGAAGCAAACAAAGCATGTGTTTCCACGTAACAGATATATGAGCAGAAATGCACTAGATCTTGTGCATTTAGATGTATGGGGTCCTACGAAGACCATATCTATGGGAGGCTGCAGGTATTATGTGACTTTCATTGATGACCACACAAGGAAAGTGTGGGTATATTTCATGAAAGAGAAGAGTGGGGTGTTCACTCACTTTCAGAATTTCAGAGTTTTGGTTGAAAAGCAAACAGGGAAATATGTAAAGTGCCTAAGGTCAGATGGAGGGGGAGAGTACTTCTCCAATGAGTTCTCTGAATTTTTGAAGAAGAATGGTATTCGGAGACAGTTTACATGCAGATACACTCCGCAGCAAAATGGAGTTGCTGAGCGGAAAAACAGGCACATTGCTGAGATTGCGCGAGCATTGATGGAAGAGAAGAATATGCCGCATTGCTATTGGGCGAGGCTGTTTCTACAGCAGTATACATCATGAACAGGACTCCAACTGCAGCCATACATGATGTAACTCCAGAGGAGAGGTTTACTGGCAGAAAACCAGATTTATCTCATCTGAAAGTCTTTGGATGCATTGCATATGTGCATGTGCCAGATGAGCTGAGAACTAAGCTGGATCCGAAAGCTGAAAAATGTATGTTTATTGGATATTCCCTTGAGCAAAAGGGATATAGGTGTTATAACCCTGCTACACGTGAGTTGAGGGTAAGCAGGGATGTTGTATTTGATGAGATGAGCAGCTGGTATGCTGCTGAAAAAGAAGCTGTTGGGGCTGATGTGAGTGGAAGTGTGGTTGCACAGAATGCAGGTCAGCAATCACAATCTTTGAGTGGACCAGGAGAGTCCTCATCTAGTGGGTCTGTTGATAGACCATGGAGTGGCAGGCTACGTCATAATACCAGCCCTGCAAATGTGATTAGAACATCACGTAAAGGAAAAGAGAAAGTGGTTGAGCTCCTTGGTATGCCTGACATTTCTGCAGGGCATTCTCATGTTGATGGAGAGTCTAGTGGCTCAGATATAAGCCTTGATGAGAAGCTTGGGATCCCAGCTATGAGAACACCTGGTGTAAAGAAGGCTATGGAAGCCATGAATGAAAAGCTGCGAAGATCAGGGAGAGTGAAGAACCCTGTGCAGAGATTTACATATGATGGTTATGTGGCACATCACTATGCGTATATGGCAAAGGTTGTGCAGGTTGTAGAGCCCACATGCATTGATGAGGCTATTGGAAATGTGTGTTGGGAGAAAGCTATGGATGAGGAGATGGATGCACTATATGGAAATGAAACTTGGGATTTAGTGAAATTGCCTGAAGGCAAGAAAGCCATTGGATGCAAGTGGGTGTACAAAGTTAAACATAACAGTGATGGAAGCATAAACAGGTACAAGGCTAGATTGGTAGACAAAGGATATGCGCAGACATATGGGATTGATTATGAGGAAACTTTCAGCCCAGTTGCCAAGATGGCAACGGTGAGAGTTGTGATAGCAATGGCTGCGTCAAAGCAATGGTCTTTACATCAGATGGATGTAAAGAATGCATTCTTGCATGGGGATTTGCAAGAAGAGGTGTATATGTTGCAGCCACCTGGTTATGAGGATGTGGGTCACCCCGAGCATGTTTGCAGGTTGAAGAAAGCCTTGTATGGCTTAAAGCAAGCACCAAGAGCATGGTCTGACAAGATTTCTGAATATCTTGTCACTATTGGCTTTCATGTAGCCAATGCAGATTTCTCATTGTATGTGAGACATGGTGATAGAGGAGTTGTGCTTGTTGTCATCTATGTAGATGACTTGATCATTACGGGGGACCATGATGCAGAGATCTTTGATGTAAAGATCTTGCTAAGACAGAAGTTTGAGATGAAGGATATGGGGGAGCTCAGACATTTCTTGGGCATTGAGGTGATTAGGTCACCACATGGTATTGGATTACTGCAGAGACAGTATGGCTTGGACATGTTGTCCAAGTATGGTATGACAAGCTGTAAGCCTATTTCTGTGCCATTGGATCAGAATGGCAAGTTGAGTGCAGATTCAGGAGAGATCTTGGAGGATCCTACTATGTATAGACGCATAGTAGGAAGTTTGATCTACATGACGATCACCAGACCAGATTTGAGCTATGCTGTTGGGTTGGTGAGTCAGTTTATGCAGGTTCCACGGAAACCGCATTTGGATGCAGCGAGACGCATACTGAGGTATGTGAGGTCTACTTTGCATTGTGGACTATTCTATGAGACTGGGACAGAGATATGTGTACATGGGTACACAGATGCTGATTGGGCTGGTAGTATCTCAGATAGAAGATCTACCAGTGGCTTTATGTTTTCTTTGGGGAGTGCTGCTATGACTTGGAGCAGCAAGAAGCAGCCTACGGTTGCTCTATCGAGTACAGAGGCCGAGTACAGAAGAGCTGCTATGGCAGCATGTGAGGTAGCCTGGTTGAGAAAGCTACTTGCAGATTTGGGTCTATCAGTGGATAGACAAGTTGTCATTTTCTGTGACAACATGAGCAGTATACAGTTGGCCAGGAACCCAGTCTTTCATGCTCGTACGAAGCACATAGAGGTCCACTACCACTTCGTCAGAGAGAAGGTCTTGGCAGGAGACCTTGACCTTGTTTATGTCAGCACAGAGGATCAGGTAGCTGACATCTTCACCAAAGCATTGGGTACAGAGAAGCTCCGCAGATTCAGAGCTTCGCTTGGTTTACATGAGATGGAGTTGAGCTCGAGGGGGAGTGTTGAGATATCGAGCTCGTCTAGTGAGGCGGTGGCCACTGATGACCTGCCTGGGGGATAGGCCCCACACTTACACACTAGCATGGTTGGTGAGATCATGGGAGATATGCGGCCAGTGGGATGACAGGTTATGTGACAGCCATTCTAGAGACTGGCATAGTTATAGCGCCAGCTCATTTAGTCGGGTTCACACTATAGAGAACCTGTGTATGTATTGGTTGAGTACCTTTCATATTATGCGTACTCTTATTCTTGTATATGGTGTGTTGAGTGTTGAGTAGAGAAGAAGAAGATTTTCAGCCTCTCACCTTGTGTGTTCTCTATTAGGGTTTTGTGAGTGTGTGTGTGTGCTTGCAAGAGCTCAAGCTCTCCTCCCCCCTGCATCTTTTCACCAGCTACGTGGGCCAAAACCCTCTCTGAACAAGCAGTGGTATCTCCCTTTGATCTCATAATATATAGGGCATCTACATATGTAATGCTCCTTTGACTCTACCTCTCTGTGGCATAATCTGCATACTCTATCCTCTCTAGAGGTCCGTGCTGCTCTCCCTGCTTCAATCTCCAGAGTGTGAGAGGAAACTCTAATCTAACCAATAGTCACCCTCATAGTGTGAGACATGTGTACATCTCATCTGACAAATCCATCCTCTGTGAATTTAAGAAAATTATCTTTGTATAGTATTGCATCTTGGTGGGAAGGGGACCCGACCAAGTCTCCCTGGTGTGCATCTGGATCAAATCATGTCTCAGAACTCTATTCCTCTCCTCTTGGGAGAGTGTAAAGTATGGGGAGTCATCATACTAGAAGGGCAGTCATCATCATACTAGAAGGGCAGTAATCTATCCATGTGCTAAGAACCACTCATCTACTGCAACATACCATGATGGGTGATGGCCCTCTACTCTTTGAGGACTCCATGGCTAAGTTGGGTAGTCTCTCTGGACCCATGGCTTTGATGTGTCTAATGTAGGCTATGGTTTGAAATAGAGCCTCTACCATCATGGGGGGCGCTGCAAGCTCTACTCTGATAATCTCATGTGGTACTTATGGTTTTCGCGAATCATCCTGGAGATTATGAGGATCTACGGTCTCTCCACGCCAATCATATGTGGAGAGGTTAGGGGCCCATACCGATGTGCTGCATACATCAGTGCTGGGGTGACTTGGTGTCAAATAGCCATCCTTTCGTGAGAGGCTCCTAGAAGTTAGCCTAATGACATTGTCACTCCATCAATGTAAGGGCAACATAACCTTGGGTGAGCCTATCCTAAGATATTTGTCTCATGGAGAAATGGCTCCCATTACTAGTGAAGGTAATACCCAAGTATACATATGATTTTGTCACCTCCACCTGACTGCCTCTATATGTGATCATTGTATCATTCATAACCTGTCTATAAGTGTAAAATATTATGACCTTGGTTTTTCCAAGTTTCACTGAAAGGCCTTTCTGTGTACAAAATTCATCTAAGGTGTCCATGTAGAGCTGCAGTCCCTCCTGTGAGTCAAATATCGGAATGATGTCATCCGCATCATAGAGTAGTAAAGTGACCAAAACCCTTGAGAGTGATGCACCACTCTCTCCTCCTCTATCTATGAAGTCCATCACCTCATCTATATACAGGCCAAAGAGTGTCGGAGAGAGTGGGCAGCCCTTTTTCACCCCCATAATACTATGTATCTCCTTTGACAGACCACTTGGGCATCTGGTTCGTCCCGTCACCCTCTCGTATAAAGAAATGATCCCCCATATCATATCTGAAGGCACCCCAAGAGTCTGCAATCTCTGTACAACCCGGTCCCATGGCACTTGTCGAATGCTTTGCGAAAATCCACAAAGCAACAATAGAGTCTCTGCTTACGTGACTTGGACTGCTAAATCAGGCTCCTGAAGGTGAAGATATGATCTAGTCCATAGAAGTTACTATGGAACCCAGCCTGTCCTAGAGCACGAAGACCCTCCCTCTCGGCTAGAGAGCTGAGCTCTATCTCAAGTATTGATCCATATATCTTGGCCATAATATGGCCAACCATGACAATCTTGTAGTTCCTGGGGTCCATCGAGTCACCTGATTTGTGAATGGGGGTAATGATATTCATGCTCCATGTGTGTGGGAAGCCCTCTACAAGTGCCATGTTGAATAGATGTGCAAGGAAAGGAGATATGGTGGTAGAGGCATAAGAGAAGTGCTCACCTTGTATCCATGTATGATCTACGGATCTCCCATGATGTAGCCTCTTAAGAGCTTTCTCTACCATACTCAAAGTGAAAAAAGTAGAGGTGGTGGGTTGAGGATCGGGTGGAGAGGGTAACGGGACTGATCTAGTACATGGTGGTAGGACTTTGTATAATCATGCCAGGTGGTCGGATCAGTTGATGGGTGTGGGTGGTCGTGGCTCACGAAACTGCCTCCAAGCCTCTTTTGAGTTAATGCTCAAGGATAGTTGGTACAACTCCTAGCATTGTTCAATTTCGTGTTTTCTCCTCTTCTGATGAGTCAAAGCTCAATTTAATCTTTGAGCTTCACGCTCAGAGATCTCCCCTAGTTCTTTCTATTGTTTGAGGCGAGCACGAGTCTCACGACACTCATCATTGTACCAACCATTCTAGGGGCATCACCCCTACTTTAGCTTAAGAGGGGGTATGGGTGATATGAGGGAAGCTGGCAATGGCAGAGAAGTGGAGTAGATCAGTCAACTGTGATGTATCTCCAGAGGTGCCGTGGGATCCATGTCAAGTAGACCATGGTAAAGGGTATCCTAATATATGTGATCACATTCATGAGTGATGTGGACACTGGTGTGATGGGTGGAGGTGGGTGCTGAGGCGGGGGGAGAGGGGTGGCTATCATGGTTGGTGAAAGATAAGTATATGTGATCAACTCCGATGGGTATGAGGGGTACTGAGAAATCATATATGAGCTAGGCTGTCTCCCAGGAGCCTAGGATGTAATCCACCGTGCTACTTCCACCTCCATGTGGAAAGCACTTCTCTCCATCCCGTTATAGATGAGGAGATGGTGGCGTGATCCTAGCTCCAAAAGCTCCTATCCATAGTATTTGACTAGCTTAGTATCTGTAAGCACCCTCTGTGATCCAGACTCCTCGTCCTCTAGAGTAGGTAGTTGTATGGGATCTCCCTCAAAATCGTATGCAGTGCACTGTCTCCTCCTCGTCGTAGCATTGAAGTCTCCCACTAGTAAGACCTCTCCCAGTCTGAGGTACTGTGTAATCTCATCTAAGAATGCACTGCATGGTGATGTAGCTCCTCCGATCTCCTCCCTCTCCTCCACCTCCTCTATCTCCTCCTCCATCCTCTATCTCCTCTGTACTCGTGGCATAATGTGAGGTGTCTGGTGGAAAATAACACACAGCAATGTACATAGTCCTGGCCTCTGTCAGCTAATATCTCACCCACATAAAACAGGCTTGTAGGTCTCTTTCATAATGTTGAAAGCTCTATTCTGAAAAGAATGGCCACTCCTATCGATCCTCTAGCTCTACCTGCTCTCCATGAGAGAGCTCATTCCCACTAGAATCCTATTACACGTGGCAGACCTCTCTGAGGGCTCTGGTGTGTCTCTGTAAAGAAAATAGTGTCCTTGTTTTTTATCACATCATCCATCCGGCTTGGGTCCCCAACCATAATGCTCCATTGCAGTTCCAAACTGCAAGCTATATTCGTGTCTCATAGGCCACGTATCCCTATGCGATCACCTTGTCATCAATGATGACATGGCCATCTCTATAAACTACTTTCTTCCCTTTCGCTCAAGCTGCCCGTACTTTTAACATGAGTTGTTTTTGGTGCACTACCTAGGCCTACGTGAGGCCCTCATCTAGGTAGATGGGGCTTTTCTCCAAACCTCAGAGAATGACCCTCTTCTTGAAGAAATCAATCCTCTTCACTTCGTTCTCAAACTGGAGGATAAGCGTCGTGGGCATGAAAGGTGAGAGAGAGAGAGAGAGAGAGAGAGAGAGAACCACACATGCACATAAGTGCATGTGTAGCGATTGCTCAAGATAATGTTTGAAGCCATTCATGATTCACGACTCTTTTTCTTTTTTCTTTTTTCTTTTTTCTTTTTTCTTTTGGTACTGCTCTAGGTAGATTCTCTAACAAGCTCCAGACAATCAAGTGGTGTGTACCGGTGTTGGCGATGTTACACAAAAAGGCCAATGGAATTGAATTTAAGACTAAATTTTTAAAAATATATTTTAAAAAAACTTAAAAGCTCAAAACATTAAGGTTTGTATAAATTAAAATTAAATATACAACAATATTTTTTTGAAATCCTTCATTGGAAAAATTAGCGCATTTATTTAATATTGTAAAGTGGAGAGATGATAGAGTGTCATGATTGGGTGATACAATAAAGTTAAAATTAAATATTTTTAATAAAATACTTTTGACTATTTTTAAATTTTGAGTTTCCAACGGGGAGCCGCTCAGTTCTTGGTCTCGCTCAATTTATCAACCACCTCTCAACAAATCTAGTGAGCACCAAAGTCACACACATGAGAACTTAAGAGAGAAGCCTACTCAAATGGACATAATTGAGTGGACATTACAAGGAATGATATATACCATTAATCTCATATAATAGAGGTTTCTCATAATGCCCAGCACTAGATCCTTCGCATAGGAGCTCACAAAACCTCGCAAATTTGCTAGTGAGAGCTCATTAAGAACTTGTTCAGATTCAAGAGAGAAAAAAGGGTTTGTGTTTATCTTTAAACTAGATCTGATTGGGCAAGCAATACATTTTTTATAAAGATTGGGCAGGCACGAGATGATTTGTAGACTTGCAAATATTAAAGTATTGCTTGCCCAATCTTTACAAAAAATTTATAAATGTCAAATGCAACAATCAATTATGTCTTGAGTGTACCATGGAATATGCTTGGCCATTTCCCAAGAAATCATATGCATTGAGTGTACCATAATTGTGCTTGTTGGTTATTCACAAGAAACCCAGTGTTGTGAAGAAAAACTCTCAACCACCTCTCTCTCTCTCTCTCTCCAATAAAAACACAAAACAACACACACACACACACACACACGCACAGAAAACAAATAATCCCACTTGTGCAAGCCTTGAATGTTTACAAACTTCCCCACTCTCACACAGACTGTCAAACCTTGAGTAGGTGAGCTTGGACAGCCCCTAGATTGCACACCCATGGATTTGGTATTTGGAAACACTCAAGCAAGTCATGCACATAAAGATATGCTACCTCATATTTCTAAAAGTCTTGTGACACTCGATTTTGCCTAAGATTGCAATGCAAATAAATGCATACATTTCTTGCAATATGGACTTTCACATTAAACTTTAGTGTTATTTCAGTGAAAAAAAATGCACATTAACAACAAGCATTGATACAAAAATTTTAAGGTGAAACCTTGCATGCGCTTTGGAGTGTGTAAAAGAGGCCACGTATCCCAAAAATGTAGGAAAAGATTTACACACTAAATTCCCTCCATGCGGATAATAGATGTGATGATGGTGACACTATCACTATCAACAATGACAATCCAAAAAACCCTCCGGCAATACCATATAAACCTTGTGTGTGCATCCATCCTTACAAGTGCATCAGTGTGTGTGTGTGTGTGTGTGTGTGTGTGTTGGGGGCTGCAGGGGGTGGGGGTCATTATGCTGCCACTTGATTTGAGGAAAGAATGGAGATATATTTTACATACTGTTGACTGTCACAAGTTGATCTATAAGAGCATTTTTGCTCATCAAAATATACAATTCCTAACCCATTAAGGGAAGGAGTAAAAAATTGTTTACTCTATGCACCACTATCTCTATGAAGACCTCGATCATCCTCTTTCACTCGAACCGTTAGTCTTACACATGCACTCAAGACACCTTGGATGCCTGTATATACTTCTAGCTACTGGACGCACTTGAACACGTTTACTCTCCTTTACAGTCTTCCTTACTCTATCTCGAAATTCTTCCCATTCAATGGTCGAATTCTTTGAGAAGATACTTGCTAGGCGTCGTTTATTAGGTCTGATAGTGGGTAGAAGCCCCCCACCATAATAGATGCGATATCCGGAAACTAAAGAAGATAGTTGACTGCCTGAATCCGTCATTGCAAACACATCAGCTGCAGCGCATCCAATGAAGTCCAATGCAGCCAGCTGTAGCAAAAGAAAAGGAACATTTGAGTGAGATCTACACATGCACACACATGTACACACCACCGGGAGCACCCGAGGGTCTGCAGCAATCGAACACCATGCCTGACTCACCCAAGCCTTGGTCTCTCCTACCCCCCCAGATTGAGCCAGGCCAATGCCTGATGAGGGTTGGACACGCACGTGCACACTTTATCGGCACGTACGCAGACATCTTAATTAGAGATTAACTGGGAACTCCATACCTGAGATGATTTATTAATGAAGGGTTCTAGCTCTCTTGGAGACAAAAGATCCTCTTTCGTAACTAAATTTGGATAAAGAGATGTGAGAGCAACAATTCGCGATTGGCCACCATAAATGTGAGCTCCTGCCAAGTAAATCCGGGTTCCTCTTTTAAAGCCAAGACCCACGAGCATCAACACGGCCTCCTCTGGTGTCAATGGACACTTTCCCTCTTCCCTCAGCTGTGCAGCTGAAAGCAACCTGTAGAAGAAGTGCAAGTCTACTTGTTATAAGCACCCATGCAGAAAAAACAAACAGCTTAAGCACTCTTAGTAGTACCACTGTTGGAGGACTTGCCTACGCCTACATCAAGCAATCTTCTGTGCCCCTTACACCCCATATAGCGTATGTTTAGAAGCCTTGTTAATGGCTAGAACAAACACCAAATTTTAAAGACAGGCTCCAAAACTACGTCAGTAAGGGAAGGCACAAGAGGATAAGGACAGCAAGCTCAGTCTCCTTTGTGTATTTCCTGCTCAAGGGTTCATATGATTGTTGTATAAACTACAAAAAAAAAAAGGGATAAGGACAGCAAGCTTACTTTCCGTTCTTCTTGTACATTGCAAGTGTTGGGAAATGAATCTCCCTGTATGCTTCCAGTTCACGTCGTTCGGTATCACCCCCTCCGAACTCACACATGGAGTATGCAGCCATATCCATCTCAAACCTCAAATGGAGTCCCAAGTACTTCACACCACTTCTTTGGGACTGCAGGCTTCCAGTGTTTTGAGCATCCACCAGCATATGCAGACCATTTGACTGAGACAGGTTGCTGCCATTATTATCTTGAACCACTACAGGTCCCCATCTCATGGTCTGCTCACGCATCCTTTCAACGAGCAGTGCTCCAGTTCTTTGAATTTTTGGAATGAATTTTAGTGCATGGAAATTGCATTTGCATCTCAGTTTCTGCATAAGTATAAACACAAAAATAACATGGTGAGACCTTAGCACCATTCTATTGAGCATATCACCTTCAACTAACATCCTTTCTATGCTGGTCTGCCTGATATTTGTAACAAGCTTGGACATCACTGACTCTTTACGACCTGTATGTCAAACGGCACAGGGTCAAACGACAATCGGTTCCCAAACCCATAGAAGTGTACAACCCGGTTACGCAAAAGAATTGGAAGAATATATGTTGTATAGAAGCTTGGCTTTGACTCTTTCATTACATCCATGTCAGACACCTGCATGGGGGATGATGTACTAGTAAGGCCTAAACAAATTAACAGAAACACTTTTATGTAAAAATTAAAAAATTATTTAACAAAAAAGCATTCCGCCTGCTGTAGCAATATTGAAGGTTCTTACAAAGCTTCCAATAGCTTCAAGGTCAAGTGACTGCAGTTCCATTGGAAGCTCCCTAACAATTGTAACATCATCCTTCAAATAGTCAATGAAGAAGCTTTCTTGATAGATGTCTTCAAATTGGCTGCACAACACTCCAACGTAAACATCACTCTCTCTCTCTCTCTCTCTCTCTCTCTCTCTCTCTCTCTCTCTGGGCTATACATCGATGAGGTGGCTGACTTCATTGTTCACGGTGGCGGGGACGGGGTAGACATCTCAGGTACCACAGTCCACATTATGCTATATGCGATGATATTATTTTGGTCTCTGAGTCACCTCTACCGCCGAAGATGCTATACTATAGAGATCAGTTTATGCGTATCTCAACGGATGGATTCATTCAGCAACCCGGATATATGGATGTGTACATGCCTCACAGTGCTCGCCAGCTCAGAGTGTCATCACACCAGCTTGAGATTGAGGCAGGTACGACAGCACGGATCCCCAGTGTGCAGAGAGGATATGCAGACTATGCCAGGAGGAGGTTGGGAGTGAGGAGCATTATGTATGCAGATGCAGAGCATATAGTGACATTAGAGAGATACACCACCATCTTCAGTGGACATCCCTCACTCCGCCAGATCATGGAATCCCCAGACTAGCGCAAATTTGGCTAGTTCTTGATAGAGAGACAGCGCCACAGAGAGGCACTGCTACGGACTCATACCACAGGGAGGTTGGCAACAGCTCCAGCTCACTGATTTCTTCCAGAGATCTATCCCAGTGCCTACCCTGACACAGGAGGGGGTTACACTTCAGCGAGCTGTGGACCTCCGAGCCAGATGGAGACCAAGAGCACCAAGCTACCAGACTCCCAGACTACATCAGAGGGAGATTACTGAGATCCGGACTCGACATCAGCACCATATCCAGGAGCGGCTAGCTCACTTACACTCACACCCAAAGATCATGCTCCGAGGGATTTTTGCCTCACCATCACCTATGTATCACATATTACACCCCCATTATGGTACTGGTTGGAGCTAGAAAGATCTGCATTGCATTCTTGTATACCCTACGCATATAGGTTGCATACTGAGCCTTTAGCAGTAGTGCTCCATCCATCACACCTCCCCCCCCACTAGCTCAGTACTTTCATAGTTTATTTCATGTTTATTTTGTCCTTTTTTTTTCTGGACATCCAAAGGACATTGACAGTTGTACATTGATTTGTCTCATAGGTCAACTTCGGCCTCTAGTAGACGTTAATACAGCTCTCTCTCTCTCTCTCTCTCTCTCTCTCTCTCTCTCTCTCTCTCTCGCTCTCTCTCTCTCTCTCTCTCTCTCTATATATATATATATATATATATATATATATATATATCCTACACTCATTGCACAGACATGCTTCCAGACTTTATTGCACAATAAGAAGAGGGGTCTACGTTGGAAGAGACAGTGGTCTCAATATGCTTTTATGCACATATTGCTGTGCAACTATCACTCAGCAGAGGGATTGCAAAAACATCTTGATGCACTACATGTCTTTTGCTATAAAAAACAACATGAAAGTCAACCTTGACTTTACACCGTAATATTGAGACAAGGGTGCCCACTTTCTCCCACGCTCTTTGGGCATTACATAGGCATGCTTCCTAACTTCATCGGCAAATTGCGAGGAGATAGTTCTACACCGGCAGAGATAGTGGTCTCAATATGTGTTTATGCACATATTGTTGTACTACTATCACACTAAGCAGAGGGATTGCAAAAACATGGCGATGACTACATGTCTTTTACAAACAAAAGGACTTGAATTTAACCTTGGGTAATTCCACCAGTCGGCGTGGAATGTTTGGTTGAACACAATTCTAATCAATACACTTGAATACACCAAGATTTAATGGACAACAAGCACAATACAAGATGCAATTTGTTGAATTGACAAGAGATGCACAATGAGCCGGAATGGCCGGCCCCTCCCTCAAATAATGTTTATTGATCTTGGGAGAATCAAGTACATAGTGTCATGGGCACTTCTGAACAAATTTCCATACCAATGCATATGAATACAGTATATGGTTGTCGGTGAAGATCTTCAACTCACAATACCCTCTCAAGTGCCCATGTTCCCTACCATCTGCTCTCTATTGTTCCAGCCCCATCTTGAGAAAGGAAGGTCGAAATTATGGTTTTCATCCAAAAGACCAAAAATTACAACAAAGGAAAGGATTGTTTTACTTAATTTCAATCATTGGGAGTGTGTAGGAGAGTCAATACGACTTGGAAACACTATAGGAAGCTTGGAAAACGCACTAGCAAGCTTGGATATGGTGTAGGGAAGGAGAAAAGTGAAAATACACATGACGAGAGGCGCCAACTTCTAGAGAGAGATGATGAGATGTCCACCCTGAGTGTCAGGCAGAAAGGAAAAGCTAGTTGGGGTGGGCATTGACACCTCAGGACATCAGTGTGTGTGAGTATAGGGTTGGTCATAATTTATAAGTGAGTTTTGGTTCCAAAACTTAATAAAGTGTGTACACACTCACTTCTAAATTAATGCTAGTTGCTAAGGCTAGGTTTTGACCAATACTAACCACCTATGACATGCCACATAGCCATGTCAGCAAACGGTTTCACACGCACGCTTCAAGGACGAGAGTCCCCTTACCCGGAACTACACATTGGTCAAGCAAGCATGAAAACAACATGCAAATTCAATTTGCAAGCAAGCACATAAGATGCTATGCCAACATTGGTATGGACAATCCTCATTCATGAGACTATACCAAAATAGACGTGTTTCAAGCAAGTACACGAGGTACCAGACCCAATGGAACACCAATCCTCCACGCATTTCCAATGGGCATGTACACACAAGCACATGTCCCAACGGAAAGCCAAATCCATAATATCACATGACTGGCATCAATCTCCTGCATATGCGACTGCCCCGAACGCGAGTCCAATGTATATACATAATGAGAAAGCACGGATGGACCAGTTGGGTGGCCAAATGGTGACATTCCCCACAACTCTAAATAGTTGTCCACAACTGAAAAGCATCCAAATATGTTTGAAGCAAGTGCGGACAATCCTTAAAGAACTCTTCATCTACCCATTTAGCATCAATGGGAAGATAGTTCTTAAACTTCACGAGGTAACACTTCACAGGTTTACCTCGAGCAAGCTTGCATTCCTTGTGATACATAATCTGTTCTGGCTACAAAATCTCCTCAAGCTCATCCATTTCAAGTGGATCATCAATGACCGGCTCACTGGGCTCCAACCCTAAATACTTGTGAAGGAGACTAACATGGAACGCATTGTGTTGCGTTCCTTGTGATACACAATCTGTTCTAGCTGCAAAATCTCCTCAAGCTCATCCACTTTAGGTGGATCATCAATGATCGGTTCACTGGGCTCCAGCCCTACATACTTGCGAAGAAGACTCACATGAAACGCATTGTGTATGTACCAATGACTAGGCAATGCCAACCTGAAAGCCACTTCATTGATCTTCCTGATCACTCGAAAAGGCCCATAGCACCTGGTTGCAAGTTTAGGCTATGCACCCTCTTTGCCAGGTCTCTTTACAGGTCTTGCTTTCTTGAATTTCAGCAATATCAATCATTATCTTACAATGGCTGTTTGCACCTAAGCAAAGGCAATATATAGCTAAATGAATCCAGGAACATGCCCAAATTCACCTTATAAGAAAGTGCAATTTATAACCTCATGGTAGTCATCCACAAGACAATAAACCATCGACTCCATCATGCAAAGTATGGACTAGAAACTACAACATCCCCACTAACGACATCAGTGTCCAATAGTGGGTGTATGTCATGTGCACAGTGTGTAGCTACCGTGTGCTACACGCACACAAGACTAGCTTCGAGGTTTGGGGAAACTTGGAGCTAGCCAGGCTGATTGGCGAGCTGAGTTAGGAATCGACTAACGGGCGGGCACCCAAGTACGGATGGACGGGCGTCCAAGTGTGGACGGCCGATGACCGGCCAAGGCCTATAAAAGGGTGGCCAAGGTTAGTCATTAGTCATATAGAGTCTCGCGTGACTTCGTGAGAGCTATATGGTCAAGAGCCTGGATCTAGTGCAGACGTGCACATGCTTCATGCGACCGAGGCCGGCAGCAGTCTCGAGACCCGCGAGGGTAGCTTCATGGCGGTATGGGATGTCACGAGGTAGAGATTGGTCGGTACATCCATCTAGTTAGCTCAGCTCGTGGCTCGGTGGGGACAGCCAAGTCTTGTGGGCTTGCCCTTTGCTGTCGAGGTTGAGAGGTGAGTCGGGCCTGCACCCCCATCTTGTTTGTTTGGTTTGTTTGCAGGTATCGAGTCTTGTACTAGGAGCGTTCCACGATTCTATGGAGATTTGACAGTGTAGAACTTGGTATCAATATATGCTCCCACAAACACACCCCCCATGCACACACACAGCATACATTCATACAAAGATCCGTGTACTAAGTTTCTGTCAGAGCTCCAGAGATGCAAGGTAGACTCAGCCATAATGAAGCCTAGCACCAAGGATCATAACAAATAGAAAGAATTATTACAACAAAAAGGTAGTTGAAAGGGCATATGCACCACTTAAGATAGAAAGAATTAACACAATATCAATTGGCTGCAACTTGGACAAAAACTTCAAAATGTAAAATTTGCATGTCCGCTAATACAACATAAAGATATACCTAGATGAATCCAGGAACAGCAATTTATAACCTCATGGTAGTCATCCACAAGGCAATAAACCATCAACTCCATCATGCATAGCATGGACTAGATACTACGACATCCCCACTAACGTCATCAGTGTCCAATAGTGGGTGTAGAACTTGGTATCAATATATGCTCCCACACACACCCCCACGCACGCACGCACGCACACACACACACACACACACACACACATAAGAGCATACATTCATACAAAGGTCTGTGTAGTGAGTTTCTGTTGGAGCTTCGGAGATACAGGGCAGACTCAACCATAATGAAGCCTAGCACTAAGGATCATAACAAATAGAAAGAATTATTACAACAAAAAGGTAGTTGATAGGGTATATACACCACGAAAGATAGAAAGAATTAACACAATATCAAGTTTCAACTCAGCAAAGGCAATATCCAAGTCTCTTACATACTCATCAGCTGCAAATATCTCATCCCTTGTGCAAAGGATGGGTACCAAAACCACCTCCACCATAAACAATCTCAAACGAGGTCTTTCCCGTAGATGCATGCACCGTGTTGTTATATGCAAATTCCACAAACGGAGTACTTCTCCCAAGAAGACTTTTGATCCACTACATAACATTTCAAGAGGTCCAACACGGCTGAATTTACAACCTCACTTTGCCCATCCGTTTGAGGGTGATAAGCTGATGAGAAGTCCAATTGGGTGTCCATACTATCAAACAAGGCCCGCTCTATCCCCTACAATGGACTTCAGCATTTTATGATACTTGAACACTTCTGCAAGATATATCTTAACCATATGCTCAGCTTTGATGGTCTTCTTGACTGACAAGAAATGAGCTTGCTTGCTAAACCTGTCCACAATTGTCCAAGTAGCATCATTACCCTGTTAGGTCCATGGCAAGTCCATAATGAAATCCATTGTAATACTTTCCCATGGTTGTGTGGGAATAGGCAATAGTTGAAGCAACCCTAGTGCCTTTTGCCTATCAAATTTCACCCTTTGACAGATGATACATGCACGTACATGTGCCTCTATGTCTTTCCGCATACCTAGCCAAAAGAAATACCACTCAATCATGTGCGTAGTAGGCATTATGCGTCTATGACCAGCATATGGAGGAGCATGGTACTCATCAAAAAACTTTTGCCTCATGTTAGACACCACACACAGGCAATTATGGATTTCTTTTATCGGCCGAAATGTCTGTAAAACTATTGGCGGCCGAAATGCCTGTAAAAACTATCTGTCGCGGACATGCTTATGGAGAACCACGATATGTATGCCTGTGTCTTATTCTCATCTTATCTTCTACACTTGAGCCCACCTCTCCTTCCAAGTCTGTGATCAAGATACCACCACGGAGTGCACGTGATAGAGTACACTTGAGCCCACCTCTCCTCCTAGGTGTGTGGTTGGAGTACCAACACAGAGTGCATGTGGTAGAGTGAACTTAAGCCCATCTCTCCTCCAAAATGTATGTTCTGGATACCGAATGTGGTAGAGTGGACATGACACCTTGTTGGCTAGAGACTTATGTCTACGCCAAGGGTCATGTGATATGGATTCACTCGTGGAAGGGTGGTAGCCCTGGTGAGTGATGACGTGAACTCATGGAAGGGCAGTTGCCCTGGTGAGTGAAGCCTCGTGAAGGGGAAAGCCTGGCGAGCCTCGTGGAAGGGAAAACACTGGCGCGCATGTTCATTCATGGAAGGGTGGTAACCCTGGTTAGTGAATTCTGTGAACTCATGGAAGAGTCGTAACCCTGGTGAGTGTCACATTAACTCATGGAAGGGCAGTTGCCTTGGTGACTCGTGATGAGTGAAGCCTTATGGAAGGGAAAACCCTGGCGAGCATCTTCATTCATGGAAGGGTGGTAACCCTGGTGAGTGTCGTATGAACTCGTGGAAGGGGAAACCCTAGCGAGCATCTATGGTTTCATGGAAGGGTTGTTGCCCTAGTGAACCATATGGCTTGGGCATGTGTATGGATCATAGGGGTGGTGCCCTTATGCAGTCCAATGGCATGGCAAGATGTTTTGTGGCTACGTATGCTGTACTTAAAAGTGACTTTTGGAATTATGGATATTTGAGACAGTTGGCTCTGGTGCCTAACCCGGGCACTCCCAAATAGCTCCACAAGTTGCTATTCTGGGTGTGGGAGGGCCAAAGTGGGCAAGCCCTGACTTGTAGAGCACTCATCTGAAAAACGTGGCCTGTTAGGAGCTGTTTGGACAGGAAAAACAGCAAGTTCATCATTTGCATGAGCTACAGGTGGAGTACATGCCAAGAGCAAGAGTCCCAGGGTTGGCTGGCTACTATTTCTCACTCTTTCTCTCTCTACAGAGCTGGCTAACTGCATCTATAGGGTTGGCCGACTGCATCTACAGGGCTGCACGCTGTTAGATTTGTTTCCAGAAGCTGGCGCATGGCTGTTGGGACTGTTTTTGTGCTACTCTGCTGAGAATAGGGCTTGGACGGAGTGAATAGAGCCTCAACAGGAGCTGGCCGACTATTGTAAGGGCCATTATTGGCTGTTTTTACACGTTTTCGGGAGTTTTCTCGTGACGAAACTTGAGCAAATATGTCCCTAGACAAGTATCAGGCCTGGGGATGTGATCTGGTGGAACCTGTGGGTGGCCAATGAACCAAAACTATGGTTGGTTACTATTTTGCAGGTTTGGGACAGCACTTTGTTAGAGGGTTGGTGACCACTCTATCAAAGTATAGGAGTGGTTTGTCGAAACCCCAAAGGATCTCCTCATAGAACACTCCTGGTTCGAGACTCGAAACCTACAAACAAACAAATAAACAAGAAGGGGGTGCAGGCCTGACTCACCTCCCAACCATGACAGTCGTGGGCAAGCCCACAGTCTTGGCTGTCCCCACCGAGCCACGAGCTGAGCTAACTAGGATGACGTACCGACCAATCTCCACCTTGCGACGTCCCATACCGCCATGAAGCTACCCTCGCGGGCCTCAAGATTGCTGCCGGCCTCGGCTGCGTAAAGCAGGTGCACGTTTGCACCAGATCCAGGCTCCAGACCATAGAGCTCTCACAAATCTCGCGAGACTATATGACTAATGACTAACCTTGGCCACCCTTTTATAGGCTCTTAGTCGGTCATCGGGCGTCCACGCTTGGGTGCCCGCCCGTTAGTCTATCCCTAACTCAGCTCGCCAATCAGCCTGCCTAGCTCCAAGCTTCCCCAAACCTCGAAGCTAGTCTTGTGTGCGTATAGCACACGATAGGTACACACTATGCACATGACATACCATAAACTCGGAGAAGATCATGTAAGCCAAAATCAGAACATGTACTAGGGCGAGAAAGTACAGTAACTGACGTACCTGTCAAAGACAACTGGTTAGCTATCTTTGGCTTGGGTCCTGCGTTGGTCTTTGAACCCTTTTGCTTCGGGCACTCGTTACGCATGTGTCCTTTTTCTTCGCCGATAAAACAACGTCCCTCCTCCTTGAGCTTTAAAGCCTTAAGGAGTCGTTTCTTCTTCGCTGGTGTCGAACTTGAATTCTTTGAAGACTTTCCTTCAGTCGTGTTAGCCATAGGTGCTGAGAGCTTGAGAGCTTGAAAGCTTGAGAGATGAGTGGCAAGAAGCCCACTTAAGGGGTTTATATAATCTTCCCCAAAAGCAACTTGAGCTTTTGCTTTTGTGTTTATATATATATATATATATATATATATATATATATATATATATTCTGTTTTCTTTATTTAAAAAAAGCACCTTTAAACCTTAGGGACCTCTAAACTCTTTTATAAAAAAAAGTTTAATCTAGAAAAAAAACAAAAGCACCCAAATCGGCGAATGCTTTTTCTGGTTTTTTTTTTTTTGCTTCCCCCCTGGATTTAGCGCCGCCGCCGGTATACTGCCGTCGCCTGCGCTGCTGCCGGGTGTGTTTCTACCGGCGCCTGCGTTCGCTGCGCCGGCCTATGCCAGCCTACGCCTGGGCTTGGCCGCTTGTCTGCGTAGGCCTAGGCGCCTGCCAGCAGAGCCGCCTACGGAGGCCTGGCCAGCTGCCAGTCTGGCCGCCTGCATAGGCTTGGCTACTTACACGCCTGCCCGCCTACAGCTTCCGGTAGCCCATGTCCAGCACGCCAACGCCTACCAGCGTTCACACCTCTCGCTCGCTCTCTCTCTCTCGCGTTCAACAAAAAGCAACAAAAAGCAAACATGCTTTTTTTTTTCTCTGTTTTCTCACTTGACTTGTTCATGCGACTGCACAAGCATCTTCAACCTTCTTCTTGCAAAGCAAAACAACCCTACCATCTACCTACACCCTCATCACGGGTTTCTTTGATGAAAAAGCAACACACTATCTGAAAAAACAGCAGCATGCATAAACAAAACAGCAAGCTTCTTGAACACATACCTTTCTTCGACCTCATCTTCTCTACCTACCGACTTGCTCGTTCACGAGGTGCGCTCTGATACCACTGTCAAAACCCCAAAGGATCTCCTCGTAGAACGCTCCTGGTTCGAGACTCGAAACCTGCAAACAAACAAATAAACAAGAAGGGGGTGCAGGCCTGACTCACCTCCCAACCACGACAACCGTGGGCAAGCCCACAGTCTTGGCTGTCCCCACCGAGCCACGAGCTGAGCTAACTAGGATGACGTACCGACCAATCTCCACCTCGCGACGTCCCATACCGCCATGAAGCTACCCTCGCGGGCCTCGAGATTGCTGCCGGCCTCAGCTGCGTACAGCAGGTGCACGTCTGCACCAAATCCAAGCTCTAGACCATAGAGCTCTCACAAATCTCGCGAGACTCTATATGACTAATGACTAACCTTGGCCACCCTTCTATAGGCTCTTGGCCAGTCATCAGGCGTCCACACTTGGGTGCCCGCCCGTTAGTCTATCCCTAACTCAGCTCGCCAATCAGCCTGCCTAGCTCCAAGCTTCCTCAAACCTCGAAGCTAGTCTTGTGTGCGTATAGCACACGATAGATACACACTGTGCACATGACATGGTTGGTGATCACTCTACCCTAGTTGGTGACCGAGGGTATTTCTATAGGAGCGGTTGGTGATCGCTCAACCTTGGTTGGTGACCGAGGGTGTTGCAACAGGAGTGGTTGGTGACCACTCAGCCTTGGTTGGTGACCGAGGAGTTGCAGGTAATGTGTTTACCTATGTTTTCATAGTTGGATAAATCTAGTGTTAGCTGGATGAGTGTGTACTCTCCGGGCACCCGCATCTTGTACATATAAATACTTCTGTTGGTAATAAAGATACCTCAGGGGGGGGCTGGCCTAACTTCAGTCCCTAGTGCTGTGTCATGTGCAAGTTGGTTTATGTTTGCAGGATGTATATGCTCATGTAATGTTTCACAATGATGGTAATCATGTATATGCCAGGAAGGGTTGATGTATGTATGCTGTTTTGGTAGTGAATTGGTTCCGTATACAAGTGCCCGCTTGTGACATGCTTGACATGTCCCAGATTGGGCTCACAAAGGGTTGCGGCATACGACAAATTAATCCTAAAAGGTACTACTTCTATACATGATTCTTGCACTGTTGATGAGCCAGTTTGTCACCGTGTACCACAGTGCATGGGTGCACGTGACACTATTGTTTTTGAAGAACTCCATAAGCATAAACTCTTCATAAATGCAAAGAAGAGTGAGTTCTTCTTGTCAGAGATACACTATCTTGGGTATATTGTGCATAGTTACCAAGGAGTGGGAATGGGAGAAGAACACTTTGAGCCCTGGAAATGGGAAGGTTTTGGGGGGTGGGAGGGATGGGGGAACGCTACATCATATTATCTTCACTTTTGATTTTTATTTTATTTTTTTGAAAATCAAAATACATTGAAATTATAGATGTACAAAACATAATATATAAAATGGAGTTGTAACTTTCAAGTTCCAAGTCTTGACTTATAGGTTGAGGCCTTTGCGAAAATGAGATTACAAATTACATCAATTATCAATGTCAATTTATAGATGATCTACAATCAAGAGTGACGAGTCAAAGCTTAAAGCAAGAGGTTACAACGACAAAATGAATCAATGATACCTCATAAATCAAAACTACATAGTACAATGATCAATCATGGGAATGACATGTCTACATATGTGGCTCGGCATATATGCAGATCTGAGTCACTATGAGACCCGAAGCCAATTGAGACTACCAATTGAGTCATCGTCACTATGAGACCTAAAGTCAATGAAGCGCTTCTCCATGAACTCCCTAGCAACCTTGTTAAGTGTCATGTGCATCGCAGATGCCATGGACATTCTCAAGGCTAGATCCAGAAGAGGCAACCAGATAAAGAATATGAACCCAGTAGAAGAACCAGGATGACAGAGCACAGAGCACTGATGGCAGTGTAAACTGGAGCAGGACTTGGAGCAAGGATTTAGAAGGACCAAAAGGATGCTCACAGAACCAGGCGGCTGAAAACGCATCATAAGATGGTGAAAGTCTCAGTCGGCTGCAGGCACATGAGGGTGTGAACTGGAGTCCAGTCGGGCAGCAGCATGCGCATCAGGAGCCAGGAGCAGAGCTGGTCGGATTTGCTAAAAAGAGCATTAAATGAATTCTGAACTGGCCGACCAGCAGTCGGCCAGCTCCTACATTGTCCAGACCCATATATAAGGGCTCAAGTGCTCATCATTTATCTCATTCTCTCCCACTAGGGGATTGGATCACTAGAGGTCCCTTGGGGACAGATTTTAGGGTTAGCTACCTTTTCAAGAGGGCAGCCAAGGGCTGCAAAGATATGTACCTTTTTGTACCATAGTATATACTGAAATTCCAGCACCTCTCACTCTCTCTCTCTACTCTCTCTCTACCTGCGTTTTTGCATCAGATGGTGCGTTTTTGCATCAGAAGGTTTTCAAGAGTGTTTAGGGCTGAAAGAAGACTACCCAGAGCTTCCGCACGTTACATTGGTATCAGAGCATCAGGCTCAGCAAAGGTAAACACTGATTCAGTCCCATATGACGGTGTACAGGTCCAAGGTACAGGAAAGTACACGGATTCGAAGCCCAAGTCAGGAACATAGATCGGGAAGAACTCCCAGGAGGTTTGTTGGTGGTGTTCCACAGTGCCAGATGGGGATGGCAGTTCCGTGAGCCAGATAGGTTCTAAGGGAACGGTCCCAAGGGAGGTTGATCCTCCAAGGGTGATGTGAGAGTGCCAGACTCAGTTCCAGGAACGAAGACCAAGATGGTGTTCAGAGTCAGGGCAGGAATGGATTGTGGACTAGAGGAAGACCAGATGCATAGATCTTCATCAGAGACAGAGTGGTTTGGAGAACAGATCGGATTTTCAGAGAAAAAAGGTTTGCCAGGGATGGATGATGACAGAGGGACTTCGGAACAGGATGGGGATGATGACAGTCATCCAAGAGCACGTTGGAATCCCGTCATCAAGTTTAGCAGAGGGGGATGTCATGTGCATCGCAGATGCCATGGACATTCTCAAGGCTAGATCCAGAAGAGGCAACCAGATAAAGAATATGAACCCAGTAGAAGAACCAGGATGACAGAGCACAGAGCACTGATGGCAGTGTAAACTGGAGCAGGACTTGGAGCAAGGATTTAGAAGGACCAGAAGGATGCTCACAGAACCAGGCGGCTGAAAACGCATCATAAGATGGTGAAAGTCTCAGTCGGCTGCAGGCACATGAGGGTGTGAACTGGAGTCCAGTCGGGCAGCAGCATGCGCATCAGGAGCCAGGAGCAGAGCTGGTCGGATTTGCTAAAAAGAGCATTAAATGAATTCTGAACTGGCCGACCAGCAGTCGGCCAGCTCCTACATTGTCCAGACCCATATATAAGGGCTCAAGTGCTCATCATTTATCTCATTCTCTCCCACTAGGGGATTGGATCACTAGAGGTCCCTTGGGGACAGATTTTAGGGTTAGCTACCTTTTCAAGAGGGCAGCCAAGGGCTGCAAAGATATGTACCTTTTTGTACCATAGTATATACTGAAATTCCAGCACCTCTCACTCTCTCTCTCTACTCTCTCTCTACCTGCGTTTTTGCATCAGATGGTGCGTTTTTGCATCAGAAGGTTTTCAAGAGTGTTTAGGGCTGAAAGAAGACTACCCAGAGCTTCCGCGCGTTACATTAAGCAAACACAAGTTTGCATTAACAAAACTAGATCATTTGCCTTTGCTATGCCAAGGCGATTCCTCTTCTTTGACGCTATGTGACCAAATGAGCTCCACGAGCGCTCACAAGGAGAGGAACTAAACCCCTGGCTAAGAATGCGAATGGCCAACCGCTGCAACTCCGGGGTGTCAGCTCCATTGATCCTCCCACCATAAAGTTCATCCATCATCCAACTACAAACCTGTCTGTCAAGACATCTGCAAATGAAAATAAGCCCATTTTGTTCCTGTAGAAGCCCAACTTAGTTTTGAAGGTTCTCCCTCTGAGTCTGATCTGGCACCAATCTTTGGAGAGTCTTCTCCCATCCTTTGGCTACCTCTCCATCGGTCTCTTGTCCCTTGCCTTGAAACTCTAGATCCGATACAAATGTTGTTGCCTAAAAATGTGAGTGATAACTATCCCACCGTGACTGGCATAGCTCCCTCTATCGGAATGCACAGCGGAAAAATGAGACAAGTGCTGTGGAGAACAAAATGCAGAAGTGTAGAGAGAAAGAAGCTGTATAAACTTTGCTATATACACAAGATCGGGTACAAATGACAAGGGGGGGTAAGGGGGGTATTTATACCACCCTAGGCTGCTGGTCGCTCAACCCAAAAACAGCCGACAGTAACTGAGAGGTCCACAACTGGAAAAACCTCCAGTCGGCCAGGACCGTATCACGTCAGCCAACAAAACAACAGGTCGGCCAGGAGAAAATACAGTCGGCCATCTCTCAGGATCCCCCACGAGCAAAACTGGGAAAAAAAACATGGAAAATGAAGAAAAATGGAGACTACTCCTAACTGGGCGGGCACACCCATAACAGAGGCCCTCACTCCCTACTGAATAATATGGTACAAACAAGAGATGACTGCTAACATCCCCTCTCAGCTCCTAGATGTGGAGCCAACCCCAATGAGCTAGAGTGCTGATAGATCATCGCCTGAGGTAGAGACTTCATGAAGTGGTCCGCCGCATTGTCCTCTGTTGAACAATAAACAAGCAAGATGTCACCAGCCAATATCTTCTCACAAACAAAGTGATATTGTATCTCTATGTGCTTGGTCCAACAAGTTCCGAGCAATAGCTATACAGGTCTCTGGTTATCGCACTGGATGGTCGTGGGTTCCTTCTATGAAACCCAAAATCGCCGAATAACCTCCGCAACCACACAACCTCGCAAACACCACCATGAGCAGCCCGGTACTGTGCTCCACATGACCGCCAGTGAGAATGAGATCATCCACATAAAGGATAATCAACATGACCAAACTGCGTTCCCGAAAGAGATACAAGTTAGGATCTGCAACTAATCTCTGAAAACCTTTTCGTAGAAAGAAGGAATAAATCTTCTGATTCTAAGCCCTAGGAGCCTACTTAAGACTATACAAGGTCTTCTGTAACCTGTAAACCATCCCCTTTGATCCCGGAACCTCAAAGCCTGGAGGTTGCTCAACATACACCTCCTCCTACAAGTCACCATTAAGAAATGCAAATTTTACATCCATCTGATACACCAGCCACCGCTGAGGAAAGAACTCTCCGAATCGTGGTCATCCTCGTAGTCAGTGCAAAGGTGTCCTCATAGTCGATGCCAGGCCGCTGAGCATAACTCTAAGCCACAAGTCTGGCCTTGCACTTATCCACCAACCCATCAGACGTATACTTGGTCTTATAGACTCACTTGACACCAATGACTGACCTTTTAGACGGCCACGGAACCAACTCCCAAGTATTATTCTTCTCAATGGCTTCAAGTTCCACTTGCATGGCTTTCCTCCAAGTCTCCTGGGAAAAAGATTCCTTAACGGAAGTGGGCTCTTTGTCCCGAATGATACGAGACATCAAAGCATAGTTCACCTGTAAAGGCTCCTCTGACTAACGAACGCAAGAACTGGAATGTCCCTGCCTGCTGCCAACATCGGACAAGCCATCCACCATCTCGTCCCGAAAAGCCCGCCGCAATGTATCCACATTCAAGTGACCATGACGAAACTACCACAAATCACCTAGCTGAGAACCTATAAGAGAGAGTCTGTAAATCCCATTCTCCACTCTGCCTTCCCATACAACCTGGCCTATTTCTTTGTCCTATAGAGCAACAGAATGCTCCTCAAACTCCACCCAGAAGCCAATCTTGCAAACCTCATGCACTGACAACAGATGAAAACCAAGTGCTGAGAAGTGAGGAATGCTACCCCCCTTTGCCATTGAGAATAATCTCCATCCTGCCCTCCCTGTGAATCGGTATAGTGAAATTGTCGCCAATGAAAATGCGACCTGACTGCCGTTTAAGATCCTGTAATAACTCTCGGGAAGGAGTCATGTGCCTGGAAGCACCACTATCGAGAATCCACTCCCGAGTATCCCTGACGGTGAAATCAACTACCTCCCTGCTCCAAGAAGATGAAGCATTTGTGTCCAAAATCTCCAAGTGCACAAAAGCTAGAGTCTTGGCAGCTGCAACTGAAGAGTCGCACTCTTCTCGGTACTCCGCTTAGGACATTTCCTCCAATAGTGGCCTTTCTCGCCACAATTGTTACAAGTCTGCTCGGCCTTCAAAGTATCACGCTCTGAATCGGGCTTCTTCTTATTGTGTACTAGTCACATGAGATGGTAAATTTGGGTATGGTTCAAAGTCAGCCGCACCATGAACTATAACTGCAACTATGGATAACTCTGTCTACAACTATGGGTAACACAGATAGT
Organism: Cibotium barometz; assembly: GCF_041138505.1. Classification (NCBI taxonomy): domain Eukaryota; kingdom Viridiplantae; phylum Streptophyta; class Polypodiopsida; order Cyatheales; family Cibotiaceae; genus Cibotium; species Cibotium barometz. The sequence continues at coordinate 30,594,332 of NC_141055.1, read as the reverse complement.
TTTTGCCTTTGGAACTAAGGTATGACTGAGGAAGATTGGGACATTGATCTTTGTCATATGGTTCTGGTTGTTCTTGACCACAGGATCGGTCAATTGGATATTGAGATGATGCTATTTGTGGAGTTGGTCTCCTTTGGAATGGCATGGTTTGGTTGAGCTCAAAGTCTGTGGCAACCTGAGCTAACACTTCGAGACTCTATGGAGAGCATAAGTCTTGCGAGCAGTCCTAGAGTTGGTTTGGTTCATGGATATATGGATCGAACTCTATTTGTGCATGTATGCATACACTTTTTGAGGTATTATTGTATTCTGGTGCCATTGGATCCTAGTACCCTTGAGAATACATTGGGAATACTCCGGATTGTGTCATGTGAGGCATGTATGTTGATATGATACATCAAGTACTTTATTATGTTCATGGATGCACCACTGGGTGTGGCTCCTGCGGGATGGCCATGTACAGAGTGGGTAAAGCATCAAGAGGAACATATGTGGCAAGTACTTAGTGGACGTATTGTTTGGATGCATTGAGTGCTTTCATATGCTCATGTTGTACCACCAATCGCGACTCCTACAGGATGCGTAAGGCTTGCGAGCAACCCTTAGACTGTTCCTTTAGAGTAGGTAGAGCATCTTGAGGAGCATATTGTTTGTGAATGCATATGTGTGTCATATGTAGAATGATGCATGGTTTTGTTTTTGGCTAACACAGGTTATGTGTTTCCACTTGGTTTTAGACTTTTGCTGCAGGTTCTGAAGGAACAAGCAAGAGTTGTTTGTCACTTTCACGTGACGGTGTGGCCATATTGTGCAGGATGATTGTTTTATCACCCAGATGCACTGGAGGGCCATTGCTTTTGTCATATGGGCCGTCTTTGCTCATAAGATGCCTTACTGTGCCATTGAGTGCAATCGAGGACACTTGCCATTTTTCAAGAGGGGTATGTCACGACCCTATGTTTTTCTCTTGACAGTACGCAGGTGTGCACTGTTACATGGTGGACAGTGTGAATGGCATCGGTTTGGGAGTTCAAAAGGACTCAAGCTTTTAATAAGGTCTTTTTGCAGCCCCATGTGGGGGGAAGGGGACAAAGGTTTAAAACCTTTAAAAATTAAAGAACTCCCCTTTTTGAAAGAAATCGTGGCCCAAAGCTATATTTGGGGCCTATGCTCTTTTTGGAGGAGTAGACTGCAGCTTGAGGCGTGTGTGCTTTTTGGGGCGACAGGGGGCTGCAAGCGCAAGGGGGGACTGCTCTCTCTCTCTCTCTCCCACGCAGGAAAGGCCGGCACATGCTGGACTGCAGCAGTCAGGCTGCAGCACGCGGGTTGTCTCTCTCTTTGCAATCAACTGTTGGACGGGCTGGACTGTCAGGGCTGAACAGCACGTGGACACTTTCTCTCTCGTACTAGAGCCGGCTGCAGCTACAGTGCACATGAGTTTTTCTCTTGGGAAGGCAGTCAGCTGGCTGCAGAAAACAGAGGGCTGAGCGGGGAGTGTTGGGTCCAGCTGGACAGCTGCGGGCAGGTCTACAGAAAGGGCTGGTCGGGCAGGTGCAGCTTGGAGGATACAGAGAAGCCCTTCGTGAGAGGAGGGGATTGGCAGCGTGGAGAATGGATTTTAGGGCCTGTTTTTAGAGAGTGTGTGTGTGTGTCTGTTGGTGCAGGGCTGAGGCATCTCTCTCTTTCTCTCTGGCACGTGGAAATGGAAGAACTTGGAGATTTGCTGCTCTGGACATTCGCGCACATACGTCACGTCATGGGCGACCTGACAGCCGAGAGGCTCCTTTCTCTCTCTTTCTTTGTTATGGAAAAAGCACAGGGTTTTACTGTGGTAAATAGCCCTGGCTTTGGCACCGTGTTTGCATGGTGTCTCTGTGGGTTTCTCATGGAAACAGGCCTATGGTTTATGGGATACATGTCTTTGGTTTCAGGTGGAAACAAGTCCATGGTTTCTTGAGGAAACGTGTTTTTGGTTTCTCCAGGAGATAGGTCACATGCAGGCAAAGGGTACAGGAATGGACACATGTTTGGTACAGCCTTGCTGCTGATTGGACAGGGATTCGGGAATCCATGACTGAGATGGATAGTACCCTTGGAAGGCAAAGAGGGTTGGTACAGGTGTGTCGACTGTATGGTATGCTCTGTTGTGATGCGAGTTCTCTTTTGGTTCCGCTCAGTGTGTGAAACATTGGTCAAGACTGGTGAAGGGACCAAATGGTGACATCCCCTCCATCTTATAAAGCAGTTGTCTACAGCTATATAAACATGATACCACTCCAATATCCTTCAAGAATAGCAGATGCACTGCCAATCCATAATATTTCAGCCATAGATCCGTCCAGGAGATGCAGCAGCCAACCCTAAAATGCTAGTCGGGGGTTTCAGTTGCTACAGTCTCTCGTGAGCATTTTCTACCAGTCGACTAGCATATGAAGCAGCCGACTTGCTTCATTTGGTCATATAAAAAGGCCAGTTCAGTTCAGTCCCAAAAACATCAGTCAGAATTCAGAGATTAACATCAAAAGTCAAGTATGCATGCTTAAGCTTGTGCCTATGCATACTTTCAGCCTACTTGTGCTCTCAGCCCAAGGCAAAGACGCTCAGACTCTTCAGGAGTTTTCCAGCACACCTTCCCTCAGTCTTGGACCGGTGTATTACTCTCGAAGATAGACTCACAAACACCTTAAGCTTATGCACAGTTCTGCTCGGCATTTGGTCGCATTGTCCTTGCGTTTGGCAGTCAGTGAGTCAGTTTGTCCGCTCAATCTTGTGGACATAGTTCAGCTTGTTTACAGTTCTCCAAAAGAAGAAATAAAGCAAACACTCCTGCTTGCAGGAGGCCGCCGGGGGGGGGGGGGGGGTGTTGTTGGGGTGTTTCAGTGGGTAATTTGGTGTCGTCTCTACTACATCTCTTTCAGATCCAGGTATGTTGTTTTAAAGGATTGCTAAAGACTAACTAAACTCAGGTTTAAAGAAAGGCTTCATTGTTTCACACGTTCCTAGCTCAGCGCATGCTACATTGGTATCAGAGCTTGGGACGTGATTCAACCAAGCAACCTAGGGTGAGGGCATCCATTGGATGGTAAAGCTGAGATCAGAAAAAACCACTCGCCCATCGCTGCCATCGCCTTCACCTGAAGCAGCCGTCGAGCACCCCAACTGAAGTTGCCGCCTTCTGCACCACATTGACTACAACGTAACCAAACCCGCCGCCTTCTCCTTGTGCCAACTGCAAATTTGTTTCTGTGCATGCCTTCTGCACCTCCTCGAAATATGTGCCAATTGCAACAGTTCAGTATTTGACTGTTATTTCTGCAATTTTTCAAAAATTCAGAAATTGCTAAAACAATTTGCAAATTGGCTGCATTAATTTTGGGGCTTTTCACCGTTGAGCCTGAAATTGCAATATTTGCACACATTGGCATTGATTTCATCAGATTTGGTGCATCAATGCACTAGAAATTTGGGGATTTTGCAGAAGTTGGCACTATTTGCAGGTCTATTATAGACATTTGCAGGCATTTTGGGTGATACAAGCACATTCACTTGACACTGGGGCATTTCCCCCAATTTTTTGGGTGTTATAGCATTGGTACAGGTGATAAAGACACATTTGGGACATTTCCCCCAATTTTTCAGGTGTCTCAGCATTAGGTTACTCTACAGATTTTTTGCATCCCAGTTGATGTGGTTTATGCCTATGTATTGAGCAAACATAGTGGTACACTTGAATCATATTGCAGTTGACGCCTTGATTCAGTTACACTACCTGTTTGTATGCATTTGTGACAGCCATGTCTGGGAATACTAGTGATTTGTTTGGTATGCTCTCCATTGATGATAAGTTGGATGGCACCAACTATCCTATGTGGGCATATATGATGAAACATGTACTAGTCGCAAAGAATTTGTGGGTCTATGTATCAGGGGCTGATGTCAAGCGTATTGTTCCTGCACGAGCAGCAAGTACTTCACGCACTATTGATGCAGGTGATGATGTATCTTCAGGTGGTGCTATATCTTCTCCACCTTTGCCACCCACTCCAAAACAACTAAGATGGGATGCCAAGGATGCTCAAGCACATGCTTTGATTTCCCTTTCATGCCAAAGGCAGGTTATACCGCACATTCGTTCATGCACTTCTGCTAAGGGTGCATGGGATGTACTTGCTTCTTTGTATCAGGTTCACAATGAGGCTTGTGTTGCCTATCTTCACAAGAAGATTGAGTCTGAGAATATGGATGAGGGTGATTCAATGGACAAGTTCCTTACCCACATCAAAGATTTGCGAGAGCAACTTGTCAACATTGATGAGGTCATTCCAGATTGGTTCACTGCTTCACGGTTTGCCAGAATCCTGTCAAGGTTTTGCTACTACTCTTCGTCTACTCATGAAGGGTAATCCAAACTTGTATACCTTTGATGAGTTGGTGACTCTCTTATTGCAGGAAGAGGAGTCTCGTTCTGACAGGACTACTATGCTTTCTGCTGATCAGGCATTTGGTGCCTTTGATTGAAACAAGGGTAAATCTGGGGCTTCATCTAGTGGTAAGCCTAAGGCCAAACCACCTGCCCATTCAAATTCTACCTCTTCTAAAGAGGGTGAAAGTGAGGTGAAACGAAGAAAAAGAAGAGATGCAACTATTGCAGAAAACCTAACCATCTCATTGAGGAATGCAGGAAGCGCATTGAGAGTGAAAAGAAAAAGAAGCAGCAAGGTTTGGCTGCTACAGTGGACACTAAAGAAGAGGCTAACTTTACTCATGAGAGCTATGCATTAGTAGTAACATGCAGTTTTCTTGCTTCTTGTATGTCTATCTCGGCTGGAGATTGGTACTTTGATAGTGGTGCTTCTAAGCACATCACTTCTTGCAAGGATCTATTTGCCACTTTGCAGGATTCACCTCCAGGTGGCATAGTTATGTGTGCCAATGATGCCTCTTACTCCATTAAAGGCATTAGCAATGTGGAACTAATAGCATGTAATGGGGAAAGTTTCTCTTAGTGACACTTTATATGTACCAGGCATTAAGAAGAATCTCATTTCTGTTTCAGCCCTTGCATTATCTGGGTTTAAGGTTCAGTTTTCTGACCATTGTTGCTCAGTGTATGACAGAAGAGATTCAGCTTCTCTTATGCTTTCTGGGACATTATGCAGTGGCTTGTATAAGCTTGATATGTATGACAGGAGTACTCATTCTCATGATGCTATGGTTGCATCCACCTCCCGTGTGTTGAGTGACACTAAGTTATGGCATGCTCGGTTTGGTCACTTGAATTTCCCATCTCTCGTACCCTTGTAGAAGCAAGGTATGGTGCATGAGCTTCCTCCTATGCAACTTCCATTCAAGCATGTATGTGAGGGATGCATTCTTGGAAAGATGCACAAGAATTCCTTTCCTAAAGATGGTACTATAAGGATTGTTCGTCCATTACAGCTCATTCATAGTGATCTTTGTGGTCCCATGAGGGCTCCATCTTTTGGAGGACACTTGTACTTTGTCACGTTCATTGATAACTACACTTGATTTTGTTGGGTGTATGGTTTGAAAGTGAAGTCAGGTGCTTTTGCAACTTTCAAAGACTTCCATCCCATGGCTAAAAATGCTTGTGGACACAAGCTTGTCACATTGCGTACAGATCGAGGGGGGGAATATTTGTCAAATGAGTTCACATCTTACATGCAGGTACATGGTATTTCTATCAATGTACTACCCCCTATACTCCTCAGCAAAATGGAGTTGCAGAGAGACGTAATCGTACACGTATGGAGATGGCACGTTGCATGCTCGAGAGTAAGGATCTGCCCAGTAAGTTGTGGCTTGAGGCAGTTATGAAGGGACTTCATTGTCTCACCCCTTCTTGGGTGCGACATGATCCTTGGGATTCAATGGTTCCGCTAGGATGTGCCCATTCCTTATTGGAGGCAAGACACCTTCACAATCGTCGAAGATTTGCCTGAGCCTACTATCGTTCATGGGGATCAGAGTATCCAAAATATCCCACTTATTTCCCATCTTCAAGCCAGTAGAGCTATCAGAAAGGGAGCTGAATGTGTGATGATCTATGTCTGCCCACGGCAGATAGTGACATCCACCGCGACTCCATTAGAACCCCAGATGACCAGCCTTCTCCAGCAAATTCAGGACATCATGTTGAGGGATGATCTTCCACCAAGACCCCCACCCTCTCGTCTTGAGGACCATCATATCGAATTGGTACCTGGAGCTGAGCCACTAGGAAGTTTCTGTATCGTCTTTCCAAGGCGTCGAAAGCTGAGTTGGAGATGCAACTAGCACAGTTGCTTAGGTATGGTTTCATCAGACCTTCTTCCTCTCCATTTGCAGCACTGGTCCTGTTTGTGCAAAAGAAAGATAAGACCGCACGTCTCTGTGTGGATTACCGAGCCTTGAATAAGTTGATAATCAAGAATAAGTTCCCATCCTTGAAAGGCTCAACGGTGCTTGGTATTTCACAAAGATTGAGCTCAAAAGTGGCTATCATCAAGTCAGGATTTTCAAGGCCGATATCCCAAAGACTGCCTTTCGAACAGAATGAGGGCATTATGAATTTGTGGTCATGCCTTTTGGTTTGACCAATGCACCGGCGACATTCAACAAGATAATGTCACGAGTCTTCGCCATACTCATCAGTATATGTCTCTTCATTTTTTTGGATGACATTCTTATTTTTTCTGCCACTACAGAGCAGCACGTGAAAGACGTGCAAAAGGTCTTGCAGCTTTTGCGAGACAACAAACTCTACATTAATGCAAAGAAGAGCATATTTGGAGTTCAAGAAGTCCAGTACCTGTGCTATGTGATCGGTTCGCCTTGATCCTGAAAAGATAAAGGCAATCCTCGATTGGAACATTCCAAAGACAGCCCAAGAGATACGTTCCTTCATGGGCTTGTGCCAAGCATATAGCTTGCATATGGATCGGTTTTCTAACCTTGCAACACCACTGACAGATTTGCTCAAGGGTGTGAAGACTAAAAGACAAAAAGTTTCAATTACAGGTAAGGCTTTAGAGGCTTTCTTTGCTTTGCAAAAGGCAGCTTCCGAAGCTCCGGTTCTTAAACTCGCATCATGGGTGACCCTTTTAAGGTAATCACCAATGCCAATAATCTCGCCATAGGAGCAGTTTTGCAACAAGAAGGCAAACCAGTGGCATATTACAGCTAAAAAAAAATTATTATGTATACGACAAAGAGTTGCTAGGAGTTATCACAGCCTTGAAGCAGTGGAAACCTTTTCTTTATGGAAGGGAATTTACTTTGAAGACGGACCACCAGGCCTTGAAGTCAAATAAGCTCTATGCTCTTCTTTGGTCTTCGAAAAGAATAGGATGTCATCAAAGAAGACACCTGTAAATTTCTTGTACCCATGGAATATGTGATCCATCATTTTATTGAATATAGCCGGGGCATTCGTGAGACCAAAAGGCACAACAAGATACTCATAAAGCCCAAATGCTGTCTTGAAAGCAGTTTTATGTACATCCTCAAGCACCACACGCACTTGATGATACCCACTCTTGAGATCAATTCCGCTAAAACATCCCGATCCATCTAACTTGTCAAGGATGTCGTCTATACATAGAATCGGAGACCGATTCTTGATGGAACATAATGCTACGCCGCAAAGATTAATGCTAATCACATGCGCATGATGACACAAGAAGTAGAAAGAAGAAGAAGTGAGAGACTCTTCATGTATATTACTAAATGAATGAGTAACTACAATGATTGGCAAAAATCCATGCCAAAATCCAAAAGAGGTCTATGCCTTGAATGATATGCATGAACTGAAGCTTAGTGTCCTCTGTGCATTCATGAAAAACCCAGGTACGGAGGTGTACTTGGCTGATCCAAATGTCGTGACTGCATGCGCTTGGTCTTGACTCCACATCCACCGTCTCTAAATGCTCAAGAATGACCCTTGACCTACCCTTACATAGGGTTTTTAATAGCAAGTCATATTCAAGTCGTCTCAGGCCATAAAAGTTCATAAAAAATGTCGTAAAATGTGTTCAGATTGTGCCCAATACTTGTTCCAACCATTGGTGAATGTCTTGGGCACCTATAGGAGAGGGAACATCATGCAATGTTATGAAACGCTGATTTATGGTCCCATAATCCCTCTCAAAAATGAAAATCAAGACTTCTATGTCATGCTAGCTTCACAGCAGATTATAGGAATAGATTGTGCAGTTATAGCACACCTGTTGTCTTGCCAAACTGTACTAAATTGGAATCGTGGAAGCACCAAAGTAGCATTCAGCAAGCGTGCGACTGCCACTCCATTACAAATCTGCATTGTCAAAGGCTTTGTTGGATTACAATTTTCATATCCAAGCAGAAAACCATAGTCATAGATACTGCTCATAAAAATACAAATGTCATAAAATAGCATGGAGATAGCAAAGCTGCAAAAAACTTACTGCAACTCTTTGCTGATTGAGACCACCATTGGCACTAATCAATATATACCCTGTGTTATTTGGAGCTACAGAAAATGCTGAACAATACAGACAATAAGATGTGATTTAGATTTTTATAAAAAACCTCCTTGTGAATTGAGTTTAGAATTATCTACGCTTTCCTCTGTCAAGGGGCATAATCAAACAGCTGAAGAACAGGACAAGCTTGAACTTCTATAGAAGACCCACAATAGAAACGTACCCCTATGATTGGCATCTCTTTCATCAGCACAAGGTTTCCATGCAGAAGCATCGGCAAAAGGCTCCTCCCACAACTCTTTTGGTTCGGAATTCAATTCATCCTATGAGCATTTCATTAGCTTTAGTACATTTCCCAAAAATCTTCTCAAAATGAAATGTTGTTGCCATGAGTTGTAGAATGCTATTACCTCTGCAAGAGCATGTGCTGCCAAACCCAATAGACGCCCATACAGAACTCCTGGAGGCCTTTCACCCTTTGGAAACCTACTCCACTCACCCTAGACAAAAAATCACAAAAACTCGTAAGAAAAACCACTCTTGCACTCCCTTTTTAATCTCGTAGACCCTCTAGGTCTTTTGAAGACATTAAAATCTCTCTCTCTCTCTCTCTCTCTCTCTCTCTCTCTCTCTGCATAATAAGCTCTATATCTCTTCCCTCTGTTTGTGTGAGTTTTACTGGAAGCTGCATTTGTAAAGTCTCTCTCTCTCTCTCTCTCTCTCTCTCTCTCTCTCTCTCTCTGCATAATAAGCTCTATATCTCTTCTCTCTGTTTGTGTGAGTTTTACTGGAAGCTGCATTTGTAAAGTCTCTCTCTCTCTCTCTCTCTCTCTCTCTCTCTCCTCCCTGCCTTTGGGAAGCGCTGCACAGTAATCTCGAGGAATGGCTCCGAGTCTCCAAAAGAAGCTCGAGGCCCTCGAGATGGCAATGAAGGCACTAATCAAGGAGAACAAGAAGACATCCAATTCCAACCTCAATGAGGTGGAGAACAAACTACACCGGCACATCATTGCCCTCGAAGCACGGGTCACGAACCTTGAACAAGAGAACACAGCACTCAACGAGGAGGTGAGTGCATTGAAAGTGGAACTGGTAGCCATCAAGAATACCGAGAAGGAAGAAGGGGAGATCAATGACAACACTCTCACGGCCATCAAGGAAGAGATCTCCAAGGAGATCACAAAGGACATGGCGGGAAAACTCGAAGCCAAGCAGTCAAGATGGGTTGAGGTGGTGAAGAAGAACATCCGTAAAGAAGCGAGGGAGGAGACTCAAAGGAAAGAGCACCAAATCATTCACACCACCATTGAGGAGGAGAAGATGAGGCATGCCCGCCACCTCAACATTCGAGTCACAAGTATAGCCGAGACACCCGACTCCACTCCCGAGAAAGATGGACAGCTTCTATGCATGAAGCTCGGCTACAGGAAAGATGACCCTCTCCCCTTCACCAAATGAGATGTGAATGTGATGAAATGTGGACATGGGTAGATGCAAATGAATGAGATGTGATAAGGATAAATGTGGATAGATGTGATGAGATGGAATATGATGTGATTAGATGTGATGAGATGGAATATGATATGATTAGATGAGAATGGATGAAGGACGATGGGAATACATATGATTGGATGTGGATTAAGAAATGTAGATTGATGTGAAACAATGTGGAAAGACGAGAGTTCGTTATAGAAACTGTATTTATGACCTGTTTTTAAATGATTGTTTTATGTCAAGAATGCAGCTTTCTCTCCTTGTGAAATACAATCTGTTGTGGCTGGAGGATCTCTTCAAGCTCATCAATCTCGGGCAGATCTTCTGTGACAGGCTGTTCTGGATCTAGCCCCACATACTTCCACAAAAGACTCACGTGAAAAGTATTTTGAATCTTCCAATGATTGGGTAAAGCAAGCCTGTAGGACACTTCATTGAGCTTGTCAACCATTTTGAAGGGTCCATAATATCGAGTAGAAAGCTTTGGATATGATCCCTCTCGACTTGGCCTCTTCCGAAGCCTAGCTTTCTCAAATTTCAGCAATACCCAATCACCTTCCTTGACTTGCATGTCCCTTCTATGCTTGTCAGCAGCCCTCTTATGCTTGTCTTGTGACCTTGCAATGGCTGTCCGCACCCAAGCAAAGGCTACATCTAAGTCACGCACATACTCATCGGTTGCAAAAATCTCATCCTTTGTACGAAGGATGGGTGGCAAGACCACTCTGCCATAAATAATCTCAAACCGGGCCTTTCCCGTGGAGACATGTACTGTGTTATTGTAGGCAAACTCTACAAGTGGAGGATACTTCTGCTAGGCACTCTTTTGATCTGCCACATAACACTTCAACAAATCCAATACAACAAAATTTGTGGCCTCACTTTGACCATCTGTTTGGGGGTGATAAGCAGATGAGAACTCAAGCTTAGTGCACATGTTATCAAATAAAGCCCTCCAAAAGAGGCTCTTAGTCCTGGGATCTCTATCCCCAACAATGGACTTAGGCATACCATGATGCTTGAAGATGTGAGCAAGGAAAAGCTTCACCATATGATCAACTTTAATGGTTTTCTTGATGGGCAAGAAGTGAGCTTGCTTGCTAAACCTGTCAACTATGGTCCAAATAGCATCATTCCCATGCTGGGATCTAGGCAAATCAATAATGAAGTCCATAGTAATGTTTTCCCATGGCTGCGGGGGAATAGGCAATGGCTGAAGCAAGCCTGGAGGCTTTTGCCTATCAAATTTCACCTTTTGGCAAGTAATACATGCGAGTACATATGCCTCAATGTCATTACGCATGCTTGGCCAAAAGAAATATCTTTCGATCATGCGTGTCGTAGGTAAAATACCTCTATGACCAGCATAAGGTGGAGCGTGACATTCCTCCTAAAACCGGCCTTCAGAAAATCTGACGGGCGGTGAAACAAACACTCGCACACAAAACACTTCATCACCCATGGGAACTTGGAAAAAGCAAACAAACAGGGGGAGCTAGAGTGCTCCTGCAAATAATACAAGGACACCGATTGGCCCCAAAACGTAGTGGCGCCCCTTGCGGTATTTCTTTACTTGATGAAATTTGAGTACAAAGTACAACTTGTCGAATCCTTTACCAATAGGATCCCTTTCAGCTTTTCACCCAGGACTTTCCAAATAAGAACTCTCGCTATTACAGCAAAGCATTCCATAGGGAAGGCACACTTGTACGACACCTCCCTACTTGAAAAGGTCTTCTCCATCTCAACCATGGATCTCACAACCCTTTCCCAAACAGCAGTAGGGTTGTACCAAACCACATGTCCTTCCTATAGTCACAGCTTGTGTGTAACCTCGAGAACACTAGAACCTGTTTATATGAATCCAGAGGCATGCTTTCCACACAAAACCAAAGACCTGTATCTGATAAACCATAGACTTGTATCCATAAACCATAGGCCTGTTTCCTCGATACCAAAGTCCTCTTTCTTCTCGAAAGACCAATGTCCTGTTTCCATGACAGATAAATCCACATATGCACCATCCAATCACGGTGCCAAACACCTAGAAAGAAAGAAAGAAGAAAGAAAGAAAGATTTATTAACGTCTTCCACAAGACCGAACTCGGCCTATGAGACAAATCAGTGTACCTGTGTGGGGTATCCTCTGTCATCCCAACAAACCTTGAATACACATAAGTCCAAGATGAAGAGCAACACACATCTCTTCCAAGAACATCATCCTGTGCATCTTAACTTGATCCTCTGTATCCAAATCTCGTAAACAAAGCCTGCTTGCAAAGAGAGAGAGAGACCCCTTGGCTGTTAGCACCTCGGTGTCTCCTTCAGCTCGCTTTCTTCCTAGAGAGAGATAGACTCGTCGTGCTGTCCAATCCAACAGTTGCCTTGAGATGTCTCTTTTGACTGCTTCCACACACGCAGCCTTTTTGCATCCGCCTGGTTCCTGTTTGCTGGTTGCAGCCCACATGCGCAGCCACCTGGTCTTCCACACGTGCAGCCTCCACCTGAAGCCCGACTGGCTGCCGGACTAATAGCAGAGAAACTCCTGTCTGACGCCTGCGTGGCTGCCCGTTGCTGGTTGTCCGCTTGGCTTCCCGTTGCTGCCCATTGCTGCCCGGCTGTAATCCATACGTAGCAGCGGTAACACCTGGCAGTAGCAGCACACCCGGCAGCAGCATACTTGGTGGCAGCAGCACCACCACCTGCCTGTCTGTAGCCATATGTGCAGCAGCGCCCAGCAACGGTATCGCCCAGTGACAGCATCGCTCCAGGGATGCGCCCATGAAGACCATCCGGCGACCCCTCTGTTCTCGAATCCAAGGTGATGCGCCTCACCACTGCACGATTCCATGAATCTCCGCCACCTTCGCTTTTTATAAAGAAAGGATGCGCTTTTTTTTTCTCAAACGCCAAAAGCCAAGGTTAAAAGAAACGCATGCTTTTCAAAATAATAGTAATATTTTAAGCATCAAAGGTTATTAAACCTTATAACTTTAAAAATCCTTTTTTTCCCCTTTTACACTTGGGCTTGCCACACTTATGAGTTTTCTTTTTCATATTAACTGATGCCTGACCACACTGTCCATCCCGTGCCCGTGCCCATGCCCACTTGCTTGTTGTCCAGAGGGAAAAACACAGGGTCGTAACACCTCCATAACCTTTGGACGCATATCCTTCACCACACATAAGCAGTTATCCTTCATAAGATAACCCTCTTTGATCACATAAGAGGCATGCGAGTGACCATCCACCATCAAATCAATCCATATATGGGAAAAATCAGCATCCAAATGATACAATTCACGCATGGCAGATAAGTCCCCATGAGAGGCCATTGAAACTGCAGCTATATAAGGCTTCCTGGACAAAGCATCTGCCACCACATTGTTCTTTCCCGGAGTGTGTACAATCTGAAAATGAAACATGGAAAGAAAGTTTGCCATTCTCATTTACTTCTCTGAAAGCTTTGTTTGAGATAGAAAATATCTCAAGCTTTGATGATCGGTCTTGATTACAAATTCTGTCCCAAGAAGATAATGCTTCCATATTTTCAAGGCATGAACTACAACCAAGAGCTCTTTTTCATGAATGTCCATATGGATCTCGGCATCATGCAATCAATGGCCAACTACATGATCCTCTTGATTTAGGACAGCCCCTATACAATTTCCACATGAACTACAGCCAAGAGCTCTTTTCATAAATGTCCATATGGATCTCGGCATCATGCAATCGACGGCTTTCATAAGCAACTACATGATCCTCTTGATTTAGGACAGCCCCTATACAATTTCCACATGCATCACATTCCACCGTGAATGGCTTTTGCAAGTCCGGAACAATCAACACGGGCCACAAATGATAGCATTTTTGAGTTGCAAGAAGTTATCTTGCTCATTTGAAGTCCATTTGAAGGTGCCTTTCTTCTTTGTAAGATCATGCAATGGCTAGGCAATGTTGGCAAAATGCCTGATGAATCGCCTACAATATGAAATAACCTCAGAAAGCTACGCACTTGATGTACATTTTGCAACTTTGGCCAGTTTCGAATGGTTTCAATTTTAGCAAGATCCATTCTTACACCCTCTTTGGATACGATGTGCCCCAAATAGTGTATCTCTGAGAGGAAGAACTCACTTTTCTTAGCATTTATGAAGAGTTCCTACTTTCGTAACTCTTCAAACACTGTAGCCAAATGAGTCTTATGCTCCTCCTCGTTCTTGGAGAAAACCAAGATATCATCAAAGAATACACATGTGAACTTACGATGGGGTCGAAATATCCTATCCATCATACGGTTGAATGTTGCCGGGGCATTGGTAAGGCCAAAAGGCATTACCAAGAATTCATACAATCCAAAAGCTGTCCTAAATGCAGTCTTATGGACATCCTGGGGTACCACACAAATCTAGTGGTAACCACTCTTCAAATCTATACGGCTGAAACAAGCCGGACCATCAAGCTTATCCAAGATGTCATCTATGCGTGGGATTGGAAACCTGTTCTTGATGGTAAGCTTGTTTAGAGCTCGATAATCCACGCACATGTGGAAAGATCCATCCTTCTTTTGCACAAGAAGTATGGGAGAACAAAAGGGTGAGGAGCTTGGCTGAACCAAACCCTTTTCTAAGAGCTCATTAACTTGCTTCATAATCTCCTCTTTTTTTTCCCCCGAGAAAAGATCCTTTCATTAGTTATATAAAAACGCCCGTAGGGCTACAAAAGATCCTCTCTGCTCATAAGAAAACAAAGCAGAGAACAAAGCAAGGCAGCCAGGGAGACTCTCCCTAGGTGCTAAAAAAATACAAGAATCAGTACAAAGAACTGAGAGGCTATATCATACAATAGGAGGGGGGAAAAGCCAAACAGGTGGCCTGTAGTGCCAACGGGGGGACCCCACGTGTAGGGTATAGAAGGGGCCGCTGCGCCAAGTGGTGTGAAAGGCCTGGCGCCGCAAGATCGCCTCATCCGAGTCGCCCCGGACGCGGTCGTACTGTCCTTGCAGGATGTGGATCAGCTCCTGCCAGATAGCCCGAACTGTCTCTGCTGGTGGCTCCGGTCTCCCCTCAAAGGCCCTGAAACACCGGGCCCTCCAGATGAACCATATGGTGAGGCTGCTGAGGAGCTCCCATCGTAGATCCCTCTCCTGTGTCCAGCCGGCGGACGAGAAGTCCGGTGAAGGAACAAGGCGAGGCTGGCCCCTAATGAATCTGATGGCCTGGCTGTCCTGCTCCGTCTCATAGCCCATAGCAGGCCCTGACGAAGTCGACCAAGCAGCGGCACCCCACGTATACATCCCCTCTGGAGCGAGGGGGGCCAGAATGCGCAGCATCCGCAGCCAAATCTGCTACGCTGAGGGCAGTCCCATAGGCAATGTCTCTGTGTCTCCATAGGGTGGCCACATCGGACGCAGGCCGCCGGAAGACCGCTGTAGACAAGCCAGGTGCCAACTGCCGAACCCCTGTGGGCGACCAGCCCCACTGGAAAGTCGAGATCCTGCGTGCCTGTCGACTAGCCCAGAGCCTGGTCCAAAAGTCCTCCGGGAACTCCGGTGAGAGCCCCTGAAGCTGCCAGTGCCCCGATGCAGCTGGAGAGACCATCCTCCTCGCCGTCAAAATATGTCGCCCCAACCGAACAGTATACTGGAAAAAGGTGATCTCTGTGGCCTCAAGGGATGCATAAGGATCATGCCACTCGTACTCACCAGGGTCCAACTAGAGCCGGGCCAAGGGGCGTGCTGCATATGCCCATATACGCCAATCAGAGTCCACCTCTGCAGGGTCTGGGTCAATATGCCACTTCCGAGAAGCGGCGGCCACCACCCGTATCCTCTGAAAGATGCACTCTGCAACCAAAGGCGACTCCACCTCCACTCTCTGAAGTCTGCCCTCATCATGGATCTCATAGTGGAGGCATCTGCCATCCTCAGTGCAAGCTCTGACAGCAATCAGGATCTCCAACTGAGTAAAGGCTCCCATCCACCGTGGGGCCACGGGCTCGAGAGGCGTGAACCACTCCTCTGTGAGTGCCTCCTGAATGTCATCCCTCATAATCAATCCCCCTTTGAAGTGACCCAGCCTCTCCACCTGGATCTCCTCTCGAAAACTGCAGAAGGCCTGCCAGTCTCCAAAACTGCGTGCTGGGCCTGCCGCCAATGGTCCCTAGGCTAGACGAGGCCGAGAACCCAGCATATGACCCTGCTCTATGCGAACCGCTGGGCTCCAGATGAGCGGCTGTCTGGCCCGCTCCTCATCACAAGAAGGTCTCTGAGAGAGCCCCGGTCTCAGCAGCTCCCAAGCTCTCAGGATGCTCAAGGCAAATCTGTCCTCCCATCCTCTACTAAGGCCTGTCCTCCTCATCTCCGTGAAGATCCATCGTATCTCTGGTACCCAAGTGCCCCCTGCTGGGGGAGCTCGAGCCTGCAGCCGCTGCAAAAGAAGCTCTTTCCAAGGCTCAGCGCCTGGAAGCAGCCCCCGAACAATAAGCTTCCCCAATAAGGCTGTACTCTGATCAACTGGATCTATAATGCCCAAGCCTCCCTGGGCCAACGGAAGTGTAATAACTGCCCAAGCAACCTTTGCCCTGGCTGGCTGACCATCCCGCCCAGACCAAAGAAAGTTCCTGATCAACCTTTGTACCTGGATGATACAAGAGCTCGAGAAGATCCAGCAAGTCGTAATGTACCACATGGTCGCTAAAAGCACCTGATTTGCCACCACCACCCTCCCAGCCAAGGATAGCCGAGCTGTACTCCAATACAAAAGCTTCTTCCGAATGCTCAGAAGAAGCGGGGCAATCTGCTGCTCAAGTGACAAATCTAGTCCAATCTGGCATCCCAAATATCGCATTGCTGTGCCAGGAGGAATCCATCTAAAACCCAGGTCTGGGCTCCATGCCGGAAGAGTGGGAGCACTACTGATCCAAAAGGCCACTGTCTTGCGCTAATTGATCAATGCTCCCGAAGCTGCACTAAAAACCTGGAGCGACTGCTCTGCCCGCTGAAGATTGGCCTCCTGGCTATGCAAAAATAAACCCGTGTCATCAGCAAACACAACATCGAGCAGGTCCTCCCCCCTGACTGGGAGCTGAAGTCCTCTCAAACCAACCTCCTCTGCAGTCAGATACATGCTCATAGCCTCCGCAAAGAAGAAAAAAAGAAACGGGGCGAGAGGACACCCCTGGCGGACTGATCTGGTCAACTCAAAACTCGGCCCCCTTCCTCCTACAATCAGCACCTAGCTACGAGCTGTGGAATATAGAGCCGCCACCCCTCGAATCCAACCTGGCTCAAAGCCCAGGCAAAGCATAGTACCCTCTAAGAAACCCCAATCGACTCTATCGTATGCCTTCTCAAAATCGAGAAGCATCACGACCAAGTCCTCACCAAGAAATCTAGCTCGGGCCGTCGCCTCCCAGAAGGTGAAAATGTTGTCAAGGATACTACGCTCCTTGACGAATCCTGTCTGGGTAGCATGAATCAACTCCCCTAGGAAGGGCTGGATCCTCAAACTCAAAGTCTTTGCCAAGACCTTGTAGACAGTATTGAGGATCGTAATAGGCCTCCAATGCCGGATATCATCTGATACTCCCTCCCCCTTAGGGATAAGAAAGATCAAGCCCTCTGTAAAGCTCTGTGGCATCACCCCAGTGTCCAAAACATACTGAAAGCCCCTGCGGAGGCCTGGCCCCAAAAGGTCCCAATAGCGCATAAAAAAGGCAGGCATCAATCCGTCCTCCCCTGGGCAACTATGGCGCGGAAGGACCCTCAAGGCCTCAGCAAGCTCAACCTCTGAGAGAGGCTCACCCAGAACTGTACGCATACGATCTGTGACCCTCCTCTGCACATGGGCCCACACAGTCTACCTGCAAGCATCCCGAGCCTCAGTGGCTGGCTCCGCTGAGAGAAGGTCTCTATAGAACCCAGTGGCTATGGCTCTGATCTCCTCTGGCTCAGTAGCTACCGAGCCGTCCGGCCTCCCAAGCTGGCGGACTCCTACTCGAGCATGGCGGGGCCCAGTAATCTCAAAAAACTCCCCAGTCACTCTATCACCAAGCTGCGTCCACTGAGAGGCCTGGCGACGATAGTAAAACTCGTGTCTCTGCTCCTCTGCCTCTCTAACCTCCTGGCGTGCCTGGCTCAGCTGGGATACCACCCACTCACATGTAGGCTGCTGCTCCTGAAGGCGCTGAAGCAAAGCAAGGCTACGTCTCAGCCTACGCTCCCTCTCGCGGGCCTCTCCCAGCCGTGTCAAGGCTGCAGCGTGCAAAAAAGAGCTGAGCTCGATGAGTCCTTGGGCACACTGGCCTGCTGCATCCTGGTCAAAGCTCTGACTATCATGCCATATCCTCTCAATGTCCTCAGCGAGACTAGGATCTGTAAGTACCCTCTCTGGGATCCTCAACTGCAAGCTGGTCTCCCGTGTCCTCTCCTCAAGAGTCAAAATAACTGGTGCATGGTCTGAAAAAGAGGTGCCAGCGAGAATGCCAACGGAGCCCCCTCGCTCCCCTAACCTGTCGCCCACATAAAAGCGATCAATCTGTGATAGATTAGTCCCTCCCTGCCGGCGATCCGACCGAGAGAAACTAAGACTGTCCTGAGAGCGGGAGAAGGCCTCATGCTGCCATGCATCAGTGATCCTCAGTGTCATGCAAAATCGCTCCCAAGCTGCAAGCTCCGTACCGTACACTATAACATGACTGCCTCCCACCCTATCGGCCGGGTCCTCAAGCATGTTGAAGTCTCCCCCGACACACCAACGTGCGGCCTCTCGCAATGCATCCGTAACCTGGGTCCAAAACTCTGCTCTGGCACTAGCATGGTTGGGCGCATAGACATTGAGCACGCCAAAGAGCTCATCATGCGTCCTCAGAATGACATACTCTGCTCTACCAGGCACAATGATCCCGCGATCCACAATGGCCTGCCGCCATACATCCGCAATGACCATACATACTCCTCCCTGCCCACCCAAAGGGCCAAATCCTGCAGACCAAAAGGTGTCCCATCTACCAGGCATCACCGAACCATATCTCCGGATCCTGCTCTCACCCAAATGGTGCTCCTGCATCAACAGAATATCAATACTGCCCCCAACCACGCATCTCTGAAGCTCCTGCCTCAAGCACCCACGATAACGTATATAATGTGCGCCGCCAAGGCCGTGTACATTCCATGAGATGATCCTCATGGATGACCTGCTGAGGTGGATGCTGTCTCAGCCGTACGGCGGGCCTTCGCAAGCGGCTTGGATGGAGAATAGTCCCCATCCGAGCGGCTACGAATCTGTCCACCCAGTGTACTGCAAGAACACGGATCAGGCACCAGTGGCTGTGTCCCATGGCGACTGCCTCCCGCTCAGACAGAGCACCCTCGTGTATACATACATATCCAGGGTCGCGTGCTAAGTCTGCCACAATGTGAACGACCAAATGTCGAATCCTTGAGGCATCCACACTCCCGGGATCAATGAAAAAATGAGCCAACTCCCATAGTCGGCCTATCACATCTGTCACCTCCAAATCGCTCACATGGTGAGAAAACTCAACTGCCTGAGTCTTCAAAGTGCTAAGGGCGAACTCCAAGGTCGGTCCACTCCCGGTCGCAAGGGCCACAGAGAGGGAATGAGAAGGCCATCGCTGAATCAAGTGTCTCCTCCCTGCGGGCCGGAGGTATCACTACATGAACTCGGATGGGTGCTCGCTCATGGGGGCCCTCTGCTCCAAAAAGCCGTGTGAAGGAGCAATCAAAAGCCTCCGAGCGCTGTCTGGTGTCGAGACGACTCAGCCGACTGCGGATAGAGGATATCCGTGAAGCCCGAATCGGCATGGTAAGTCTCCTCTGCGGTGCTCGAGCAAGGTTGGTGCTCAGAGCCCTCCGGACTGCAGGTGAACACCAGGGGACTGCCAGGGCCTCCCGAGGAGCTGAGGCGAGCGGGGGGGGGGGGGGGGGGGGGGAGGAAGGGGGGGGGGAGAGGGGGGTGGGGAAGGAACCGCTGCCGGAACCGGAACTGGGACAGGAGGAGGCGAAGGAGGAAACGAGGCGGGAGGGGGGGAGGGGGGAGGGGGGGTGGGGGCGAAGGAGGGGGTGCTGGCATCTCCTGGTCCTCAGTCGACGCTGGGGTCTCCTCCTGGAGGGGAGCAAAGCTGTTCCTCACGGGAACCCAGTGGTGCTGAGTCTGTGGCTGCTACTGCATCGGTCCCTGGGCGTGCTGCTGGGGCTATCTCCCTCGACGGCGCCCCTGTCCAGGCTGCCACTCCGAGGTCTCTGTGGGCTGAGCAGGTGTCCCGGAGGCTGCCTGCCGAGCCGCATTTGTGGGTGGGCCATCAGGGGCCTGCTGCTGCGGTGCAGGTCGGGGTCTCCTGCGAGGGCAGGCCTTGGCCAGGTGGCCAACCTGTCTGCAAATAAAGCACTGGTTCGGGAGCCCTGAGAACTCCACTCTCTGATCAATCCATCCCCCCCCTATCCTAGGTAGCTGAATGACCTTCGGAAGGGAGGAGATGTCAGGAACCAAGACTCTGACCAAAGGTAGCCCAGCTGCTCTAGCCACCACTGAGGCTGCAGTGGGGCCAGTCTCGAGCACCGAGCCCACCAGTGCTCCTAGCCTCGAAAGGAGCGGAAGGTACTCGCGACGGAGTCCAGGGAAGCAAACGGTAACATGGAAAAGGCGCTCTACCTGCTCGGCCGCTGCGGGGTCAAAGCCATGCTGCCAAGGTCTGAAGAATGCCCAAGCGCCCCTGATGTCAAGGGGACTCATGGCAAGGACCTGGGCCACACTCTCGGAAGTCTCGAACTCGATCTGATAGTGTCCACGGCCCAGAAGCTGAACGTCCAGGATCTTGCCCACGTCTGCAAGAAGGCGAGCCTGAAGAAGATCCCGGATCTCCCCTCTGCTGGAGCGAGTGCCGACTATACGGCAAATGGCCGAATGTGCCTGGAGGCGTTCCACCTCTGCGGCGAGGCTCGCTTCCTCTTCCGGCGAGAGAGAATGCGGTCGAGGGGGCTGTAGAAGAGTCCCTCTGAGGTGGGGCGGGAGGAGCCTCCATCAGAGTCTGAAGCTATGGCGAAGGCGGAGCAAATGCGAAACCTGCAAGAACCGAGATGCACACGGAGGGCGGAAAGGAGCAAGCGGAAGGATTAAAAAAAGGGAAAAAAAACCCCAAGGGGCGGAAAAACCAGCAAGAAGGGAAGGGGCGGGGGTTGGGATAATGGGCAAAGAATAGAAAACCCCCCGAGGGGGGGGGGGGGGGGGGGTCAGCGAGAGGGCTGGCGGAGGGGGGAGAACGGGACGCAGACGAGGGGAGGGGGGGCGCGATGGCGGCTGAAGGGGGGCGGGCGCTTCAGCGCGCAAGAGGGCGAGAAGGCGAGAAGAAGGGGGGGGGGGGGGGGGGGGGGGGGGGGGCGATGGCGAGATGAGGGGGGGGGGGCGCAGAAGCGATGGCAGGCAGGGGGGAGGAAAGGGGCACGAGGGAGGGAAGGCGAGAGGCGAGAGGCGAGCAGGCAGCGCGAGCAGGGGTGAAGGCGGGAGCTTCAGCGAGCGATATCTTCATAATCTCCTCTTGTTGTGCAGCACTCACACGATATGCGGGTTTGTTAGCTGGGGAACTACCTGGCACAAGATCTTTGCGATGATCCTCAGGCCTCTCAGGTGGTAGTTCTCCTAGCAATGCATCGGCAAAATAATCTTTATATGCATTAAGAAAATTCAGCCTATCTTGAGTCAATACATCCACATTCACATTACTTAGTTCAATTTTGTCACGAACAAAAACCAAATACGCAGAAAGACTCTTTTTCATTGCCTTATTAATTTGGATGTGAGATACAACTGGGATGGAATTCCCTTCCTTGCCCGCATCGATAACATGCATGCGGCCTCTATGCATAAAGGTGATCCTGTTGGTTTTATATTTTTTGGCGGGCTCAAGCCGATGATGCCAAGGCTTGCCAAGTGATACATCACATATTAACTCTCCCATTTAACTGGTATCAGAGCACTGTGTATGGTCTTGAGACAACATGGTCTGGCGCAGGCAAGTAGCTTGCAGGTGTGTGTCCAAGCAAACATGGTTGAAGAGCCGATAGCCTGTGCGTGTGAGCCTGGAGAAGAAGCGCAAGGACACGAACGTGGCGCAGTCTGTGTGAGCGTCAGCCACAAGGCGTAAGGCTGCGGAGGGGGCGTTGCGTGTCCCCGTGAAGGCGAGCTCGAGTGACTGGGTGGCGCACCAGGAAGGGGGCGAACCTTCAACAAGATCGCCGTCGACCATCAGCTGGGAGGAGTAGCCGTGGGGCAGCGTCAACAGCAGTGAGACGTCGACTCATGAGAGGAAGGCCCGTCGCGTGTAGCGCTGGCCCTGGGCAAGTTCGCTTCGCTCCTCTTCACCTTCTCCAAGGCGTACGAAGCTTACGTGTCCCCGTGGAACTCCACGCCTGTCATCTTGTCTCAACGCATTGTTGCCCGTCGCCTGTCATTTTGTCTCCACGCCTTCTGCAGCACGCCTGAGGAGAGCTACGCACTTACAATCCCATTTTGTCTCCACGCCTTCTGCAGCACGCCTGAGGAGAGCTACGCACTTACAATCCCATTTTGTCTCCACGCCTTCTGCAGCACGCCTGAGGAGAGCTACGCACTTACAATCCCATTTTGTCTCCACGCCTTCTGCAGCACGCCTGAGGAGAGCTACGCACTTACGCTTCTGTGTATAGAAGCTCCAACCAGCTGCAGTTCATCTCCACAGATTTTCAGCAGCAACAGCATCAATACAGCAGCACCAAATTCAACGCCCCCTTTCTACAACATTAATCAGAAATTTCAGAGGTACATGCTTCATTTTTTTTTGGGATTTGCAATTGAGCAAGTACAATTATCAATTGAGCAGGTACAGGTGCCAAATTGCTCAATTTTTGAGCAAAATTGGCAAAATTGGGTGACATTGGTCACATTCAGGATCAATTTGCAAGAAATTGGATGTCGAAATTTGGGGCTTTTGATGTAATTGTGCAATTGGGCATTCATACATGCTGTATGATGTGAGCAATCTCACATTCGGGCCTAAATTGCAAGAAATTGTAGGAAATTGATGTGCAAATCAAAGGGCTTTTGTGCCGATTGGATTGATTTGCATGCAGGCACTCGCATTTGATGCTTTGGCCAATGTGTTGATGCCTCAATGTGCCTGTAAATCAAGCGGCTTTTATGTACTAGATGTATATGTGGCCAGGGGGAAGCATTGTGAAGACTCTGGATGCCTTCATGTGCGTTAATGTACCATGTATGATCAGAAATTGATCTTAAATCAAGGGGCTTTTCAAGATTTTATGCTTGTTGAGCTTGGCAAAGCAGCAGGCAAGACTTTTATGCCTTGAATCCTCAGAAATCAGCTTGCAGTCAAGGGGTTTTTGCCCAATTTCTGTTCGGGACTGTTGTATGCAGTGGTCGGGACTGTAAAAGTCTGATTTTCACTCATTTGGACAGCCAGGAGAGCATTTATTGCTGTTGTACTTGCTGGTACAGATTTGGTACAACTTTGTGCAAGTTTTGGCATGGCTGCACATTGATTTGAGTGAGCAAAAATCTCAATTTCAGCTGCTGTACTTGCCGGTACAGGTTTGGTACATCATTGGTGAGCACTTAGTACTGCTGTACAGTACTTTGGAAGGGGAACAGAGCACATTTAAGGTGCTGTCCTAAATCTGCAGCAACCAGATTTTGGTGATTTCATCACATATAGTGGGAGTAGAGTTGCATTTGTGCTTCCGCAGTGGGAGATAAACTTTGGGAGAACAACTGTGAGCACTTTGTGTGCTTTTGGTGCAGTGTTTGCACATTTTGCAGGGAGTCAGGCATTGACAGGTTGCATATTGCTATGGCAACCACAGGTGAGAGCTCTTCATTGCTTCACATCAAGAAGCTTGAAGGCTCACATAACTATGATATTTGGCAAACCCAGTGCTATAATGTGTTGCTCCAGAAGAAGCAGCACAAGCCTATCAAAGAAAGGGGTGTAATGCCCGCTTCTCTTACTGCTGAAGAGTGGGAAGATATGGATGAGCTCGCAAGATCTACTATCATGTTGTCTATGTCAGACTCTTTACTTTTCAGCATTCGTGAAGAGAAGACAGCTTGGGAAATGTGGCAGAGATTGCAGGACTTGTATGCCCAGCAAAGTGCCTCAAGCAAAGTGTATTAGTTGAAGAAACTCATAGGTCTTCAGATGAAGGAAGGGGCATCTATGACAGCCCATCTAAATGAGTTTAATGGTATTGTCAGCCAAGTTATAAATCAAAAGTTGGCAATGGACGATGAGTTCAAAGCCACCTTTCTCTTATGCACTTTGCCAGAGAGTTGGGACACATTCAGGACAGCCACTAGCAATTCAAATGCTATGCTGTCATATGCAGATGTTGAGGGTGTTCAAGAGGAGATGAACAGGAAGAACAATTCTGTTGGAAAGTCCAATGCAATGAATGCACGTGGGAGATCCCAACAAAGGGGTAAAAGCCAAGAACAGGGAAGGAGCAAGTCTCGCTCCAAAAAGGACTTGGAATGCCATTATTGTGGCAAGAAGGGACACATCAAAAAGCAATGCTACAAATGAAAGAATGATCAAAAGGAAAAGGGAAAAGGCAAAGACAAAGACAAAGATGAAGCCAAAGATGTAAAGCCAAAGGGCAAAAGTGGAGTCAAGATTGAAGAAGTCAATGTGTCACATGCAGGTGACAGTGAGGATGAAGTCCTATTCACGTCTTCACTTGATGCCCATTCACTTCTTGCAGGAGATGGTCATGGTATGCACTCATGGATCATTGATTGAGGTGCCTCCTTTCATGTCACAGGTTGCAGAGACTTGTTTGTCAGGTATACTGCTGGCAATGAAGTAGTTTATTTGGGTGACAACCATGCATGCAAGATTCTTGGCAGAGGTGATGTGAGGCTTGTATTTTCAGATGGCTCACAGCTTATGCTCCATGATGTCAGGCATGTGCCTGAGATCAAGAAGAACCTGCTTTCTACTGGACAGCTTGATGATGCTGATTATGTTACCACATTTGGTCGTGGAAAGTGGAAGATTAGTAAGGGCTCACTGGTTGTTGCCAGAGGCTCTAAGGTGGACACTCTTTACTTCATGCATGCAGGTGTTTGTCACCATGCTAATGTAGATGCAACCGAGCTGCCGGAAATTTCTATGTGGCATAGCCGGTTGGGACACATGAGTGTCAAAGGAATGGAGCAATTGTCTCGTTTTGGTTACTTGCCTTCTCTAAAGTTCTCAAGTTTTCAATTTTGTGAGCATTGTATATATGGTAGGCAACTACAGTGCCCCCACAAGAAAGCTCTTGGACAGAAAGATGCTCAGGTAGAGCTTGTGCATACAGATGTATGTGAGATGCCTCAGCTTTCTTTGGGAGGGGCAAAATATTTTGTGTCATTTATTGATGATGCCACACGCAAGGTGTGGGTTTATCCTCTTCGTTTGAAGAATGATACATTCTCGGTGTTTCAGAAGTTTGTTGCTCATGTTGAGAATCAAACTGGCAAAACACTGAAGGCTTTGCGTTCCGACAATGGTGGAGAGTATATATCCAAACAGTTTCAGGACTTTTGTGATGCTAAAGGCATCAAGAGGGAGCTCTCTACTCCTTATGATCCTCCACAAAACGGGACAGCAGAGAGGATGAACAGGACCATTCAGGAGAAGGTCCGTTCTATGTTGTCACATGGTGCGTTACCTCATGGTTTTTGGGCTGAAGCTGTTATGACAGCCGTTCATCTTATAATCAGGTCACCTAACACGAGGCTTGTGGAAAAGTGCCACAGGAAGTATGGACAGGGAAGCCTCCGTCATACAAGCACTTGAGAGTGTTTGGTTGCGTTGCGTACGTGCACATACGCAGGGAAATGCGCACCAAACTTGATCCTAAGTCTCACAATGCATATTCCTAGGATATGGTGACAGAGGTGAAATGGGGTATAGACTTTGGGATCCAGTGAATAGAAAGATTATACGCAGCAATGATGTCATTTTTGATGAAACATGCATGTATAAGGAGCCTGCAAGGCAACAGGAGCCTGGCAGAGTCATCTTTGATGATGATGGACATCATGGACAACAAACAAGGGCTGTAAATCAGCCATTACAGCAGCAAAACCAGCCCTTAAATGGTGCTGAAAATGGTCCAAATGGACAGCCAGAGATGGCAGAAGATATCCCTATGGATATACCACAGTTAGAGGAAATACCGGGCATGATTTTTCAGCCTTATGGCATGGAACAGGAGCCACCAATAGGTGATATGCAGGCTGGACAGCAACCTGCAAATGATGGTCATTGGGTACGGAGGTCCACTAGACCCTCCAGAGCCCCTGACAGGTTTGTTCCAGGGGTTGACTACTTGATGCTCACTGACTGTGGGGAGCCGTCATGTTATAAGGAGGCTTTACAGAGGGCAGACAAGGCTCTTTGGGAGCGTGCTATGAAGTCAAAGATGGATTCTCTGCACAAAAATGGAACATGGAAGTTGGTGCATTTGCCTACAGGCAAGAAGGTTTTGCCATGCAAGTGGGTTTACAGGCTCAAAGTTGCACCTAATGCAAAGCCAAGATACAAAGCCAGGTTAGTGGCTAAGGGCTTCAAGTAGGAATATGGTGTGGACTTTGATGAGATCTTCTCTCCAGTGGTCAAAATGACTGCACCAAGGGAATGGTATCATAAATTTGATACATTCATGAAATCCCAGGATTTCAGGAGAAGTGACATAGATCACTGCTGCATCAAACCTTTGATATGAAGGATTTGGGTGATGCAAATCACATTTTGGGTATGCGGATACTTCGGGACAGAAATCAACATGTGTTGTATTTGTCTCAGAAGGAATACATTGGCAAAGTTTTGCAGAGGTTCAATATGGATGGGGGGAAGAAGACTAGTACTCCTTTGCCTCCATATGTGAAACTCAATGCTATGGACAGCCCACAGTCAGATAGTGGCAGGCTGATATGGCCAAGATTCGGTATGCTTCAGCTTGTGGCAGTCTCATGTATGCCATGGTTGCTACTAGGCCGGACATTGCATTTGCAGTGGGAGTGGTTTCTAGATACATGGCCAACCCTGGCAAGAAGCATTGGGAAGCAGTGAAAGGTGTCATGAGATACCTGAAGGGCACACAAGATATGTGCATTTGCTTTGGCAAACAGGATGCATTAGTGCATGGTTACACGGATTCGGATTATGCCGGTCATCCAGATAACCGGAAGTCTACTACCGGTTATGTGTTTACATTCACAGGAGGTGCTGTGTCATGGATATCCAGGATGCAGAAGTGCACTGCCTTATCTACTACAGAGGCCGAGTATATTGCAGCCACAGAGACTTGCAAGGAGGCATTATGGCTATCTCGGTTAGTGGTTGATTTGGGTTATACAGGGGATATTCCATTGTTGCATTGTGACAATCAGAGTGCCATCCAGTTGGCAAAGAACCCTGTCTTTCATGCAAAGACGAAGCATGTGGATGTGAAGTATCACTTCATCAGAGAGGTGATAGAGAACAAGCAAATTCAGCTTGTTAAGATTCATACGGATGACAACCCGGCTGATCTGTTGACAAAGAGTTTGCCTCCGGAGCGGTTTGCTCATTGCAGACACTTGATGGGCATTGGATGAGGCCAGTTTCAACCTTGATATGGCCTTGTATATTATCATGTACATGCTGATTTTTTCTTTTCCTTCATTTAAGGGCACTTTGCCTTTAAGTGGGAGGTTGTTGGGGTAAAGGCATTATGCCCACCCTTATAGTGTGTACTAGCCCATAAGTTATAGTACATAGTACACTTAGTACTTTTAATGTACTAAGTGCACTATGTGTACTTGAGCAAATATACATGTGTGATAGGGGAGTCACACACTCACACTTGGTGAGTTGACTTATCCCCACAACTCTCTCTCTCTCCCCCCCTTCTTCTCTCTGTGTGTATGTCTCCCACATGAAACCCTAATTAACTCTCCCATTTACCCCCTTTTACTGGGATGGATTATTCTTTATGGCTCCCTTTATTTGGGATGCATTGGACTTATGGAACTCATGGTTCACATACCTTGTGTAGTGTTCTCTTGTCCTACGTGCTCTCTTGAAGATTGTTTCTACCATGTGTGGGTGGAACAATAGAGAGCAGATGGAAGGGAACATGGGCACTACAAAGGGTAGTGACAAGCACAACATATCCTGTGTAGTGTTCTCTTGTCCTACGTGCTCTCTTGAAGATTGTTTCTACCATGTGTGGGTGGAACAATAGAGAGCAGATGGAAGGGAACATGGGCACTTGAGAGGGTAGTGTGAGTTGGTGGCCGAAATGCCTACAAACTATTGGTGGCCGAAATGCCTATAAACTATGTGTAGCAGAAATGCTTATGGAACACCAGGCTATCTATGCCTGCGAGTGATTGTTTTATCTTGTTACTTGGCCCACCTCTCATCCAAGGTGTGTGGTTAGAGTACCAACACGGAGTGCAAGTGGTAAAGTGGACATGATACCTGGTTGGCAAGGGACTTATGTGTACGCCAAGGGTCATGTGGATTGGCACATGTTTGTGTGCTTTGAGCTTGGATTATGATATCTCGACTTATGGGACTGTTTTGTCTCGCCCATTTATCCTTCTTCCGCTGCACATTCTATCATCGTATCAGAGCGCCGGTGATCATCAGTGTTGGATGCTCCCTCCTCTCCCTCCTGCGTTTTTGCTTTTTCAGCAAGGTGGACAGATCTGCGTTTTTTTTTTCTCAGAAGTGCTGCTGGCCGCCTGCCTCTTCTAGGCATTTCTTCTCAGCAGCCCATGGTCCTTCTTCATCAGTTTGACCTCTGTTGAGAACACCTGTTTTCTTACTGTTTTTAGGGCAGCAGCACATAGGTTGCTGCGTTTTTCTATAGGTGGCTGTCTACAGCAGTTTGCAGCAATTCTCAGCATTCATACCTCCCCTGTAGTGCTGGCGCCTGTTTTGTATAGGCCAGCAGCAGCATATTTGCTGCGTTTTTTTCCTTCTACAAGTTTCTGATGCTGATTTGCTAATCTGAGGCTTGGGTGCACCTATTTCTTCTGCGTTTCCAGATTCAACCCTTTCTATTGCCCCGAATACCTCTGCGTTTTCAGATTTGCAGCCATGGTTGCTGCATTTTTCTGAATTGATCTTGCTGGTAGCTCTACCTTCACTTGGGCTTCATCTGTTGGACCCGAAGGTACCTTCTCCTCAGCGTTTTTCCTCATAGGAGGTGTGGACACTGGTTGGCCTGAATTTTCAGGTTTGTGCCCTTGTTTGGCTGCGTTTTCTTCTCCAGTGGCCACAGATCACTTGCAGAGGGGGTTTCTTGTTTGGATTGTGGCTTTGGAGGCAGTTTGGTACTTGAGGAGGATTTTGAATTTCTGATTTCAATCAGCGTTTTGTTGATTTTGGAGCATCTATACCTGTGTTTTGTTCTTGGCCTATACGGTTTCCCGGTTTCTTCATGTTCCTTGCCTTTTGTTGGCGGTGGAGTGCTATTTTTTGCTAGATAGCAGTGTTTTGGCTACGTTTTGCTTCCCACAAGAGTTTTCTACACTCAAAGGGGACCTTTCTCCGGCTACTTCACTTGAGGATCAGTTTCGAGAGTTGTTTTGTATATGTGGAGACTTTCTTTTGTGACAGGAGTTTACAAATTTTGGAGGAGAGCAGTGATCTTTTCACAGATCCTGAGCAGAGTTTATTGTGTCCGAGCCTGTGTTCTTTGCAGTGTTTGCAGAACAAGGAGGGTGTTTTGCCCTTGAGGTGTGATCCTTTCACATGGACCATTTATTTGTTGCTGATTCTCGGGATCTGATTCTACTTATGGAACAGTCTTCTGCTATCAGTGATGCTTTTGAGGACTTTGTTACCACTGGAGTTTATATTCCTGCTTCCCTTCCACATTGTGAGGAGTCTACCTCTGCCTCTCTTTGTGATGCTTTTGAGGATGCCCCTCCCCCTGCCAGTTCTGTAGGTTTGTTGTTTTGGAGGATGGTTTTTTGGACCTAGTGGGATGTTTTGGATCAGTAGCCTCTGGACATAAGGCACAAAATGTCACATACTAGACCTGATTGCCGTGAGAACAAGCTCTAATACCAGTTGAATGGTGAGAGTTAGGGTTTCATGTGGGAGACATACACAGAGAAGAAGGGAGAGAGAGAGAGAGAGAGATATGTGGGGATAAGTCAACTCATAGTATGAGTGTGTGACTCCCCTATCACACATGTATATTTGCTCTAGTACACATAGTACACTTAGTACATTAAAAGTACTAAGTGTACTATGTACTATAAAACTTATGGGCTAGTACACACTATAAGGGTGGACATAATGCCTTTACCCCAACAATGACCTCGAAAGGTTCATCCCAAGATGCTAACTTTAATACAGACGCGTTTGAGGCGGCTTTTTGGAGTGCATAGAATGCATCAAGTGCCTTGCTTGTAATTGAGACTTTTTGCTTGCGAGTCTTCACCCCCTTGAGCAAGTCTGTAAGAGGTGCTGCAAGGTTGGAAAATTGGTGGACATGGGTACTATAGGCCTGACAAAGACCTACGAATGAGCGGATTTCTTGGGCGGTCTTAGGAATGTTCCAATCTAAGATTTCCTGAATCTTTGATGGATCCAGTCTAATCCCATCGGAATTGATGATATAGCCCAAATATTGAACTTCTTTAACACCAAAGACAGACTTTTTGGTGTTTATGTAGAGCTCATTATCTCGCAAAAGTTGCAAGACTTTGTCCACATCTTTCTCATGCTGCTCTGCAGTGGCTGAGAAGACTCGTATGTCATCAAGGAATATGAAAACACACTTCCCAATGTGGACTGCGAAAATCGTGGACATCATTTTATTGAAGGTTGCAAGTGCATTTGTAAGCCCAAAAGGCATGACTACGAACTCGTGATGACCACGCTCTGTTCGGAAAGCTATTTTTGGAATGTCAGCTTCAAAAATGCGGACCTGATGGTAACCACTCTTGAGGTCGATCATAGTGAAAAAACTTAGCACCGTCTAAACGCTCCAAAATGTACTCAATCCTTGGCATAAGAAACTTATTCTTAATGGTGAGTTTATTTAATGCCCTGTAGTCTACACAAAGGCGTACAGACTTGTCCTTCTTTTGGACAAATAGGAAGGGTGTAGCAAACGGGGAAGGCCGAATGAATCCGGCTCGGAGGAGCTCAGATAACTGTTTTTCTAACTCGCCCTCTAAAGTCTTGGAAAGAGCATAATGTCCTGATTTCTGGACATGAGGTCTGCTAATTGAGGGACTGAGGATGAGATGGATGCTACCGATGAGGTAGAGGCTGTTTGAGCACGAACATAAAGTAGTGCTCCTTCTGCTCCCTTCTGGATAGCTCGTCGGGCCTAGAGATGCGAAATCAATGGGATACCAAGAATGCTTCTATCCCCACGAATCATGACAGGCTCAGGAAAACCTTTACAGATAGTAAAAGTGTCCTGTCCCCAATCGGGAATAGGCTCATGCTGACGGAACCACTGAATTCCTAAGATCATGTCACACCCCAACAGAGGCGAGACAATGAAATCTCGTTGGAATGAGGCCTTTTGAACATCAAAGGCAAACTGCTGTGCCTTCTGTGAAATGTGGGTGCGGAGACCAGTTGTAAACCCATCCACATCCAGATGATATGGGACTAATGTGCAGCTCATTTTGTTAGCCAATTGGGGAGAGATGGCTTCCTCAGAACTGCCCATATCGAAAAGGACTACAAACTGTTGGCCCTGGGCAGAGCCATAAGCTCGGATGAGGCTTTTCTGTGCAGCATCGCTCTCACCCTCCTGCTTAGCATCAAATACCACGGATGGCATAGGATGCATAGAAGGTAAAAGTTTACCCGCATTGGTAGTAGTAGGCGGGGCTGGAGGAGGTGGGGAGGCTGTGGTAGAAGGGGCTTTAGCGGCTTGTTCCGCTTGCCATTTGTGGCAATCCTTCTTACCATGCCCTATGATGTGACAGGAAAAACATCTGTTTTTTGACTGATACTTCTTTTGCTCCTCTGGAGGAAGAGAACCTCCAGTAATGCCTGCTTTAGCCTTTTCATTGGGGCTTTTTTTAGGCTTTCCTTGGTTGTGCAGTGGATTGCTGCTGCCGGGGTTTGGTACTGGACTGGGATGACTGCTTGGGCTTGCCTCCGTTCATCTTCATTTCTTCGTTCTGAGCGGGAGTCAGAGCCCGGTCATATGTACTGGGTTCAAAGTTACGAACTGTGAACCGAATGTTCGGATCCAATCCACGAATGAATTGCTCCATCTTGGCCTGCGCAAATAGCTCTAACTACTGTGCTAAAGTAATAACCTTGCCGGAAAACTGAAGCATTGGGGATCCGTTCTGTCTGAGTCCATAGAACTCATCTGCCAGACCGGTCGTGTACTGGGGCGGGAGGAATCTTGTCTTCAGGTCATGGACAAATGTATCCCAGCTAAAAGCTGTGACACCTGTGGTCTGGTCTGTATAAAGATTAGACCAATGCTGCCACCAAGTGACTGCCTCACCAATGAGATGGGGAGCCGCTACGTGGATTCTATCCAGAGGATCTGTGATCCTAGCTAATGGAAAATGAGCAATAAATTGATGAATGAACTAATTAACTGCTAAATGATCACACTTACTATCATACTTACTGAAATTTGCTTGACTGCAAATGACGGTAGTTGATGCTGCGGACCGCTGGCCGGTGGCACCTGAGGCGGGGGATGCTGAAGAGAGGTGCTGGTATCTAAGATGAATGGCGTCTTTTTCCCGTTGGTGCTTGAGTAACATACGTTCTCGATCGAGCTCTCGTTGGTGCTCCCGAGCGGCGAGTTCAGCCTGACGCCGATCTTCGTCGATCCTGCGTTGGGCTTCCTCATAGTCCCGTTTTTCTTCTTTTTCTTGTTGTTTTCTTGCTTCTGCTTCTACTTTTTCTTCTCCTTCGGGCCTCGTCTTCTCTTCTTTGTTGTTCCATCTGAAAGAAGAGGGAGATGTAGTCGGGACTGCTGGAGGTGGGTGAGGACGTGCTGCTGCTGCCTCCAAGAGTTGGAGACGCTCCATGAGCAGTTGGTTCTGAGCTCTAAGAAGAGCTATGGTGTCTGCTGTAGTCGGAAGAGCAAGGTCTCATTCGGGAGAGACTTCTTCCGGTTGATGGGTACTCTCCTCTGTAGACATGATGCTGAAGTCGGTGGTCGTGCGGGAACGCAATCTAACCATCCAAGGATGCCCTCACGCTAGGATACGGTGTGTGTGGACAAGCTAAATTTGATACCAATGTAACATGCAGCGGAAGTATTTGTATTGGAGGATCCTGTCACGCAAATGCTCACACCGTCTTCTGTATCCTGAGTTTCGCGAGTTTAGCAATCCACTTTAAGACTTCAAACTTTAAAGAGATATGAGAGAGAGAGATGAGAACTATACACCGTATGGGGTCCCAAATTACCCACTGAAGGGCCCCCTATCCCGTTACCGAGATAGTATTTGCTTTATTATCTTTAAAGAGACTGACGGTGTGACTGACAATAAGCCAAACGCAAGACCTCTGAAGACCAAGTGTTGGGCTGAACTGTACACTGCTATAGAAGCACCAAAGATGTCCAATCTCGAGCCTATGCACTCTTCCCAATGGAATGAGAAGGGGATGCAAAGCTGAGGCTGAGAGAGGGGCTGTTTGGGACTGTTCTAGACTGAATATGAATGCTGTAAATGCTTATGAATGCTGCATTTTACCTTCACCAAGTGGCTGGAGCAAAACGATGATATGATGAATGCTGAAAACTGTATGGATGCAGAAAACGTAAGGTGGATCGTAGGCTGAATACTGAACTGATGCGTTTTGCTGATGCAAGATGGCTGAATGCTCATGCGTTGATGCGCCTATTGCTGTAGGAGGAGAACACTGCGAGAAGATGGCTGAAACTGCAATCACTTATGCTCCTAGTGCTGAGGATGACAAGTGCTTGAATGCTCCTTTTTTGAATATGATGAATGAATGGCTGAATATGCAAGTACTCTATTTATATGGACACCATGAGCGAGTCGGCTGGCTACTGAGCTAGCCGACTGCTCATGTCCACATTAAATGCATAAATGATGTGTAAATTGCTGAAAATGATGGGAAAATAACCAGAAAAATCCTAGTAAATATCTTGATAAATACTAGATGATATCTGGGGTGTTTGCCATGGTCTAGATGCATGGATGAATGATGTGCAATATGCAGAATGCTTTCTGATGCAAACCCTAAGGTTTCTATTGACTGTATATGCATGAATGCGTCTCTTTAAGTGGGTTAAGGGACTTAGACTGACTGATTGACTTGCTATGGCTAAGAATGACCTACGTAGCTCGTGCCTAACTTATCCTAGACCGAGGATTACAATGGGGTCACGGCGTACGACAAATATCATCCTGAATGGTACTAATATTGTTACAATGTTGCACTAATGATGATGAGCCAGTTTGTCACCATGCACTACAGTGCAGAGTGCATGTGACAGTCATGCGTTCAGGAGCGAGTCTGGTAGCCTGGTGCTCTCGGTCTCCGTCTGGCTCGGAGGTCCGCAGCGCGCTGAAGTGTAACCCCCTCATGTGTCAGGGTAGGCACTGGGATAGATCTCTGGAAGAAATCAGTGAGCTGGAGGTGTCGCCCACCTCTCCCTGTGGTATGAGTCTGTAGCAGTGTCTCTCTGTGGCGCTGTCTCTAGCAAGAACTGGCCAAATCTATGTTGGTCAGCGGACTCCATGATCTGGCGGAGTGAGGGATGTCCACTGAAGATGGTGGTGTCTCTCTCTCTAAAGACACTATATGCTCTGCAGTTGCATACATAATGTTCCTCACTCTCAACCTCCTCCTGACATAGTCTGCATATCCTCTCTGCTTTGGGGATCCGTGCTTGCCCTACCTGCCTCAATCTCAAGCTGGTGTGATGACACTCTGAGCTGGCCAATCACCACTCGGGCACTGTGAGGCATGTACACATCCATGTATCCAGGTCTCTGTATGAATCCATCCGCTAAGATACGCATAAATTGATCTCTGTAGTCTAGCATCTTCGGCGATAGAGGCTGATTGGGTGTAATCCAAGTCTCTTGAGTGTATCGCTGCCATAAATCCTGCCGAAGGACTCTGTTCCTCTCATTGTGAGAGAGCTGGATGTGTGGTGCATGTATATCATACTGGAAAGGTGGCAGGTGATCTATGTCAAGACCATGCTGAGTGAGCCACTGTATTATCTGTGAATACCATGATCTCCTATCTCCACTCTCTGCGAGCTGCCTGGACGCCTCAAAAGCTCTATGTGAGAGTCGATCTAATGGCATATCTCTGATCCTCTGTATGAAGCAGATCGTCTGGAAGAGGGCCTCTACTAGCATAGGAGGTGCAGCAAACTCCGTCCGGACAATGTCATGTGGGACGGAGGGTTTGCTACGGATCATCCGTGAGAGCATGAGAATCCGAGGCCTCTCTATCTGAGACCATGTGGAGGTGGCGAGCCCAGGTGCCCATACTGTTGTAGCATACATCAAAGCAGGGGTGAGTAGTGTGTCAAACAACCACCCCTTCGTGCGGGGCTCCTGGAAGTGTGCCTGGTGACATTGTCTCTCTAGCATGGCTAGAGCTGCATACCCTCGTGTGAGTCTATCCCTGGCTGCCTGTGCCATAGTAAATCTTCCTGGCGGAGTCGTAAATGTAATCCCTAGGTACACATATGAGTCTACCACCTCTACTTGTCCTCGTGCTAGTGTGAAGATGGCGTGTCGTCGAACCGGCCCTGAGGTGTGGAAAATCATGACCTTGGTTTTCCCAAGGTTCACTGTAAGTCCCCTCTGTGTGTAGAAGTCATCGAGTGCATGGAGATGGTGCTGTAGTCCCATCCGCGACTCAGAGACCACAATAATATCATCTGCATATAGCATAATGTGGATTGTGGTACTTGAGATGTCTACCCCGTCCCCACCACCGTGACCAATGAAGTTAGCCACCTCATCGATGTATAGCCCAAATAGTGTAGGAGAGAGTGGGCATCCTTGCTTCACACCTATGGTGCTAGCAATAACATCAGATAGCCCCCCGGGACATTTTATGCACCCAAAGACCTGCTCATATAAAGCATAGATGCCCCAAACCATCTCTGATGGGATCCCCAATGACTGTAGGCGCTGGAAGAGTCTCTCTCGTGACACCATGTCAAATGCTTTGCGGAAATCCACAAAGCAGCAGTATAATTGAAAGATCCCTGCCTCCTCCGCGCAATGAATTCGGGATTGCTAGCACCGGAAGTAGCACTTCTTGTGTAGGGCAGAGCCTCTCACTCGGGGCCTCGCCCACGGATATCCCGACAAGAGACTAATCCCTTGGTTCTTCCAAAACCGAACCCGGAAAAACTTTCCTCACCCAGAAAGCATGGGCGATTCCTCTATGGATATTTTTATTCTAACGTAGTCAAGGTCATCACTAACCAAACTGATCCGACCGAACCCGTAAGTCACATGGTCAAATCAAGGAAAAGACTTGCACTTGGATCATAGAGACCAACGCTTTTTTTCTCATCGAGAGGCACAGCCATTAATTCTTTTCCATAGAACAAGGACTGTCCGGAATTTACTTCATCTATCGTACCATAACAGAATTGAGTCTCATTTTAGGAATCCATCAGTCCAGCCTAGCCCCATCCAGACCCATGGGTTAGCCAACCGCCCAACCAATGTAGTGATGGGATCCAATTAGGAATTTGGTTAGGTTTTGCCTTGGGTACCAGGGAAAAGAGTTCCCAGGCCCCCTAGCCGGCGCTTCATGCAAATTTCAAGATAGTCACACCACGTACACACCCAATATGAAATTGCCTGTTTCACAGATTCAGCTATCTTTAAAACAATCTTTTAATGAACCATAGTATTACTTATCATAATCCTCCAAAATATCCGGTTGAATTCTAATTTCCAATCATTCCTTCATCGGTGTACCTATGGCATCATTGGCAACCAGAACGCTCACCACCTGTCCACTTAGGGGCCTTTTCAATAGTTTCTAGCTCATAGTACCCGGAAATGTATTCACTTATAAAAATCTAGATGGACTCTCCGTTGAAGATCAGCAAGATCAACCAACAGATCCATATAAAAGAGTCATGGACTCATCCGTTGAGGACCAGCAAGGTCAATCAACCAGATCCATGTCCGGTTTCAGAAAATAACTCTAACTCCTTGTTTCATTTTCTTCCTTGACGCACGCGTGGGTATCTTCGGCGACGCAGAGCCCGAGCACCGTATGGTCAGCACCCTCTAGGATCCTTCGCAGATCACCTAGCGCTTCACTCATAGGCCGCTTCCTTGGTCCCTCATCCACCGTACCGGAATCTCACCATTTAAATCGAACCGAGGTTGGTCAAGACCTCGGCCGACCTTGCTACGCGAGATGTCCTCCTCGGACTCTCCGTTAGCTATTGCAACTTTATCACTTAGGTAAAGTGCTAGCGAGAGTGAATAGTAGGTCACAAAGCTGTGATTTGGCGTCTTCATTCTCAGCCACATCTTGTACTTGAATTTCAGTTGTATTACTTCTTGCACATAATACAAAGCAGTAGTTTAGGACTCTTGTGTGTGCTCTGTATGATTCAAATATCTGCTTTCCTCAGTGTTGTACTTCACAGAGCGTTTCTCTATAGGCAAAGTGCTAGTTGAGAGTGAACAGTAGTAGGTCACAAGGCTATGATTTGACGTCTTCTTTCTCAGCCACATCTTGTACTTGAATTTTAGTTGTATTACTTCTTCTTGTACATAATACAAAGCAGTAGTTTAGGACTCTTGTGTATGATGTATGTGTGATTCCGCCACACTCTTCTTTCTATCTCTAGAAAAACCTAGCACATAGGTGCAAGTATTTCGATATTAGAGCCTAGGGAACTTGCAAATTTCTTTTCTTTTCTAGCACCCACGTGCGTTGTCTTAACTACACCTGGGTTATCTAGGGTATATCGTGCACCGGTGTTATTTGGAGTATATCGTGATATTTGGGTTCTCTTCATTGCACCTGTGTTATTTGGAGTATATCGTGATATTTGGGTTCTCCATTGCACCTGGGCTATTTGGGGTATATCATGCATCCTTGTCCCACCATTGTTGCCCAACCAAACCCTTACCTCATCACGCACGGCTGAAATCCCTCACCCGGCCCTTGATCACTAGATATTTGTCATGGATTCACAACTCACTGATTTGCTTCTCAACATGAAAAGGCATCCATGGACGTGCACACAACTAAAATGGAGGCTATATCTAGCCGTCTCGACACGATGGAGCCAGCACCACGAGCATCTAGTATTCCGGATCTGGAATCTACAAGGGCCCGTGCTTCAGAGCAAGTGTTGGACGATTCTATGGATGAAGTGGCAAAACTTTCTAGAGGAGGATTTTTCACTCCTTTGGATGCAAGCAAGCATGTATTGGATGAGCTTCGCTCCCAGTCTAACACTTGCATGCAGTCAACAAGAGAGACGTTGTCACGTGCACACAATTCACAGTGACATGGCATCATTTTAGCATCATAAGCATCATTAGGATTTATCAGACATTTTATGGACATTTAAATGAATGTTTTCAGCATGTACCACATGGTATGAGTTGGATTCAGCATGGTAGCATCACATCAGCCATATAGACCAGCATTTGGGGCTTGTGGAGGCAGCCGACAGCATGTATACATCAGCCGACCAGCGTTTGTACCATTTTATGACATTTATGGTATTTTATCCCAGTCGTGGGCTTTTTGCATCTGGCCGACTGCAGCCAAGCTGGCCGACCAGCAACTGTTCCCTCATATAAATAGAAGCGCATCATCACATCTTAGAACAGAGCATTCAGCAAAGTGTTCTCCAGCGTTTCTCCTCCAGGAAGCCTTGGGAGCAGCATATTCAGCCACGCATCAGCATTCAGTCCATCATATTCAGCAAACGCATCTATCTCCTCAGCGTTTCCTTCCCAGGTAACAGGAGAACATCTGTGTTTTCAGCATCACATCAGCATTGCTTCAGTCCCAAAGCCATCCCTTCAGTGTTTCCTTCCCAGGAGACAAGGGAAAGACAGTGGGACAGCAGTACATTCAGCATATCAGTATATTCAGCATATAGGCATCATATTCAGCATCATAGATCTATTCAGATCTCATTGTAACCGCATTCATCATCTAATATAGCTGCATTGCATTGACACATATTTGTCTATCTCTTAAACATCATTAAGTGTAGTTTAGTTAGACTAAGGTTGTGATTACTACGGTCGAAGACCTCTCACATGTCACAGACGTAGTTCACATCATCGACAGGTTCCTTCACGAAGTCCCTCTCCACCGGATTCTCCGTACAGTCGCCTTCATCGGACGTCGGGGAACTATCGGTTTTTCGAGTTCTTTCTCCATGCTTCGTGAGGAACGAACTCAATTAATGTCACATGCACTCTGCACTAACTGTAGTGCATGGTGACAAACTAGCTTATCATCATTAGTGCAACATTGTAACAATATTAGAACCCAGTAGGATGATATTTGTCATATGCCGTGACCCCATTGTAATCCTCAGTCCAGGATAAGTCAGGCACGAGCTACGTAGGTCATTCTCAGCCATAGCAAATCAATCAGTCAGTCTAAGTCCCTTAACCCACTTGAAGAGACGCATTCATGCATGTACAATCAGTAGTAACCTTAGGGTTTGCATTAGAAAGCATTCTGCATATTGCACATCATTCATTCATGGCATCTAGGCGATTGCAGAAACCCCAAATATCATCTAGTATTTATCAGGATATTTACTAGGAATTTTTCGGTATTTTTCCCATCATTTTCAACATTTTATACATTATTTATGCATTTATTGTGCACATGAGCAGTTGGCCAACTCTGTAGCCAGCCGACTGGCTCATTGAGTCCATATAAATAGATCAACATCATATTCAGCCATTCATTCAATCATATTCAGCAATCAGCAATCAGCAATCAGCATTCAAGCGCATCAGTCTTCAGCCTTGCGTTCACTTCAGCCCTATGCGCTTTGGAGAAGCGTGTCATCCTACAGCTAGAGGAGCATCAATGCTTGTGCATTCAGCCCTCCATCAGCAAACGCAGCAGTTCTCAGCATTCAGCCATCAGTAAACATTGCATTTGCTGCATCCATGCAGTTTTCAGCATTCATCATATCATCGTTTTGCTCCAGCCACTTGGTGAAGGTAAAACGCAGCATTCATACTCAGTCTAGAACAGTCCCAAACAGCCCCTCTCTCAGCCCTAGCTTTGCATCCCTCCCTCATTCCATTGGGAAGAGTGCATAGGCTCGAGATTGGACATCTTTGGTGCTTCTACAGCAGTGCATAGTTCAGCCCAACACTTGGTCTTCAGAGGTCTTGCGTTTGGCTTATCGTCAGTCACACCGTAAATCTCTTTAAAGATAATAAAGCAAATACTATCTTAGTAACGGGATAGGGGGCCCTTCAGTGGGTAATTCGGGACCCCATACGGTGTACAGTTCTCATCTCTCTCTCTCTCATATCTCTCTAAAGTTTGAAGTATTAAAGTGGATTGCCAAACTCGCGAAACTCAGGATACAAAAGACGGTGTGAGCATTTGTGTGACAGGATCCTCCAATACGAATACTTCCGTTGCATGTTACAATTAATGAAGCTTCTGAAGCCTCCCAAGTTCGATCGTATCCACTGCCACATGGCAGCGTGAGGAGCAAGAGGGCAAGAATTCATTCCAACCCCCCTAGATGTGAAGCCCTATGCCGAGCAAGAGCCGACGAGGCTCTGATACCATGAAAGAACGCGGAACCGCAAAGTACCACAAGCAAAGTGCATGCGCAACATGCGGACGGAGGCCAACAACTGGCTGGGTCCCCCCACGCTAAAGATCCCATAAAACCACCATAAAGGTGGGGGATGAGGAGAGACCAAGGGCTATTTAGCCCACTATATAGAGAAGTCAATTAGACCCAACCGACTATATGGGATAATACATTGCCACGTGGCAAAAGAGGGCAAGAATTGATTCCAAAAGGCATGATACGGTGATGTGCCAAGGGATGCTTCATGGACATCTGGTGTCCATACTCTTTAATGGAGAAACCTCGGAGGACATCATTAGAGACCGTGTGGTTGAGTGGTTGCAGTTGCCTACAACGGTGGACACTAGTGGCGTAGTCCATGAGAGGCAAGCGGAAGAAATCGAACCAGTTTCGGGTTGCAGAGACCTTAGAGGATGCCCCTTTGGCTTTTGGGGAGTTTTCTAAACATTGCATGTTCAAGGTGGCACCTTTGGATCAAGTGGATATTATTCTAGGCCACCCATGGTTGTATGATCATGCATGCGTTGTCTACCACAAGGAGCACACATTGACTTTTCAGAATACTTTCAGCCGCTCTTTAGAGGTGATTGGGGAGTTCTTACCGTCTCACATAGGCCCTGTTGCACTTATATCAGCCCTTCGGTGATACACAAGGGTGGTCATACATGTATGGTATATGTCCGAGCTATTCAGCCAAACGACTTGGAGGATTTGGCGGCAGATAGACACCACATTTTGGACGAGAGCTCTCATCTCGTGCCCCATACTAGATGAGTCATCCCGAGATGACAAAGCTCAAGCAGTGGCAGGAGGAAATGTTGGCCAAAGGCTTGGTCTGTCTGAGCTCGTCGCCATTTGAAGATCTAGTCCTCTTGATCAAGAAGGACGGGAATATGCATCTATGCGGCGTGGACTACCGGGCGC
This sequence comes from Cibotium barometz, assembly GCF_041138505.1. Classification (NCBI taxonomy): domain Eukaryota; kingdom Viridiplantae; phylum Streptophyta; class Polypodiopsida; order Cyatheales; family Cibotiaceae; genus Cibotium; species Cibotium barometz. The sequence continues at coordinate 30,552,587 of NC_141055.1, read as the reverse complement.
TCAAAAGCTCACTGTCAAGAACAAGTTCCCGCTGTCCCGCATTGATGACTTGTTGGATCATCTCAAAGGGACAAAGTTGTTTAGCAAGCTCGATCTGAAATCCGGAGCATTATGCTAGGGAGACGAATCCTCTCACAGATGCTACAAAGGAGGATCGGGTATTTTGGTGGACTCCGATTGAGCAAGCCTATTTTGAGAAGCTCAGTAATTATGTCATATGTTCTCCGGTTACCGGATTTGGATGAGACCTTCACGGTTTTCTGCCATGCTAGTGGAGGAGGCCTTGGAGCAATGTTGAAAGTTCCAGAGTTGCCATGGAGGACATTTCTATGGACTTTGTGGTTGGATTGCTGAAGAGCCAAAAGTTCCAAAATGATTGTATTCTTACAACTGTTGAGATCGGTTGAGTAAGCAGAGGTAGCTAGGCTTTTCATCCAGGAGGTGTTCTGCATATATGGACTTCCGAAGAGGATTCAACATATCAAACAATCATGTTCTGCTTTAATAGATAAGAATGGATTCAACATATCAAACAATCATGTTCTGCTTTAATAGATAAGAATGGATTCAACATATCAAACAATTATGTAATTTCCTCAAGATCGATTTGGATACAGCTTATGACATAATGAACTAGAACTACATCATTAAGATATTGCAAATTTGTGGTGTTGAGTTTGATTTTATAATATCCATAAGGTTTATGGAAGATATAAGTTAAACCTTTCTCCTCATATTTTCTCATAGCTTTTTTCATCTTCCTTTCTAAGAGTTTTCTCCTTTTTTAGGTTATTTTCGTTCAAAGCTCTCAACTTAAAAGTCAGTCAAAAGATGGGACGATCAACCTCCTCGACAACTGTTGGGGTTGATCTCATCCCCCTCCAAACACAATTCGGAGATATCCACCTCCTCGGGAAATGCGAGCTAATCTCATCCTCCTCCAAACAAGATTTAAAGAGATCCACCTAAATATCTTCGAGAATTGACACAAGAATTGCTACCATGTTGATCCCACTTCATACAAGATTTGGCGAAATCCTGGAGATTTGGCATCTGCATCTCAAGCAATTGATGATCTTCAAAGAATGAAACATGTGATGTCTCTGACTCTACCACCATCAACGTCGGTACTTGGATCTTCCACCAGTCTATTTCTAAGATCCAGTTGGGGAAACAGTATCCTATGCCACTTCCTATCCAAGAAGCTCTCAAGACAATTCAAAGGCCAAAAAGCAACATTGGCAAGAAACAAAGAAGCATGTCAACAACGGCTCATGCAAGAAGAGGAAAAAAGTCCAAGATCATTGAGATGGTGCCAGATCGCATGATGAAGCAAGTGGCAGCATGGGTAAGTAAGTGACAAGATGGAGCCGCTTCAAGACCAAGAGTGTTGATCCAAGCGAGAGAGCTTCCAAGGTCCTTGGTGGCACTATCATAGATGGGGAGATTCCACCAAAGGTTTCATTGCCCGAGTTGCCAACACCAAAATCAAAACCCGAACTTGAACCAGAGGACCAAAAAGTAGCTCTCTCCAAATCCCAAGAGGAGGAGGATGGAGTCAGCCTATCGATTGCCGAACAACTTCAAGAGGGAGTCTCTCCAAATCCCATAAGGATGAGGCTATTGAGCCAAAGAGCTCGGTGATCCAACTGGTGGATATGGAGTAGAGCCTATCATTGGACCAAAACAAAAGTGAAGCAAAGCTGCATGATTTGCCCCAATGCTTCAAGTTTCGCAGGAGGGATGTCACATGCATCACCCATAAGGGTGCCACATGGACAATAAGTAATAGTGCCAACAGATAACATGGGAAGTGGCGCTACTATGGCTGGGTCTTTGTCCTCATCTGATATGTCAAAGTTAAGGCTAAAATGGCATTGGCATTGGCAACATGACACCAAGGTCACTAGAAGGAACATATGTATGGCCTTGAGTGTATAGGAAGGCTTACAAGTATTAAAAGCATTGAGCTAACCACTAACTTGTTGCCTTCATAAAATTGTGAAACAAGAAGTCCAACAAGCATGAGAAATCCCTCTTGCATAAACACTATGCCTGTAAGGGAATATAGAGACAAGACTGAAATGAAGAAGTCACTAAACAACCCAAAAGATAAGGCAAAATCATCATGTCTGCTAAGGAAGGCACTGGGAGTAAACCCTGATGAAACTTCATGCATGTCATGCTATCACATCAAGAACGCCAGAATCAGTACTAAAGAGACTCTATGCATGTGATATTAATGAGACCATCCTTACCTGCAATAATGTCGGCAGTTCAAAGCCATCCTCAGCATCAGCTGGCGCACCTCTAAGCTGCGAAAGAACCCACCAATCGAACAAGAAGAAGATGCCCAACAATGAGACCATGAAAAGGATGGCATTCTTCTGAAACCCTTGCTTTCTCCTGGCCTTTTTGGTGGTGCTGCCACCAACTCTAGGGCGTGAAGGTGAGGAAATACTGCGGGAAAGGGGACTCTGAACCCATGTGGGAGAATCAACACCCAACCTGAGCTCCTCAGAGGAAGAAAACGTACTGGGTACGCCTGTGTATCTTCCTCGTGGGGTACCTAATTTGGAGCTTTCCTTGGAAGAGGCAGAAGGAAACACTAATTTCAGTTTGGCCAGAGCTGCCTGTCTGCTTCTTGGAGTGGAGGGGGATCTGGAATACACAGCGCTTGCCCGCGCTCGAGATTCTGCAGATGAAGAAGAAAGCTTCTCCCACTCTTCCTCTTCTGTGCCCACCACCAAAGAAGGGTGCCCATTTGCGGCGGTAGGGATTGGCCTGTTGGGCGCCCTCTCTCCGGACAAAGAAGGGTAATTGTCAGCGCCCGGCCCACTTGACCCCATGCTGAGTGACTGGAGTCGCTTTGCAAGCTTCAGGCGGAGGGACCATGATCTTCAACAGGAGTCCAGGGCCGGCGTTTTGTTCTCAGGGAGCGGAGGAGGCGCCATTGGAAGAGAAGGCTGGCAACAACTCGTGAAGGTAGCGAGGGAGGTATAAAAGAGAGAGGAGAGAGAATTGTAAAGAGAGACGCGAGAGAGGGCTCTAACTTTGCATATTAAAGAGAGAGGAGGGAGAATTGTAAAGAGAGACGCGAGAGAGAGAGGGGTCTAACTTTGCATATTATCTCGAGACAATTGTAAAGAGAGACACGAGAGAGAGAGAGAACAGAGCTCAGCATGTCACATGTGCGCCTATGTGTGAGAGAGAGAGAGAGAGTGCTTGGCTAGAGATGTAGAAGAGCTCGCATATGGAGAGAGAGGGAGAGGTGTTTTCAAGAGGCCAAAGGAGAGAGAAAAGCTATAAAGAGAGCAAAGGGTTAATGTTAAAGAGAGAGGCGAGTTTATATATTATTGTTTTTCAATTGACCAATGTAAGAAATGCCCACAAACACTAGTAGAACATGGAGTGGTTTCATTTTGGGATGCCATCAAGTTTCTCAAGGGTGCTAACAAATATAGCTCAGTTTATGGATGAGCAATGGGCTCGTTGCCCCTATCCGTCTACAAGGCATGGCTAGGATGTCACATTAGTGATGGACATGAGTATGTGTGTAAATGCCATGGCCTTTGTTTCTATAGGGTAGGTGAGACACTTGCACTAGGTCATTTATATAAAGAACCCAACCATCAACCAAATTGTATGGTGTTCATGGGGGGTTTCTTTATATAAATGACTTAGCGCAAGTGGTTTATATCTTATGAATGGCACAAAATGTATGGTGTTGATAGGGGGTTTCTTTATATAAATGACCTAGCGCAAGTGGTTTATATCTTATGAACGTCTATATAGATGCATACATTGTGTGCTTAGTGGTGGAGGCTCTCTTAAAATATGCAAAGACATAAGCTCCACTTGTTCTAATGACTCATTAGTCTTTAAAAATGGTCATGGGTGTAACTATCTCCACTTAGCTTTAAGAGAGAAAGGGTTTTGAGAAGAACAGTGTTTAGCATTACCTAAATCATTGCATCTCTTTCCATGTAATAAAATTGTTCATCTCACTAGTACACAACTTTCAATATACAAATGGCATGTAAATAATGAGCCATGCACTACATTTGACTTAGTAAAGCATCCCTAAGCTTTCAAAGTTATAAAGTAGAGGCAAAAAGTGTTAACAGATATGCATTTTGCTTTGAAAGTGGTATGAAAGCATTGAGAGACACAATTTGTGACAATCACACTCACCCTTCTTTGCATGCAAAAGTGAATCGTTCCTTTTTTTCCACACTACAAAATTTTTTGAGATTTCACTTCAAAATAAAGGTAAACGAGGGATGTAACCTTATAAAAGCATGTTTGGTTGGTTAAACTTCTCCAAATTTTTCTCATGTTTCAGCTTTTGATTTTCATTCAAACTATGCTAAGTTATGGAATGGCATTGATGTGTCTCAAACTTGAAAGTTGGTCTTCCATCTTCTCAAGACCACACAACATTTATAGAAATGGTGAGACTTTTTGTCCGTAACTTAACTTTAGAGAGGAGTATGAGTAAGAACTCATTGATAAGTACACGTCAGTTTCTGTTAAACAATATTGTAATGTCTCTACAACTCAATAATAATTTGGTACCATTTGGTGCCAAGATTCATAGTAAATATTGAGAATGTGGATGCAAAGTTCCTCTCCTACCCTTCCCACTTCTCTTCGCTTCTCATACATGCCCTTGTCTCTTTCCTTCTTTATTCCTCAAACCCTATTTTCCTACCTTTCAAGAACCTTCCTAAACTACTATGATTTTTTTTAATGCACTTAATTTTCATTTCCTACTATGATTTTTTTTGTGCACTTAATTTTCACTTCCTACTATGATTTTTTTGTGCACTTAATTTCCACTTTCTACTATGATTTTTTTTGTGTCCTTAAGTTCTATAATTCTTGAATTTATTTTAAATTAAAGCAAGAAGGTTAGGCTTAACTTTGATCATTCATTGGTATCTAACAAATTCCCTTGCTAGGCAAACCCAATTTTACCATTTTAAACCTCAGAAAAAGATTAAATCAAAGTTGAATCACAAACCTATCCAAAAAGGGTTTTCAAGCTTATTTTTTGTTGACATCTTTCAACTCATTTACATTTTCAAGCTTTTTTTTGGTTGAGTAAAATACATTTTTTAACTCATTTGTTTTTGGTTAAGTAAAATATACCTTTTAACTCATTTACATTCTATCTTATTTGTCATTGTTAACCACAATGGTTAACATTATCCTAAGCATGGTTGTGCTTCATGCAATTCAGTTTTATGCAAAAACCACGCGCTAAGCACTTCATGTAAAAAGATATGGGATGATTGAGTTTATAACATGTGTAACGTCGGCCATGAGTAACAAAGCCTAGGTGTACATAGAGCTAGAGAACTAATTTTGGGTCCCCAATTGTTAAATGGACGGCTGGCCATTATAAAAAGAGAGCTCATATATGTAAGTGACTTATGAAATATGAAAAGGATACAATCCCATTATCACAATTGAGTCTTCACTTCTCCCTTCTTGCTCTCTTGTGGCTATGGTGGTAAGCTTAGGTGTTGATGCATGCTTCCTTGTTTGATTGTTAATATGTACTTGTAGGTGAGGCTTCCTTCCTTCCTTCTCCCTTCTCCTTCTTCTTCTTGGTCTCTCTCTCTCTCTCTCTCTCTCTCTCTCTCTCTCTCTCTCTCTCGCACACATGATGGCATTGAGATAGAAGTAGAGCTCTCCATAGCTCCTTCTCTCATTGGTCCCTAGATAGCTCAAGGAAAGCTCCACTTGGGTGACACAAGTGGTGGTGGAGTGAGCCCCTAGCATCTTCACATCAAGGAGTTAACCCTCTTAGAGTTGGCCAAGTGCATGTTCCCGAACTGACCCTTGCATCTTCTCTCTTCTCTTCTCTTCTCTTCTTCCTCTCTCATGCAAGGAGAATGCTCATTTAGCTGAACATCCTTTTTATATTTCATAAGTCACGTGTATACATGAGCTCTCTTTTTACAATGGTCAGCTGCCCATTTAACAATTGGGGCCCCAAAATTGGTCCTCTAGCTCTATGTACACCTAGGCTTTGTTGCTCATGGCTAGCTTTACACATGTCATAAGCTCGGTCATCCCATATCTTTTTAAATGAAGCGCTTTGCGCGGTTTTGCATAAAATGAACTGCATGAAGTGCAACCATGCTTAGGATAATGTTAACCATTGTGGTTAACATACCCCCTCCCTAATTCAGGTCTGTCCTCAGAAACTGGCAAGAAAGCTTAGCGGTAGTAGAGAGAGTATGTGCAGTCAAAACTGTACTATGATTTGGGGCACTAGAGGGATCGATGGAAAGCTTTATAGCTTGTCCAAAAGGCGATCTCCATCATATCTTCGAAAGTTTGAAAACACCAAGACGGCATCTACTCGATGCGTTCGTAGTAGCCAAAGAGCTGCTTGAGTGTGGGACCTTTATTGATGTCGAAGGCGAGGCCTTAGGCTCCTTCATGGTAGCGGTGTCATGTGACGGCATCTACTGGATGCGTTCGTAGTAGCCAAAGAGCTGCTTGAGTGTGGGGCCTTTATTGATGTCGAAGGCGAGGCCTTAGGCTCCTTCATGGTAGCGGTGTCACGTGGGGAACTCCTTCATGGTAGCGGTGTCACGTGGGGAACTCCTCCCAAAGGGGTGATGATGAGGTTGAAAAAGCGAATGGTGGCAATGATGGCACGGTCATGGATCTAATCGTACTTGGACATGAAAGCATGCATTTGGGCAAGCATGCTTTCTTCTATACAAGGGCTTAGGACGTAGGAGGGTTGAACTAGGGAAAGCTGAATTGCAGCTTTGGGTTCTACTTCTATTCAGTTTACAAAAGGTCCCAAGCCCATCGATGGTGGTGGATAGGGAGGTAGGTTGGGTTGATGCGGAGATGGCATGGGGCTTTGTGGTACTCGGCCCAGATGTGCAGCTTGAGGAGGAAGGGACGCCGCCAAACTAGCTGCTCGCCCATATGATTAAATGTGAAGGGCCAAGTGTCCATGTAGGTGCCACGAGGTCGGTGCAAGTGCTATCGTCTCCAGGTGTCCTACACATGGAAATGATATAGAGTCATAGGACATGAATGTCCATGTGGTCAGTGATAATCATTAATGGTGCTTGTTGGAGTTGTCAGCCCAGCAGGATGCCAATGGCCTACTCAAACTTTGCATAGTCAAGAGGATCACGCCAGTTGAGGGGATTGAGGGGGGGATCCAGCTTATCCTTCTTCTATGGGGGTTAGGCTAGGATCTCGCCTTCTTCTAGGGGGTGGGGGAAGGTATGTCGGAGGGTGGGGGTTGGTGAGGCGGAAGAATTTTGGAGGTAGAGAGGCTGGTGTTGAGCAAGGCATGGAGGAGAGGATGTGGGCACGCTAATGAAGAAGGGAGGTGTGTGGGGAGCAGGCAGGCCCAATCCCAAATGGTTGGAGGAAGGAGGTGACGGTGGTGTTGGGGGAAGGGGGTGGCGAGGGAACATGAGGAGGTGTGGTATGGGGTGAGGGAAAGAGGGGAAGGGTGGCGAGGGAAGAGGCTGGAGGGGGGAAGCTAGTGCCTAAGAGGATTTTGGCATGGAGGGTAGGGGGTTCGAGGGAGCATTGATGGGCACCAGTGGGGGGTAGGGGGTTCGAGGGAGCATTGATGGGCACCAGTGGGGGGTGGGTGGGTTGGGTGGTGGTGGTGGGTAAGAGGTGGAGCCTAGGTGGGAGTGTGGACTAGGAGTAGGTTGCTAGGGGCAAGGTTGAGGGCAGGGGGGTCTCCGTTGCTAGGGGGATCATTGCCCTCGTCTCCATCAACGTCACTTTTGCCGATGGGATCTCCCAAAAGGACAATGGTCAGGTGTTGCTAGGCACGCCTTGTTGAGAGCAAATTTCTTAGGGAAAGCGACGTGGGAGTCGTCGAATTGCAGCATGGCGATGTTGAGAAAAGCAATGTGTGAGGGTGCAACATGTGTAGAGAAAGGGGTGAAGCATGCACATTAGAAAAGGAGTAGATTAAGGGTAAATTGGCAAAGGTTGATTTGTAAAAGGTGAAGGCAAAGGTCAAAAAGGTTGCACATGGAAAGTGCAAGGAGGCACATGTAGTGTGAGCATTTATGGACACATGGTTGGCACTAGGGTGCACACATCTTGTGAGTTGGGAGATCCATGAGAGCTATAAAAGGATGTACTTGGATCAACTCTAATGCAATGAGATTATGTGGATTTATGGTTAATTACTTGTCACTATCTTGCTATTAGCTTAATCACATTTGAGCTTGAGGAGGAAGGAACGCCGCCAAACTAGCTGCTTGCCCATATGATTAAATGTGAAGGGCCAAGTGTACAAGTTGGGCCGGATGTAGGTGCCACGTTGTCGGTGCAAGTGCTGTTGTTTCCCCAGGTGTCCTACATGGCATCGATATAGAGTCATAGGACATGAATGTCCATGTGGTCAGTGATTATCATTAATGGTGCTTGTTGGAGTTGTCAGCCCAGCAGCATGCCGATGGCCTACTCAAACTTTGCATAGTCAAGAGGATCATGCCAGTTGAGGGGATTGAGGGGGGGATCTAGCTTATCCTTCTCCTATGGGGGCTAGGGTGGGATCTTGCCTTCTTCTAGGGGGTGGGGGAAGGTATGTCAGAGGGTGGGGGTTGGTGAGGCAGAAGAATTTTGGAGGTAGAGAGGGTGGTGTTGAGCAAGGCATCGAGGAGAGAATGTGGGCACGCTGATGAAGAAGGGAGGTCTATGGGGAGAAGGCAAGCCCAATCCCAAATGGCGGGAGGAAGGAGGTGAGGGTGGTGTTGGGGGAAGGGGGTGGCGAGGGAACATGAGGAGGTGTGGTATGGGGTGAGAGAAAGAGGGGAAGGGTGGCGAGGGAAGAGGCTGGAGGGGGGAAGCTAGTGCCTAAGAGGATTTTTGCATGGAGGGTAGGGGGTTCGAGGGAGCATTGATGGGCACCAGTGGGGGGTGGGTTGGGTGGTGGTTAAGGGGTGGAGCCTAGGTGGGAGTGTGTGGGGGGAGCATTGCCCTTGTCTTCATCAACGTCACTTTTGCCGATGGGATCTCCCAAAAGGACAATGGTGAGGTGTTGCTAGGCACGCCTTGTTGATAGTGAATTCCTGAGGGAAAGCGACGTGGGAGTCGTTGAATTGCAGGCTTTCAATGTTGAGAAAAGCAATGTAGGGTGTAACATGTGTAGAACAAGGGGTGAAGCATGCACATTAGAAAAGGAGTAGATTAAGGGTACAATGGCAAAGGTTGATTTGTAAAAGGTGAAGGCAAAGGTCAAAAAGGTTGCACATGGAAAGTGCAAGGAGGCACATGTAGTGTGAGCATTTATGGACACGGTTGGCACACTAGGGTGCACACATCTTGTGAGTTAAGAGCTCCATGAGAGTTATAAAAGGATGTACTTGGATCAACTCTAATGCAATGAGATTATGTCGATTTATGGTTAATTACTTGTCACTATCTTGATATTAGCTTAATCACATTTGAGCTTGAGGAGGAAGGAACGCCGCCAAACTAGCTGCTCGCCCATATGATTAAATGTGAAGGGCCAAGTGTCCAAGTTGGGCCGGATGTAGGTGCCATGTTGTCGGTGTAAGTGCTATTGTTTCCCCAGGTGTCCTACATGGCATCGATATAGAGTCATAGGACATGAATGTCCATGTGGTCAGTGATTATCATTAATGGTGCTTGTTGGAGTTGTCAGCCCAGCAGGATGCCGATGGCCTACAGAAACTTTGCATAGTCAAGAGGATCAGGAAAGTTGAGGGGATTGACCAGCTTATCCTTCTCCTATGGGGGTTAGGGTGGGATCTTGCCTTCTTCTAGGGGGTGGGGGAAGGTATGTCGGAGGGTGGGGTTTGGTGAGGCGGAAGAATTTTGGAGGTAGAGAGGGTGGTGCTGAGCAAGGCATCGAGGAGAGGATGTGGGCACGCTGATGAAGAAGGGAGGTCTATGTGGGAGCAGGGAGGCCCAATCCCAAATGGCGGGAGGAAGGAGGTGAGGGTCATGTTAGGGGAAGGGGGTGGTGAGGGAACATGAGGAGGTGTGGTATGGGGTGAGGGAAAGAGGGGAAGGGTCACGAGGGAAGAGGCTGGAGGGGGGAAGCTAGTGCCTAAGAGGATTTTGGCATGGAGGGTAGGGGGTTCGATGATGGGCATGAGTAGTGGGGGGGGTGGGTTGGGTGGGGGTGGGTAAGAGGTGGGAGTGTGGACTAGGAGTAGGTTGCTAGGGGCGAGGTTGAGGGCAAGGGGGTCTCTGCTGGTGGGGGGATCATTGCCCTCGTCTTCATCAATGTCACTTTTGCCAATGGGATCTCCCAAAAGGACAATGGTCAGGTGTTGCTAGGCACGCCTTGTTGAGAGTGAATTCCTGAGGGAAAGCGACGTGGAAGTCATCGAATTGCAGGATGGCGATCTTGAGAAAAGCAATGTGTGAGGGTGCAACATGTTTAGAGCAAGGGGTGAAGCATGCACATTAGAAAAGGAGTAGATTAAGGGTACATTGGCAAAGGTTGATTTGTAAAATTTAAAGGCAAAGGTCAAAAAGGTTGCACATGGAAAGCGCAAGGAGGCACATGTAGTGTGAGCATTTATGGACACATGGTTGGCACTAGGGTGCACAACTCTTGTGAGGTGGGAGCTCCATGAGAGCTAGGGTGAGCATTTATGGACACATGGTTGGCACTAGGGTGCACAACTCTTGTGAGGTGGGAGCTCCATGAGAGCTATAAAAGGATGTACTTGGATCAACTTTAATGCAATGAGATTATGTGGATTTATGGTTAGTTACTTATCACTATCTTGCTATTAGCTTAATCACATTTGAGCTTGAGGAGGAAGCGACATCGCCAAACTAGCTGCTTGCCCATATGATTAAATGTGAAGGGCCAAGTGTCCAAGTTGTGCCAAATGTACGTGCCACGTTGTCAATGCAAGTGCTGTCATTTCCCCAGGTGTCCTACATGGCATCCGTATAGAGTCATAGGACATGAATGTCCATGTGGTCAGTGATTATCATTAATGGTGCTTGTTAGGGTTGTCAGCCTAGCAGGATGCCGATGGCCTACTCAAACTTTGCATAGTCAAGAGGATCACGCGAGTTGAGGGGATTGAGGGGGGGATCCAGCTTATCCTTCTCCTATGGGGGTTAGGGTGGGATCTTGCCTTCTTCTAGGGGGTGGGGGAAGGTATGTCGGAGGGTGGGGGTTGGTGAGGCGGAAGAATTTTGGAGCTAGAGAGGGTGGTGCCGAGCAAGGCATCGAGAAGAGGATGTGGGCATGCTGATGAAGAAGGGAGGTCTGTGGGGAGTAGGCAGGCCCAATCCCAAATGGCGGGAGGAAGGAGGTGAGGGTGGTGTTGGGGGAAGGGGGTGGCGAGGGAACATGAGGAGGTGTGGTATGGGGTGAGGGAAAGAGGGGAAGGGTGGCGAGGGAAGAGGCTGAAGGGGGGAAGCTAGTGCCTAAGAGGATTTTGGCATGGAGGGTAGGGGGTTTGAGGGAGCATTGATAGGCACCAGTGGGAGGTGTAGAGCAAGGGGTGAAGTATGCACATTAGAAAAGGAGTAGATTAAGGGTACATTGGCAAAGGTTGATTTGTAAAAGGTGAAGGCAAAGGTCAAAAAGTTTGCACATGGAAAGTGCAAGGAGGCACATGAGTGTGAGCATTTATGGACACATAGTTGGCTCTAGGGTGCACACATCTTGTGAGTTGGGAGCTCCATGAGAGCTATAAAAGGATGTACTTGGATCTACTCTAATACAATGAGATTATGTGGATTTATGGTTAATTACTTATCACTATCTTGCTATTAGCTTAATCACATTTGAGCTTGAGGAGGAAGGGACGCCGCCAAACTAGTTGCTCGCCCATATGATTAAATGTGAAGTGCCAAGTGTCCAAGTTGGGCAGGATGTAGGTGCCATGTTGTCAGTACAAGTGCTGTCGTTTCCCCAGGTGTCCTACATGGCATCCGTATAGAGTCATAGGACATGAATGTCCATGTGGTCAGTGATTATCATTATTGGTGCTTGTTGGAGTTGTTAGCCCAGCAGGATGGCAATGGCCTACTCAAACTTTGCATAGTCAAGAGGATCATGCGAGTTGAGGTGATTGAGGGGGGGATCCGGCTTATCCTTCTCCAATGGGGGTTAGGGTGGGATCTTGCATTCTTCTAGGGGGTGGGGGAAGGTATGTCGGAGGGTGGGGGTTGGTGAGGCGGAAGAATTTTGGAGGTAGAGAGGGTGGTGCTGAGCAAGGCATCGAGGAGAGGATGTGGGCACGCTGATGAAGAAGGGAGGTCTTTGGGGAGCAGGGAGGCCCAATCCCAAATGGCGGGAGGAAGGAAGTGAGGGTGGTGTTGGGGGAAGGGGGTGGCGAGGGAACATGAGGAGGTGTGGTATGGGGTGAGGGAAAGAGGGGAAGGGTGGCGAGGGAAGAGGCTAGAGGGGGGAAGCTAGTGCCTAAGAGGATTTTGGCATGGAGGGTAGGGGGTTCCAGGGAGCATTGATGGGCACCAGTGGGGGGTGGGTGGGTTGGGTGGTGGTGGGTAAGAGGTGGAGCCTAGGTGGGAGTGTGGACTAGGAGTAGGTTGCTAGGGGCGAGGTTGAGGGTAGGGGGGTCTCCCCGCTGATGGGGGGTCATTGCCCTCGTCTTCATCAACGTCACTTTTGAAAGGACAATGGTCAGGTGTTGCTAGGCACGCCTTGTTGAGAGTGAATTCCTGAGGGAAAGCGACGTGGGAGTCGTCGAATTGCAGCATGGCGATGTTGAGAAAAGCAATGTGTGAGGGTGCAACATGTGTAGAGCAAGGGGTGAAGCATGCACATTAGAAAAGGAGTAGATTAAGGGTACATTGGCAAAGGTTGATTTGTAAAAGGTGAAGGCAAAGTCAAAAAGGTTGCACATGGAAAGTGCAAGGAGGCACATGTAGTGTGAGCATTTATGGACACATGGTTGGCACTAGGGTGCACACATCTTGTGAGTTGGGAGCTCCATGAGAGCTATAAAGGATGTACTTGGATCAACTCTAATGCAATGAGATTATGTTGATTTATGGTTAATTACTTGTCACTATCTTGCTATTAGCTTAATCACATTTGAGCTTGAGGAGGAAGGGACACCTCCAAACTAGCTGCTCGCCCATATGATTAAATGTGAAGGGCCAAGTGTCCATGTTGGGCCGGATGTAGGTGCCACATTGTTGGTGCAAGTGCTGTCGTTTCCCCAGATGTCCTACATAGTCATAGGACATGAATGTCCATGTGGTCAGTGATTATCATTAATGGTGCTTGTTAGAGTTGTCAGCCCAGTAGAATGCCGATGGCCTACTCAAACTTTGCATAGTCAAGAGGATCACGTGAGTTGAGGGGATTTAGGGGGGGATCCAGCTTATCCTTCTCCTATGGGGGTTAGGGTGGGATCTTGCCTTCTTCTAGGGGGTGGGGGAAGGTATGTCGGAGGGTGGGGGTTGGTGAGGCGGCGGAGAAATTTCGGAGGTAGAGAGGGTGGTGCTGAGCAAGGCATTGAGGAGAGGATGTGGGCACACTGATGAAGAAGGGAGGTCTATGGGGAGCAGGTAGGCCCAATCCCAAATGGCGGGAGGAAGGAGGTGAGGGTGGTGTTGGGGAGGGAAGGGGGTGGCGAGGGAACATGAGGAGGTGTGGTATGGGGTGAGGGAAAGAGGGGAAGGGTGGCGAGGGAAGAGGCTGGAGGGGGAAGCTAGTGCCTAAGAGGATTTTGGCATGGAGGGTAAGGGGTTCGATGGAGCATTGATGGGCACAAGTGGGAGGGGGTGGGTTGGGTGGTGGTGAGTAAGAGGTGGAGCCTAGGTGGGAGTGTCGACTAGGAGTAGGTTGCTAGGGGCAAGGTTGAGGGCAGGGGGTCTCCCGCTGGTGGGGGGATCGTTGCCCTCGTCTTCATTAACGTCACTTTTGCCGATGGGATCTCCCAAAAGGAAAATGGTCAGGTGTTGCTAGGCACGCCTTGTTGAGAGTGAATTCCTGAGGGGAAAGCGACGTGGGAGTCGTCGAATTGCAGGATGGCGATGTTGAGAAAAGCAATGTGAGGGTGCAACATCTGTAGAGCAAGGGGTGAAGCATGCACATTAGAAAAGGAGTAGATTAAGGGTACATTGGCAAAGGTTGATTTGTAAAAGGTGAAGGCAAAGGTCAAAAAGGTTGCACATGGAAAGTGCAAGGAGGCACATGTAGTGTGAGCATTTATGGACACATGGTTGGCACTAGGGTGCACACATCTTGTGAGTTGCGAGCTCCATAAGAGCTATAAAAGGATATACTTGGATCAACTCTAATGCAATGATATTATGTGGATTTATGGTTAATTACTTATCACTATCTTGCTATTAGCTTAATCACATTTGAGCTTGAGGAGGAAGGGACGCCGCCAAACTAGCTGCTCGCCCATATGATTAAATGTGAAGGACCAAGTGTCCAAGTTGGGCCGGCGGATGTAGGTGCCACGTTATCGGTGCAAGTGTCGTCGTTTTCGCAGGTGTCCTACATGGCATCGATATAGAGTCATAGGACATGAATGTCCATGTGGTCAGTGATTATCATTAATGGTGCTTGTTGGAGTTGTCAGCCCAGCAGGATGTCGATGGCCTACTCAAACTTTGCATAGTGAAGAGGATCACGTGAGTTGAGGGGATTGAGGGGGGGATCCAGCTTATCCTTCTCCTTTGGGGGTTAGGGTGGGATCTTGCCTTCTTCTAGGGGGTGGGGGAAGGTATGTCGGAGGGTGGGGGGGTTGGTGAGGCGGAAGATATTTGGATGTAGAGAGGGTGGTGCGCTGAGCAAGGCATCGAGGAGAGGATGTGGGCACGCTGATGAAGAAGGGAGGTGTGTGGGGAGCAGGCAGGCCCAATCCCAAATGGCGGGAGGAAGGAGGTGAGGGTGGTGTTGGGGGGGAAGGGGGTGGCGAGGGAACATGAGGAGGTGTGGTATGGGGTGAGGGAAAGAGGGGAAGGGTGGCGAGGGAAGAGGCTGGAGGGGGGAAGCTAGTGCCTAAGATGATTTTGGCATGGAGGGAGCATTGATGGGCACCAGTGGGGAGGGAGCATTGATGGGCACCAGTGGTGGGGGGTGGGTTGGGTGGTGGGTAAGAGGTGGAGCCTAGGTGGGAGTGGACTAGGAGTAGGTTGCTAGGGGCGAGGTTGAGGGCAGGGGGGTCTCCGCTGGTGGGGGGATCATTGCCCTCGTCTTCATCAATGTCACTTTTGCCGATGGGATCTCCCAAAAGGACAGCTAGGCACGCCTTGTTGAGAGTGAATTCCTGAGGGAAAGCGACGTGGGAGTCGTTGAATTGCAGGATGGCGATGTTGAGAAAAGCAATGTGTGAGGGTGCAACATGTGGAGAGTAAGAGGGAAAGCATGCACATTAGAAAAGGAGTAGATTAAGGGTACATTGGCAGAGGTTGATTTGTAAAAGGTGAAGGCAAAGGTCAAAAAGGTTGCACATGGAAAGTGCAAGGAGGCACATGTAGTGTGAGCATTTATGGACACATGGTTGGCACTAGAGTGCACACATCTTGTGAGTTAGTGTAAGGTTCCTCCCTTCTAAAATGGGGGAAACACTTAAGATAGTCCACTAAGTCTTATCTTAGGAAAATTTCCTATTCATCGACACCTTGACCCTGTAGAGATTCAAGGATACGATTCATAGAGCTCTATCCCATAGGGGGAGCGTGATTTTCTAAACATCAAATCACCCATAGGGCAATTGATCATAAATTGGGCAACTACTAGACTTGATTTGTAGGTAAGACCTAGTCCTATCCCGCAAGGGGAGCGTGGTCTTCTAAAAATCAAATCACCCACATAGGATAATTGATCATAATTTGGGTAACTACTAATCTTGATTCCTAGAGACAATGCTTTTTTCCTCATCCACATGCAAGGCACAGTCTCGCTGGCCTAGTCTTCTAGAGTAGAGTTGCCCGAGAACCTATTTATCTAGCATAGGGCTTTCACTTAATCTTTTGGAAAGCTACCTGACTAATCGAGTCCACCGATCCGTAAGATGGTGCCGTCAAGAAATTCCATCCCTCCCACTTTCCACCCTACTCATGCATCAGTTTGTTTTCTAATTAATCCTACCACACTGTTTGACATAAATAAACATGTTCCTTAATTAGGACCCTTTCACAAGGTTTGTTAAAATAGCCTCTTTCCACAGTATAATAATGCTAAAGACAAGATATATATATATATATATGTATATAAAGTTTATATAAGAATCAATTCCATACAAACCAAACCGGCTCTCTTATTCTTTTTCTTTATACTGTCGATGATCTAGAATTCGACCTTCCAGCCTTTACAGACTGGGCAAACCCACGGGACCATATGCCTCCTTGCCGGTAGCTGGCGAGGACTCAAGCCGACAACCTGTCACCCCCTCAGGCTCTGTCGCTCGATCCTCCCACCCCTCATAGAGATGTCTATGCGCTAGGGTGGGCTTATTCATCACATTAGCCTGGGCCCTTAGAGCTAGGCAGCATCACAATTACTCACCTCAATCGGCAAACCTTATTCTCCAAATGGTATGAGGGATACCATAGGCCGACTCCGCGCCTTGCTAATGACACCGCCCGGCTGGCCACCATTCCCTTGTGGAGCTTGCAACATGAGGGTTGGAGCCACATCATTAGGAGAATTTTCTCTAGTCTCATCGTTGCGTGTGTCTCCCGAGGTGACATTTTGGCATTTTCGGGATGGGGCAATCTTGACCCACCGTCTCGTAGTGCTCGACGCTTCGATCGCAGTGCTTCAGTCGGATCTCGATTCTGAGATCATTTGCTCACTCTATGAGCAAAAAATCGCAGCGTGTGAACCTCCTCTAAGCTCAAAAACCTCTTATTAAAGTCTATGCAAATGGGGGGGATTCTGAGATGTCCTAAAGGGCAAAAACGTTTTCCTTCAAGGGGGTGAGAGCTATAAGTCCCTTCACACAAGGCCCGTGAGGGGGGGGGAGAGTTAAGTACACCCTCTTCTCACAAGGGTGGGGTGACTGAAAAAAGGGTTTGTCTGAGAGATGACTGATTAGGGGGTGCTATGAGGAAGGCGATGACGGCTACAAAGCACGACTGCAAGTACAGTAAGTACAGTCAGGCGGCACAGCTATAGGTACAGTAAGTATAGTCGGGCAATAGCTTCTATGCAGTATGCAAGCTAATGCTGTGGCTGCCTGCAGCTACTGCACAATCTTGCACAGAGTGGTGGTACGAACTGGTGGTACGGCCTCGTGCGCTGGGTGTCGGGTGCAGCCTAGGGGTGTACTTTATGCAATGTGTTGCTAGCCATGGAATATACGGGGGAGAAGAGCTTGGGTGAAGACCAACAGTCTTCACAAAACAAAAACAGTTCAGAGCAACAGGCCTTCTACGCAAGTTCAGGAAGAGGATGAGGTAGAGGAGGCCATGGACGCGGCCAAGGAGGTGGCCGAACTGGTAATCAGAATTATGGCCAGTAGCAGCAACAACAACATTCCCAGAATTCACAACAACAACAACAACACACAGGTGGAAGAGGCCAATTCAGAGGTAGGGGGAGTCAAAGAGGTCTTGGAAATTGGCAAAGGCAGTATAATGATACACGTGGGTGCTTTTATTGTGGTAAGCTTGGACATGTGTATGCAGATTGTCATAAGAAGCAAGCTGACATGCAAAATGGGAAATTGCAGCAAAACCACTATGCATTCTCGAGCAGAAACAATGAGGATAATGAAAGGTTGTTTGTTATGTAGCATGTCATTAATGCCATGTCTGAAAATGTTGAAGTAGCACATAAAGATAATGTATGGTACATTGATTCAGGTGCTTCGAATCACATGACAAGTCATGGGGAGTGGTTCAAGGAGATGTGGATGACACTGCTCATCCAATTGCCCATGTTGGAGATGTGCCATTGTCTATGCAGGATGGCAAAGTGAACTACCTTGCAGATGTACTTCATGTTTCGAACATAACAAAGAATTTGGTTTCAGTTGGCCAGATGATTGAGTAGGGTTTGCAGGTTCGGTTTAACCCTGATGGTTCGGTTTAACCCTGATGGTTGTTATGTTGAAGACTTTAAAGAAAAGTGTTACAAAAGGCAACAGAGTGGATGTTTACATTGAATGTAAACATGCCTGAAGTGAGTGCTGGGATGTTTGCAAATGGTTCAAGAATTGTTGCAGACACATACATTTGGCATAAAAGAATTGGACATATGAATGTGCAGAGAATGAAGTCTATGTAGACTAAAGGAATTGTGACAGGGCTGCCAAAGTTTAAAGTTGAAGGTATGCAGAAAATATGTGAAGCCTGCCAATTTGGAAAGCAAACAAAGCATGTATTTCCACATGACAGAAATGTGAGCAAAAATGCACTAGATGTTGTGCATTTAGATGTATGGGGTCCTACGAAGACCATGTCTATGGGAGGCTGCAGGTATTATGTGACATTTATTGATGACACACAAGGAAAGTGTGGGTATACTTCATGAAGGAGAAGAGTGAGGTGTTCACTCATTTTCAGAATTTTAGAGTTATGGTTGAAAAGCAAACAGGGAAACATGTAAAGTGCCTAAGGTCAGATGGAGGGGGAGAGTACTTCTCCAATGAGCTCTGGATTTTTGCAGAAGAATGGTATTCAGAGACAGTTTACATGCAGATACACTTCGCACAACAAAATGGAGTTGCTGAGCGAAAAAATAGGCACATTGCTGAGATTGCACGAGCATTGATGGGAGAGAAGAATATGCCGCATAGTTATTGGGCTGAGGCTATTTCTACAACAGTTTACATCATGAATAGGACTCCAACTGCTATTTCTACAGCAATTTACGTTATGAACACGACTCCAACTGCAGCCATACATGATGTAACTCCAGAGGAGAGGTTTACTGGCGAAAAACCTGATTTGCCTCATCTGAAAGTCTTTGGATGCATTACATATGTGCATGTGCCAGATGAGCTGAGAACTAAGCTGGATCCAAAAGCTGAAAAATGTGTGTTTATTGGGTATTCCCTTGAGCAAAAGGGATACAGGTGTTATAACCCTGCTACACGTGAGTTGAGGGTAAGCAAGGATGTTGTTTTTGATGAGATGATCTAGTATGCTGCTGAAAAGGAAGCTGTTGGGGTTGATGTGAGTGGAAATGTGGTTGCACAGAATGCAAGTCAGCAATCACAGTACTGTCTATTTCGTGAGGGATTCAGTCCACTCTCCAGGATCATTGACTTCCAGGACCAGCGTTGCCTGGGTCTCTTCTTGCTTGAGCTCCGTAAACACAGGGACACCACCCACTGTTGAGATTCGCCTGCGAGCTCCGCCTCTCCCCCTCCCCGCTACTTCTCGCCGTCGCGCCCCCCTCTCCCCCCCGCTAGTCCCCCACTTCTCCTCCGTCCTTTCCCTCGCCTCCTTCATTGCGCCCCTCCTCGCCATCTCCCCCGCCTCCTTCCTCGTTTCTGCCCCCGCCTCCTTTCCCCCCCGCCTTCTCCTCCTCCGCCTCCTTCCACGCTGCCTCCCCCGCCATCCCCCCCCCGCTTGCTTCCTTTCCCCGACGTCTCCTCCCCCGCCTCTCAACCCCCCTCGCCTCCCTCTCCTCCGCCTCTCTTCTCTCCCCCGCCACCTCTCCCCCCTCCGCCTTCTCCTCATCGTCAGCGTAGATTTTTTGGGACGTGGCTACTACCAGGTGGATTTCGAGTCCCCCCCCCCAGGCAGCTCAGATGGTGCTGGCTCGGAGCCCCATTGCCCTCCGCTCATCTCGGGCGTTCCTCGCGCGATGGACTCATGGTTTCGACCCCGCTTCTGACCCTCTAGTAGCAGGCGCGACAGGTTTCCCCATCACTATCTGCTTTCCTGGACTCCGTATAGGGAGTACTTGCCCCTCTTGTCATCCATTGGTAAGGCGTTCGGGCAGGTGGTGGAGACGCCTCAGACAACAGCGGCTTCAGTGATTGCTCGGGCAGCAGGACTCCCGGCCATTCGTGTTGTGGTTCAGTCACCGGAGTCCCTCCCGAAGATGATCCTCCTCCCTTGTCTTTCTGGAGGACATCTGATACAGTGCGTGGAGTATTCGGGCCTCCCCGGCCAGTGTTACACATGTCGGGAGATGGGCCATCTCGCACGCGCCTGTCCCCGCAAGGGAGCTCATCCTTCACGCTATGCCGCCTCTGGACCCCCTGAAGGAGACCCGAGGGGTGGCCATCCCCCTCAGAGACCGGACATCCCTGGCTCGCCACAGCAGGCGCCATCATCTGACGAGCAGGCCCCGGCGGAGGATGCCGCGCAGACCCAGGAGGCTGGCGGATGGCAGGAGGTTCGCCGGCGGAAACGCCCGGCCCGCAGGGACCGTTCGCAGATGCCAGCAGGCAGCACAAGCTGGCAGGCGACTCCGGCTGGCGTGCAGGCACCTACCCGTACTTATGCTCCAGTTAGGGATAGGCGACCAGCAGGTCCCACCCCGATGGACGAGGATTCAGACTCAGTGCCCGTTGAGGCCGCTGGTGGAGCCTCCCACGTGGAGACCCCGCTCCCGCCTCCCCCCGCGGGGCCCCGCCCCCTCCTTGGAGCAGATTCTTGAGGATCCCGGGCAGCACTCTGCGACCCCCGGCTCCCCTTCCCCTCACCCGGAGAGCACTCCTTCCACCCCCCCTCTCCCCCCCACCCCACCCCAGCCCCCCCCTCCCGCCTCCCCCGGCGGCCCCCCCCTGACACCTATCCGCCGCCGCTGGTGGCAGATGCCTCTCCATCCTCTCCTCACTCTCTCCCCTCCTCGCCGCGAGCCCCCATCCCTCCCTCGGCCTCTCCAGGATACTTCGCCAGACCACCCATTGCCCCGGGGCAGCGCAGCTGGGTAGGCCATAGTTCAGTCCAGCAGCTGTTCCACCGCCACTCCGGGCCGGTGGAGATGGCGATCCTAGCTTCGCCCGCCACCACAGAGTTCTCTCCACAGCCTCCCCTGTGGTGGGGGGCCCTCGCGAGTGATGGGGCTACCAGTGGATTACGGTTTTTTCAGGTGCCTCCAGCTGGCGTTTGAGACACTGGTCGCGCCCTTACGAGTTTGCGTGGTGTGCCATCCCTCTCGTTCTCCTTCAGTGTGGTGAGCAGCATGGTGGCCTTCTCCTTCCCTCTCAGTGTTGCCCCTGACATAGCATGGGATTGCAACTTTGTAGAGGAAGTTTTGCGTGATCAGATACTGGAGTTTTCTCACCACTTCAGTGACTTGGGGCTCACGGACCTATTTGTAGACCCGATTACACTCAGCCCGCATGAGCTTGTTTGGTATAGGAGATTGGCGGGCGGATCCGGTCCACACCTCAATTGAGGCGGTGCTACACTGATTCTCCTCCATGCCGCCCCGAGGGTGCAGCCTACCTTTAGATACATATATGCAGAGGATTGGTCTCACGCCTATGCCCTGGACAGGGCGAAGGCGGAATGGGGCTGGACACAGAGACAGGTCACCCTCTTTTTGGAGAGACTCCGCACCCGGACAGACTGACTATTCTCCCTCCAAGCCGGTGCCCAAGACCCACAGAGTGGAGGGCAGATCATCCGGGCCGACTGAGAGGGGTGAGCCAGTGGCGGCTGCTTCACTTGCCATAGCTCATCCATGAGGATCCTCTCATGGAACATCCAGGGTCTCGGTGGACATCGCTGCTACATTGGTCGGGGCAGACTTCGCCAGGAGATCCAGAGGGCTCTCGTTGGGTGGAGGACCCATAGATATCCTTTTCATCCAGGAGCACCACCTTTCTGCCGGGCGTACCCGCACCTGTGGGAAGATCTTGCCAGGCAGGAGTCACACTTTTTGGTCACCGGCATATGGCTCCCAGGGGAACCAGGGTGGAGTATGCATCTTAGTCAGCGCGACGACGAGCAGCTTCTATCCGAGGTTGTGGACTCTGGCACTCTGGTCAAGGGTCGAGCGCAGTGGATCATCCTTCGGGTTGGGGAAGACCGCATTAGCTTCCTCAACTTCTACGCCCCTAATGGGGCGATCGGGAGAGCCGAGTTCTGGAGCACCATTAGGCAGTCCCTCCCCTTGGCAGACCATTGGTGCCTAGGAGGGGATTGCAACATGCTGGAGGATGCAGAAGACAGGATGGGGGGCAGCCAGGAGACCATTCATGGGCCGGAGCTCGCCGCCTGGGAGGAACTAGTGCTGCAGGTGAGAGGCCAGGATCCGTGGACTCTCCCGGAGTTTGGCAGGTTGCAGGGGAGTCTATCTTTCTCGCGCTCGGATAGACGGGCCACAGGAGTTAACCTTTCCCGCATCGACAGGTTTTACATTGATGAGTGGGCTTGTGATAGAGGTGGCACTGTGGGCATACTTGCAGGATCCTCGTTTTCAGACCACTTTCCAGTGCTTCTCCAGATCGAGGACCCTATGAGAGGAGAGCGGGGCCAGAGCGTCCGAATTCCAGATTGTCTCATAGAGGAGCCCGAGATTGCGATCAGAGTTGAGCAGGTCTGGCAGGAGCTGCAGTTCAGGAGAGGATCGGCAGCCAGCGATCTTGCCACCAGTGGCTTGCAGGAGATCAGTCGGATGCTCAGACAGGCTGCCTTGGACCGTCTGGAGGCCTTCAGAGAGCAGGAGAGGAGCCTACGGAGGAGTCTAGCGTCCCTCCAGAGACTCCAGGAGAGGGATCCTACGAGCCCTTGGATCTCAGAGCAGATGGAGTCAGCTCGCACTGAGATCAGATCCATCGAGGAGAGGAGGGTGGAGTTCCGATTCCATGCTCGGGCTTCTTTTTGGACACAGGCTGGAGACAGAGTGACTCGAGATTTCTTTGAGGCGACAGAGCCTCGCTTCAGACGAGAGGGTCTCAGGCGTCTTCGGCGGCAGGCTGATGGCCAGGTTGTGGCGGATCCCCCCAGGGTTCGGGCGATAGCCACAGATTTTTACAGGGATCTTCTCTCTGCTGAGCCAGCAGATGACAGGGTGAGAGAGGCTCGGGAGGCAGTCTGGAGCTTCATGAGACCGGTTGTGCCGGCCCATTTGCAGCACTCCCTTCTCTCCCCCTTCTCGGATATGAAACTGGAGGAGGCTCTTCAGGCATTACCTCGGGGCAAATGCCTAGGAGAGGACGGTCTCTCAGTGGCTTTCTTCCAGAGGTACTGGGGCCTCTTACATAGGGGCTTCAGATTGGCATTCCAGGAGATTATGGAGTCGGGAGTCATGCCGGACAGCATGGCAGAGGGGTTGATTCACTTGATCCCCAAAGAGGGAGAAGACAGACTGGAGATTAGACAGTGGAGACCGATCACCTTGCTAGGCACGGCCTACAAGGTCCTAGCTAAGGCGATCAGCAGGCGGCTTCAGCCTCACCTTCCGGACATCATCCACTCCACGCAGACAGGCTTCATCCAGGATAGAAGCATTCTGGATAACATTTTCTCTTTCTGGGAGGCTACGGCTTTGGCTAGATTTCGACAGGAGGATCTGGCAGTGCTCCTTCTCGACTTCGAGAAGGCATATGATCGGGTGGACTGGGCCTTCTTGGAAGGCACTATGGAGAGGATGGGCTTCCCCCCTCAGTGGATCCGTGGGGTCTCTGCACTCTACACATCGGCTCATAGCCAGCAGGTGCTGATACAGGGCGTGCGCGGAGAGAGGTTCCAGCTCTCGCGCTCGGTGCGGCAGGGGTGCCCCTTGGTGCCCTTCCTTTTTCTTTTTGTGGCGGAGGCCATGAGCACTTTTTTGACGGCACAGGATACAGGTTTGCGGGGCCTCCAGCTTCCCATCCGCACCTCGGAGGAGCTCCTAGACTCGGAGTTTGCGGATGACACTGCTGTCTATCTTCAGGGAGGTGAGGAGAACCTCCGTCGCTTCGCCTCAGCCATGGACAGGTTTTGCAGAGCTTCGGGCGCTCTGATCAACTGGCACAAGTCGTGTGGGTTGTGGGTCAGTTCTATGCCCCCCCAGGCCAGTTGATGGTTTTCAGTGGGCTGCCCCCCGGCACTATAGTGCGTTATCTGGGATGCTATGTGGGCATTGACATATCTCCGGAGCAGCAGATAGCCCCCCTTCTTCTGAGCATTCGGAAAAAGCTTCTGTATTGGAGTACTGCTCGTCCCGAGTAGTTGTGGCCAACCAGGTTCTGCTTGCTACCATGTGGTACATCACTTCTTGCTGGGCCTTCTCTCGGGCGTCAGGTGCAGAGGCTCATCAGGAACTTTCTTTGGTTCGATGGCGACGGGCGGCCCGCCAGGGCTAGGGTGGCATGGGCTGTGATCACTCAGCCGAGGGAGAGAGGCGGCCTGGGCATTGTTGATCCTATTTGCCAAAGCCGAGCTTTGCTTGGCAAGTTGGTAGTTCGTGGCCTCCTGCCAGGCGCGCTGAGCCGTGGAAGGAGTTTCTTGTTTCCAGGATGCTCAGCCGCACTCCTTCTCTTAGCGGCCCCTGGACCCCCAGCATCAGGTGGATCTTTACAGAGCAGCGATCCACAGGAGTGGGCCTTGGCTTCGAGGAGCGTTTTGCAGCTAGCCTTCTGAGGGCCTGGGCGCATCTGAGGCCGTCACTCTTCCAGACTCCCCCGGGCACCGATGAGGAGCGCCTGAGGCAGCCATTGATCTGGAACCCCTTGATTCGACTTCCCAGTGGTGGCCATATGGTTGGATCGCGGTCTCACGTGTCGTGGGCCCCATTGCCAGCCCAGTCCCTAGACGACTGGATATGTTTTCAGCAGCTGCCTCTAGAGTCTCAGGAGAGGAGACTCAGTGGGATGAGGGGCAGAGAGTTAATGAGATAGGACATTGAGGCGGCCATCCCCCGGGAGTGGCGGACCCCAATATAGGACCCTCCACCTCCACAGTGGATGGGTGTCTTTACTCGGCATGAGATCCTTCTAGCGGTCTGCGGCACAGCGGAGAGAGTCGCCCCACTCACTCGAGGTGGGAGAGGGTGGCCAGCTTTAGAGGACACGACTAGATTTGGATGGGCTCCAGGGTTGTATTCTTCAGAGGGTGCAGGTGGTCGGCTTTCATCAGAGACAGTGGCATGTAGACCCCTCACCGGCCTCGATAGGGGAGGATGTTCTTGGAGATTATGGGCTTGGGACAGCAGGCCTCTTATTCGCCTTCTCAGTGGGATCCAGGTGAGTGGTTTTGGCGAGATCCCTACTCGGCCCCTACCAGCCCAGGCATCCCCTTTTTTCAGTACACAGCGAGGCTGGGGCGGCGGATTCAGAGGCACAGGATAGCGAGCACCCCGACGGCGGCGGCCGAGCATTGGCGGCGACAGGGGCTCTCCCCTGCCTTTCTTAGGGACTTCTGGCAGCGCCTTTGGGCCAGCTTCCGGCCCCGGAAGGTGACGCTTTTTCTCTGGCTCACAGCGCATAGAGGACTAGCTGTGGGGGCTTGGCTAGCTTTTGGCAGACACCCAGCGTCCTGCCCTCGGTGCGGCCATGCACAGGAGTCGCAGCGGCATTGCTTATGGGATTGCCCACAGGCACAGCAGGTCTGGCAGCGCGCTCTCAGGATGATTTTTGCAGGCTCACCAGGTGAGATGCTGGTGACGTGGGTCACAAGGCGATGGCGGTGGTTCCGACGCCAGACTTCTCTTCGACAGCCCCTCAGGAGGGGGTCGGGCACAGATGGGAGATGATCAGTAGCATGACGGCTTGGCACATATGGAGAGCCCGATGCAGGGAGGCCATTGACCGCCAAGCGACTCCACCGGCGGAGGTCATACAGGCCCTCTGGGTGGACATCATTCACACCTTGATGAGAGGACACTGGGAAACTCCAGGGCGACTCGGATCGCATGAGAGGGCGCCGCAAGGCTTTCCTCTACACTTGGCAGCCTGGCCCCTTCCTCACCGCGAGGGGCGAGGATGTCACTTGGCACTATAGGCCTCCAGTTTGGCTTTTCTCACCTCCCACATGTACTACTAGGTAGCCCCCCCCAGAGAGCGGCCAGCCACCAACGGGGGTGGAGCTCAGGTGTTCACTGTGTTTTTTATCCCTCCTTGCGAGGTGAGCTTTGTAGCCTTATGGCGTTTTCTCATTAACTAATAGAAGGATCGTTTTTCCGGAAAAAAAAAAGTCAGCAATCACAGTCTTTAAGTGGACCAAGAGAGTCCTCATCTAGTGGTTAAGTTGTTTGATAGACCATGGAGTGGCAGGCTGCATCATAATACCAATCCTATAAATGTGATTAGTACATCACATAAAGGCAAAGAGAAAGTGGTTAAGCCCCTTAGTATGCCTGACATTTCTATAGGGCATTCTCATGTTGATGGAGAGTCTAGTGGCTCAGAGATGAGCCTTGATGAGGATCTTGGGATGCCAGCTATGAAAACACCTGGTGTAAAGAAGGCTATGGAAGCCATGAATGCAAAGCTACGAAGATCTGGGAGAGTGAAGAATCCTGTGCAGAGGTTTACCTATGATGGTTATGTGGCACATCACTATGCATACATGGCAAAAGTTGTACACGTTGTAGAGCCCACATGCATTGAAGAGGCTATTGGAAATGTGTGTTGTTGGGAGAAAGCTATGGATGAGGAGATGGATGCACTATATGGAAATGAGACTTGGGATTTAGTGCAATTGCCTGAAGGCAAGAAAGCCATTGGATGCAAGTGGGTGTACAAAGTAAAACATAACAGTGATGGAAGCATAAGCAGGTACAAGGCTAGATTGGTAGCCAAAGGATATGCGCAGACATATGGCATTGATTATGAGGAAACTTTCAGCCCAGTTGCCAAGATATTTCTTGGGCTCTCATTGCCATTGGATCAAAATGGCAAGTTGAGTGTGCAGATTCAAGAGAGATTTTGAAGGATCCTACTATGTATAGGTGCATAGTAGGAAGCTTGATCTACATGACGATCACCAGGCCAGATTTGAGCTATGTTGTTGGGTTGGTGAGTCAGTTTATGCAGGTTCCTCGTCAAAAGCCGCATTTGGATGCATTGAGATGCATACTGAGATATGTGAGGTCTACTTTGCATTGTGGACTATTTTATGAAACTGGGACAGAGATATGTGTACATGGGTACACAAATGCTGATTGGGCTGGTAGTATCTCAGAGAGAAGATCTACTAGTGGCTTCATGTTTTCTTTGGGGAGTGCTGTTGTGACTTGGAGCAGTAAGAAGCAGCCTGCGGCGGTTGCTCGATCCAGTACAGAGGCCGAGTACAGAGGTGTTGGCAGCATGTGAGGTAGCTTGGTTGAGAAAGCTACTTGCAGATTTGGGTATATCAGTGGATAGACAAGTTGTCATTTTCTGTGACAACATTAGCAGTATACAGTTGGCCAGGAACCTAGTTTTTCATGCTCGCACGAAGCATATAGAGGTCCACTACTGTTTTGTCAGAGAGAAGGTTTTGGCAGGAGACGTTGACCTTGTTTATGTCAGCACACAGGATCAGGTCGCTGACATCTTCACCAAAGCATTGGGTACAGAGAAGCTCCACAGATTTAGGGCTTCGCTTGGTGTACATGAGATGGAGTTGAGCTCGAGGGGGAGTGTTGAGATATCGAGCTCATCTAATGAGGCGGGGAGACACTGATGACCTGCCTGGGGGATCGGTCCCACACTTACACCACTGGCATGGTTGGAAAGATCATGGGTGATATGCAGAGCGAGTGGGATGACAGGCTGTGTGACAGCCATTCTAGAGACTGGCATAGTTATAGCGCCAGCTCATTTAGTTGGGTTCACACCATAGAGAACCCTAGTATGTATTTGGTTGAGTACCTTTTCATATGGGAATCGCTTTTGCTTTTTCTTTCTCTGGCTATTTAAATTTGTCAGGTTGTCTTTTGTTTGCCAATTAATTCGTCAAGTAATTCAAAAGGTTAACCTATTCCGGAATTCAGCAATTCAAAATGTTAACCTATTCATGGATTATGCCTTTTTTAGCTCCCTAAAGTATTTGCAACTCCCCATGGCCTTCTTTGTCTTTGGGTGCCTAGGGATCCACTAATGTAAGCCTTTCTCGTTTAAACGTCATTTCATTAAATACTATGCTACTTTAACATGCTACTACATACAGAGATCTTATCAATGTCTATAGGGAATGGATCATGGGTCAGCATGCCCTGATCAAGATTCTTCCATAATAGTGTGTGCGATTCCATTGACTTAGATCATAGGATGGAGATAAGCAAACTTGAACTACTGGCATCCGCCACCACAGAGTAATATACCATCTCTCAAGCCTATTTGAATGATTCTATCATGGAAGGTTAGCAATACACAATGACCTCCAAACATGGCCTACAACTTTTACTGTAATGTGCTCTCTGATGGACCAACTCAAGAGGCATCATTAGTTCTCTTCTCATTCTTTTCTGATGAGACAGAACATAATCAGATAGGTTCCAACTTCCCATCTAACCCACGTGTCTCAAAATCACTATGTGCTTCATAGTGATCTGAAAGGTCTGACAAAAAGAGGTTTATGCTTTGACAAAAATTTTTCAACAATGGAATAGGATCGAGTTGTTAGTCCATAGAATCAACATGCTTTGCTAATCTTTTCGATTGTCAGTCCATAGATGGAACATGATTGAGTTGTACATAGAATCAACATGTTCGCCAATATTTCCGGTTGTCTTCACATCACTTGCTTATTCACTGGTAGAATCTCTCCCAAAGTCATCTCAACCAGTATGTTGTGCTACAGAATTGCCAATTCTCTATCATTAGCAAACAAGTGGTTTATTCTAGCTCAAGATATGGGGATGGAGCCCTCCTCACCATGTAATTACTAAGTGTATCCTCCCTAATGTGGGAGATCTTGGTAGGGTAGGTGAGCAGATTTAATGGGAATACAAGATAGATTACCCCTAGGTGGTTTGCCTCCTATTAATAGATATTTCACAGATAGGTCCTTAGCAACCTACACTAGGTTACATGGGGCAAGATCGAGAAAAAAAAACATTGGCCATCAACCTGCAACCCTCTTTTACACATTTATTTACAACATAAATTTCTTTGAAATTTTGATTTGGAAATTATCCAAGAGAGAGAAATTTGCAGGGTGGAGTAAATGGCCAAGTCGTCAATCTCATGACTTGAAGACTATGGGTTCAAACCCTACCTCCACACGTAATGTTGTTAGGAATAAAAAAGTGAACAAAGATTATCACATAATAATCCATGAATAAGAATGGAAAACATTCTAGTTTGGTAGGGGATGTGAATGGATGTGATGTGATGTGAATGAACGATAAGGGACGTGAATGAATGTGCTAGCATGTGAATCGAGATGTGAATGAATGAAATGTGATGTGATAACATGCGATGTAAACTGGATAGATATTAATGTCTGTGAAGTGATGAGATGTATGGGTAGATGCAAGTGGATGAGATCTAATGAGGATAAATGAGGAAATAAGTGATGAGATAGAAAAAGATGTGATTAGATGGGAATGGGAATACTTATGAAATGAATGTGGATTGATGTGTGGATGATGTGGATTGATGTGGATGGATGGATGATGTGGATGATGTGGATGGATGGATGGATGTATGGATGATGTGGATTGATGTGTGGATAATGTGGATTGATGTGGATGGATGTATGGATGATGTGGATTGACGTGTGGATTGATGTGGATGGATGTATGGAAGATGTGGATTGATGTGGATGGATGTATGGATGATGTGGATTGACGTGTAGATTGATGTGGATGGATGTATGGAAGATGTGGATGGATGTGTGGATAATGTGGATTGATGTGGATGGATATATGGATGATGTGGATTGATGTGTGGATAATGTGTTACATAGATACTTTGAGAGCTTTCCTTTGGCTTGATGGTTTGAGGGTTCTACTCTTGTTTGAAACAAGAGTGCCCACCAATCTTTTGGAAGAGGGAAGGTCAAAAACTAATGAATTATGAGTAAAATTCACTGTTTTTGGCACTTGGGAGAGGTAGGGTAACAGTGCAAAACACTATTAAGTTTCAACAAAGGGGAAGGCTTCTATTTATAGGAAAAAGTGAGCTTCTAACCAAGCAAACTGATTCTAAAATTTTTCGGATCAGTTTGGTCAATTTTTGACCATTTTTAGGTCAGTTTTGCTCACTTTTTGGATCTAGTTGAAACAGAAGAGAGGAGAGATAAAAATATCTCATTATTTGGGAGTTTAAAACTCATTCAAGCATGTGAAATAGGCTCCTCCTTCATGAGGGGAATTCCCCCATACTGAGGTGTCAAAAATGCATCATTTCATCTAAATATCTCTCTTTTTTAACTATTAACCTTGTCCTTAGTCAACTCTTCATCTTATGTGAGTATTTACTCATTTTTTGGGGATTTTCCTTTTATTCTTCTATTTATCTCCTCCCTACATTTGGATGAATCTTATTGGTCCATAGGAACCTTAATTTAAAATTTCAAAAAAATCTTCACCCCTAGGATAATGCCTCTTGAATAGGTTATACTTAATTTCTAATGCACCTTCTGAAAATCTTTTTGAACTTCTATTTTAGGGGAACTTATTTTAATAAGATGAGATATTTTTCTAACCAAAAATATTTAAAAACTTAATTTCCACTCTCTAGAAGATTTTCTCTCCTAGGGTAGAAACAAGATCTTTTATATTTTTGAAGAGGGATTTGACTACAGGGGAAGATACTGGACATCCTGAGAGGCTGGGGAAGGAATCTTACACACATCACATCCATTTCACATCACATCTTCTCCATTCACATCTATCCCGATTCTCCTCATCACATCCATTCACATCCGTTACATCACATCACATCCATTCACATGCATTTATATCACATCCATCTCATTCATTTATATCACATCCATCACATCACATCCATTCATATCCATCATAGTCATTCTCATCACCATCCCATTACATACATTCTATCCACATCTATCCACATCATATCTCATTTATGCCATCCACTTTACATCACATCCACATCATATCTCATTCATACACATCCCATCTTATTCATCCACATCCATCTAATCATTCACATGCATGACTATCCACATCTATCCATACATTCAAATCTATCACTTCACATCACATCACATTTCATCCACATCTTTTTACATCACATCTTATCCACATCCACATCACATTCACATCCACATCTCTTTACATTACATCACATCTCATCCACATCCACATCTCTTTACATTACATCACATCTCATCCACATCCATTTACATCACATTCTTTCACATACACATCCCACATCCATTTACATTACATTCTTTCACATACACATCCACATCCATTTACATCCCATCTCACCCTTTCACATATTCTCTCATCTCATTCTCATCTCATCATTCACATCCACATCCATTACTTCACATCTCATCCACATTCATTTTCATCACACCACATCCTATCACATCCCATTCACATCTTATCACATCCTATCACATCCCATTCACATCTTATCGTATCCCATTTAAATCTTATCACATCTATTCACATCCCATTCACATCTTATTCCCATTTAGTAGCTTTTCCTACTTCGATATCGATAATGGGACTTTTTCTTAATGTCTGCAGATTGTTTCGCTTAGATAAAGGTTCTTTTTCTCGATGACTATTTCCATATTCTTTCTCAATTTCTCAAATGAACTATATTCAATATTCCTCTTTTGAATAAAAGAATTCATGGGATTTACAAAAATCAATTCTATCCATATTTCCACTTTTGATAAATATTCATAAATTGAATTATACTAAAAATTCCTTTTTTTTTCCATTTAATTTCTTGGATCTCAAATATCATGGGAATTCCTCTTTTTACATTTAATTGCTTGAATTCTAAATGTCATGGAAATTCCTTTTTTATCATCAAATAAAATTATCTAAAATTTCTCTTTTCTTTAATAAAAATATCCATTAATTCAATATGCCAAGAATTTCACTTTTACTATTTAAATGATTGAATTCCAAATGTCATGGAAATTTCTCTTTTATCATTTAAATATTTCTCATAAAATAAATTTATTTAAAATAAAATATCCATTAATATATGCTAAGAATTTCACTTTTTCTATTTAAATGATTGAATTCCAAATGTCATGGAAATTCCTCTTTTATCATTTAAATATTTCTCATGCATAAAATAAATTGATCTAAAATTTCTCTTTGAATTTAAATAAAATATCCATTAATTCCAATATGCTAAGAATTCCACTCTTCCTATTTAAATGATTGAATTCCAAATGTGATGGAAAATTCTCTTTTATCATTTCAATAAAATTACCATAATTTTCTCGTTTCTTAATTATTTAATTATACATAAACTTTAAAAATTAGTTTTCCATTGAATGTGATAAAAATCATTCTCTTAGCCTAGGATATTCAATCCTAGAATATGGTAGGAAGTCCTCTTTTCACGTTATGCATAAGAATGAATTATGTATCAATTTCTTAAAAATTTTACCATGGCTCCACTGCTATTACTGATAATTTTTAATATTTTTGAAAAGAATAAGACTTAGTAATGTAATTATGATAGTATAACTATCTTTTAACCTTAAATCCAATTTATGGATTTAATTCATAAGATTACCATAATTTACTAGCATATAAGTATAAAATTCCATTTTTTAACCTCTAGCTTCACAAGCCTAGAGTTTGATTTGTGAATTGAGAATTTCTCCATGAGAAACATCAATTGAATAGAGAATTGGTCATAGGAATGACCATTGTTTGGGGGAGAGAGAGATAAACATAAAAAGCATCCTAATTAAGCATAAATGTAAACTTTTCTTAATTATTTATTAAAACTTTTAAGAAAAGCTTGATTTATATTTTAAACACTTAATTTAGAAACTTCTCAAGCTTGAGAGGGGTTGAGAAGTGAAAACATTGAGAATAGTAGAGAAAAACCATAAAATTACACTTTACCTCTTGTTTTTGCTTGCTTCTCTATCTTGGAAGAAGCCCCCAACCAATCAATTGGTTAGTGTGTTGAAAGGAAAGCTCCAAGGATGGTTGAAGAGAGAGAGAGGCTCCACTCTATCCAAAAGTAGAGGATTTTTAAGGGATAATAAAAAATATCATTATTTTAATGTAATACTGGCATGGTATAGTTCATAGATTTTTTTACAAAAGACTAAGGATCTATTTATAGGTGAGGGAGGCCTCTAACCAAGTCCAACTAGGTTCTAGAATTTTCTAGGTTCAGGTTGGTTGAATTTGGACAAGATTTGGACCTAGTTTGGCTCCCTTTTGATTTGGTTTGATCCAGGAGAGAGGAGAGATAAAAATATCAAAAAAAATTTGAGTTAAAAACTCATGTGTGAAATAGGAACCTCCTTGAAGTTCCCCCCCTCCTTAATTACCAAGGTGTCAAAAATGTATCATTATACCAAAATATGTCATTTTTTTAGTAATATCTCATAGTTTTTAACTAATAAACCTTGTACTCAGTCAACTCTTCATCTTATGTGAGCATTGGTATTTTATTTTATTCTTTTTTTCCCCACACTTGGATTAATCCAATTGGCCCATAGGAACCTTAATTGGACCATAATCCAAAAATTTCTAAAAATCTAGACCCTTAGGCTAAGGTCCTTTATACAAATTTTTAATTAATTCCAAATGCACATTGGAAAATGCTTTTTGAATTTTTGTTTCAGGGGAATCCATTTAGACACTAGGAGGATTTTTATATCAAAAAATATCTCAATTTTAGATTATATCTCTCTAGATATTTTCTCTCTCCAAGCCAAAACAAGGTAAAACAGAATCTTTCTTCTATTTCAGAGAGGAGAATAATTAAGAACAGAAGGGGAGGTTCTTACACCTATACACCTCAAACGTTGGAGGGAGGAATCTTACACTAACACCATGATTAATCCCATATTAGGATTCTTAACACTCCAAACATGCATAGGATCAATTCTAGCCACTTAATGGATCATCAACAACAACAAGCAAATGCTGCAGAAATCCTTCTTGTGCAGGTAGTAGGTGAGGCTAGTAATTCAAGTTTTATACTTAATCATTTCCAAAATTGATTATGCAAGCTATTTAAGAGTCTCACAAGTTTTGGTGGACAATGCTTGAGTAAACAAGCTGCTTGAATCAAAGCATTCTCTATTCTCAATATATAATTATCTATTCTCAATAGATCATTCTCTATTCTGAATAGATAATTTATGAGAGAAGGAATTAATGGGCATCTCATGGTTCTAACCTATAGTTGAAAGGTTTCTATTTATGCCTACTTCAATAAATTCAAATTGCCCCTAATTTAAACCCTCAATTGTTGTGCTAATTGCTCACTCCAAAGTGGTCAACTTTTATTTTAAAATAGAGGATAATTAGTGCTAATTACACTAATTAATATACCCTAATCAAGTCAAATCTTGTCATTGTGGACTTCAATGCCCATTGAATGCAATTGAAATGGTGGTAGATCACTCTGATGTGATGAATAAACGTGCAAAGTATATGAAAAATGGTAGTATAGAGTGTAGACATGTTACCTGTAGAGATGATGAGGTCAAAGATGTGATGTTGATGATGACAAGAAAGAGATGATGTTGGCTTTATCTACACACTACCATCTTAGATTCTCAATATGAAGTAGTACAAGTGAAGTGACACGATAAGGTCACTTACACACACGCGTAAGAGTGAAGCCACAAGCTCGGAGGAAAAAATCTCCTAAGGAGGGAAAAAGTGTTCGGGCCCATAATTAGTCTATATGTCCACACATCACTACAACATTGTCCTAATTTTGAAAAGCTCCAAGTTCTTATGGCTTTGGAAACTTCAATTTGTTGCTTTTTCCCCTTATTTGGGGAAAGCTCTAAATTTTTATTGAGACAACAATGACTTTGATTTGATGATTATGCACTACTCCTCCTTAAATCTGTTGTACTTTGGAGGATGTAATTGAAGCATCAAATGAAGGGGGTTTTCCAAAATAAGGATATATATGGGAATAACAACTCATAAATTAATGATTTAGAACTTGAGAACTCCAAAGACTAAAGAAAATTAAGATTAATCACTTGATTAGTGAAGGAGGTCTAAAATTGATGATCTGCTAGGTTCTCATCAACCACCTTTGAATGGTTTACATAAAACTTGAGTTGTGCATAGCTTGTACCACCAATTTGGAGACCCTAAAATGATTTTGATCAATTTTACATGTAGCCCTTATGTTTAAACCTTTTTGTTACATTTTTGCACCAGTTTATGCTATGTTTTTTTGTCTCCCTTGAGGTGATGATAGAGCTCTATGTTACCTTTAAAACAGACTAAATGTCTCATAAAATAATGCTCCATGGAGGGAGAATGAAGCAAAACATAGACGAGGGGTGTTTAGGAGGCAAAGAGAGAAAACAAGGTTTTTACTAATAAAAGCAATTAATGGAAATAATCATGGATTAAGGCTCTGATATACCATGATGATATACATAGGATCAGAGCTCATGCTATGGTGTCCATGATATAGGAGGTGATCTTGTGCAAAGAGAGATGTAGATGGAGGTTCAAGCCATGGAGATAGTGCTCAATGAGAGAGAGAGAGAGAGAGAGAGAGAGAGAGAGAGAGAGAGAGAGAGAGAGAGAGAGAGAGAGAGAGAGAGAGAGACCCAACATTCTTGACATAAAATAGTCATTTAAAAACAGATTTCACATACAAATACAGTTCCAATAATATTTCCATGTTTTCTCATCTTCCCACAATTTTTCTTTTCTTCATCGATCCTTATCACATCACATCATTCCCACATCAAATCACATCCAATCGCATCATCCACACATCAATCCACATCATCCATCCACATCAATCCACATCATCCATACATCCATCCACATCAATCCACATCATCCACATCAATCCACATTATCAGTGATACAATGGTTTCATTAAAGGATTGTTTTAAAGATAGCTGATGCTGAGAAAAAGGTAATTTCATATTGGGTGTGTAAGTGGTGTGACTAGTTTTATGTTTGCATGACCATCCGGCTAGGGGGCCTGGGAACTCTTTTCCCTGGTACTCGGGATAAAATCTAACCAAATTCCTAATTAGATCCCATCTTTACAGTGGTTGGTGGGCGGTTGGCTAACCCATAGGCTGGACTGATGGATCCGTAAATCGAGACTCAATTTCTGTTTAGTTCGATAGATGAAGTAAATCACGGACAAAAAATATTCTATGGAAAAAGGATCAACGGCTGTGCCTCTCGATGAGGAAAAAAGCGTTGGTCTCTATGATCCAAGTGCAATCTATCCCTTGATCTAACTATGGAACTTACGAGTTCGGTCAGATCAGTTCAGTTAGTTAAGGCTTTTGACTACGTTAGGAAAAAGTTATCCTGGTGGAATCGCCTGTGCTTTCCGGGCAAAGGAAGTTTTTCGGGTTCGATTTTGGAAAAACCGATGGATTAGTCTCTTGTCCGGATATCCGTGGGCGAGGCCCCGAGTGTGGGACCCTGCCCCGTGCAAGAAGTGCTACTTTCGCTGCTAGCACCCCTGAAATTGTTGCGCGGTGGGGGACAGGGATCTTGCAATGTGGATCGAGGTAGATATGAATGGATGAGATGTGAATGAATGTAATGTGATGAGATGTGGGCATGGGTAGATGCGAATGGATGAGATCTGATAAGGATAAATGTGGATAGATGTGATGAGATGGAATATGATGTAACTGGACGAGAATGGATGAAGGACTATGGGAATACATATGATTGGACGTGGATTAAGAAATGTAGATTAATGTGATACAATGTGGAAAGACGAGAGTTCGTTATATAAACTGTATATATGACCTATTTTTAAATGACTGTTTTATGTCAAGAATGCTGGGGAAGCATTTTGATCGTCTTGTGAATGAGGTCGTGGTGGAGACCTAAGTGATAAAGTTGCAACACCTGACAGAGAGTCATTGGAGGATGTCTCGCGTAGCAAGATTAGCCGAGGTCTTGACGAGACCAGCCTCGGTTTGATTCAAATGGTGAGCTTCCGGCGGTGGATGAGGGACCAAGGAAGCGGCCTATGAGTGAAGCGCTAGGTGACCTGTGAAGGATCCTAGAGGGTGCTGACCATACGGTGCTCGGGCTTTGGGTCACCGAAGATACCCACGTGTGCGTCGAGGGAGATAATGGAATAAAGAGTTAGAGTTGTTTTCTGAACTCAGGCATGGATTTGGTTGACTGACCTTACTGGTCCTCAAAACGGATGAGTCCATGGCATGGATCTGGTTGACTGACCTTGCTGGTCCTCAACGGATGAGTCCATGTCTCTTTTATATGGATCTGTTGGTTGATCTTGATGATCTTCAATGGAGATTCCATCTGGATTTTTATAAGTAAATATATTTCCGGGTATTATGAGCTAAGAACTATTGAAAAGGCCCCTGGTGAGCGTTCTGGTTGCCAAT
Source organism: Cibotium barometz (assembly GCF_041138505.1). NCBI lineage: Eukaryota > Viridiplantae > Streptophyta > Polypodiopsida > Cyatheales > Cibotiaceae > Cibotium > Cibotium barometz. The sequence goes on along the minus strand of NC_141055.1, from coordinate 30,515,252 downwards.
AATGCCATAGGTACACCGATGAAAGAATGATCAAAAATTAGAATTCAACCGGACATTATGGAGGATTATGATCAGTGATACTATGGTTTTATTAAAAGATTGTTTTAAAGATAGCTGAATTTGTGAAAAAGGCAATTTGGGTGTGTAAGTGGTGTGACTATCTTGAAGTTTGCATGAACTGCCAGCTAGGGGGACCTGGGAACTCTTTTCCCTGGTATACCCGAGACAAAACATAACCAAATTCCTAAACGGAGTTTATCACTACAATGGTTGGGCAGTTGGCTATGGGCAGTTGGCTAACCCATGGGACTGAATGGGGTTAGGCTGGACTGATGGATCCCTAAAATGAGACTCAATTTGTTATGGTACGATAGATGAAGTAAATCTCGGACAGTCCTTGTTCTATGGAAGAGAATCAACGGCTGTGCCTCTCAATGAGGAAAAAAGCATTGGTCTCTATGATCCAAGTGCAAGTCTTTTCCTTGATCTGACCATGTGACTTACGGGTTCAGTCAGATCAGTTTGGTTAGTGAATGACCTTGACTACATTAGAATAAAAATATCCTGGAGGAATCACCCGTGCTTTCTGGGTGAGGGAAGTTTTTTCGGGTTTGGTTTTGGAAGAACCGAGGGATTAGTCTCTTGTCCGGATATCCGTGGTGGGCGAGGCCCCGAGTGAGAGGCTCTGTCCCACACAAGAAGTGCTACTTCTGCTGCTAGCACCTCCAATTTCGTTGCATGGAGGGGGCAGGGATCTTTTAGCTGGTATCAGAGCGAATTGGCTAAAGTGGATCAACCGAGAAGTAAGAAATGTCAAAAATTTATGAAGTACCACAGTAAAAGATTGAAATTGTGTGATGAATACAAATTGATATTCAGAATGAAATTCATAAATTGGTAATTGGGTCTTGAGATAGAAGTACCGCAATTGTATTTAATCCCTAACTTGCTTGAGGCCAAGATATGATGGTATTTACCCTATAATTCCAAGGACCATGACTACCCGTATATACCGAGGATATAACTGTAGCTCTTTACTGCGACAGTATATACGAGTAAATCTAAGACCTTGAAATTATAAGCAAAAATGCTATTCAAATGATGAATTCGAATGATGCTGGTTGATATGATTTTAGAATTCTGGTTGAGAATTGATGAGTTGATTTAGATTCTGATTGAAAGATGATGATTCCTGAATTCTAGTTAAAAGAAGATAAGTTGAACAAAAACCACAATGAATGGGACGAATCCCAGTAATGATGTTAATAACTGGAATGGCGATAATGACTTCAGCAAATCACTATGAGATTAGTGGATTGTGCTGACAGATTGCTGCTATTAACCCTTGACCCAGTGGATCAAGTTAAGGGATAATAAATTGAAAACCTGCATAACTGAAATTTTCGTGGAGGAATGTTCAGATGAAATTTTCGGTTTGATGGACCATTACTCTGTTAAGAATATGAATGAATTATTCTTTGATAATGAGTTCTGTATGTTCTGTTACAAGGGATCTTTATTGTTGCCATATACATAGGCAGTGATGTGTGTGAACACACTTAGGACCACCGGGGCACTTTTTCCCTCTTTAGGAGGTTTTTTCCCCCGGCTTGTATATACGCCCATCACTCTAGGGCTGACTTATCTTTGTACATTGACACAATCTAATACTTTTTGTGTTATGTGCATTCCTGCAATCCTAATACTTTTTGTGTTGTGTGCATTCTTGCTTCTTCTTCTCCAAGCTTTGTGTGCTTTCCTGCAACCCTAATTCCAACAATTGGTATCAGAGCAGGCATCAACTCCCAGGGCTACTCCGCCAGCACCCTCCGACTCACGTTCTCCAATTGAGGTGAGTTTTCACGAGCACTTGCAGGTCCCTATACTCTACAAATTATCCCGTAGAGGGCCTTGCGTTCTCAAAATTTGCATCTGAGGTCGTTTCGGGCTCCGTTTTTGCATTTCAAGTTCTGCACAGGTGTTTTCGTCATTTTCTGCAGAAATTTTGACAGTGCAGTTTTCTGCAAAACAGACATATGTGTTCTATTGTGGACTGTGCTACATAGCACAAGTTGTCTTCTGTTCAGTCTTTGCTTCATTACAAGTAGCTTTTGCATCAGTTTCAGTCAGTGGCCATGGCTGATAACAGCAATGATGTATTTCGCATGTTGTCTGCTGAAGACAAACTGGATGGAGACAGCAACTACCCACTTTGGGCATACATGATGTAGCATGTTTTGGTTGCAAAAGGAGTGTGGAACATTGTGTAGGGTATGGATGTACGTCCAGGTTCTGTGGATGTAGGATCTGTTGAGGATGTTGCAGGTTCTAGCAGCTCTACTGTTGCTGCTGTTTTACCCACTGCTGAACAAGCTCGTTGGGATGGTAAAGATACGCAGGCTCATGCCTTGATTGCACTTTCTGTCAAACGTAACATCACTCCACATATTCGTTCAGCTAAAACAGTAAAACAGGCTTGGGATATTCTAGCTGGTTTGTATGCAGGTCGTAACGAGGTAAAAATCGCTTACTTGCATAAAGAGCTAGAATTGAAGATTATGCAGGAAGATGATGACATGAATATTTTTCTTGCTGAGATTAAAGATCTCAAAGAACAGTTGATTTCTGCAGGTGAGATTATTCCTGATCATTCTCTTGTGCAGACTGTTCTTGATGCTTTACCTGAGACATATCAGACTTTTGCTTCCACGTGGAGACTTCTTAATGAGGACAGACCTGATGCTGTCAAGTATGATACTTTAGTCAACAAGCTCTTGCAAGAAGCGCAGTCCAGGCAAAACAGGGCCAGACAGCGTGCAGTTGATCAAGCATTTATTGCTGCTCAACAGCAGAGAAGAAGTGGTAAGGAAGTCCCTTCCATTGTTTCTTCTCCTATTAGTAGGTCTGCAACTTCTTCTCCTTCCGTCTCGCAGGTAGCAACAATAAGTCTGAGAAGGCTCTTGATAAAGGCAAGAAAAAGACCAAGTGCAACTATTGTAAGGCAAATGATCATGTCATTAAGAATTGCCCTAAGCTAAAGGCTAAAGAGGCAAAGAAGAAAGAGTCAAATGCAGCCACAATAGCGGATGCTTCTACAAATGCAGATTCTACAAATGTTGTGCAAGATACAAAATGGGCGTTTAGCGTGTATTGCCAATATGACCCATCTGTACATGATGCATGTTTGGCAGTTTCTGTTGACTCTCATGTTTGGTATTTTGACAGTGGTGCTACAAAGCACATTACCTCACATCGTGATATGTTCACTTCTCTTGAGGCTGTCCCTAATGGGAATACTGTCACATGTGCTAATAATGCTTCTTACCCAGTGAAGGGCATTGGTAAAATTATGCTTACTGCTGCAAATGGCAGTGCTTTCACACTTTCAGATGCTTTGTATGTGCCAGGGATAAAGAAGAATCTATTGTCTGTCTCTGCGCTTGCTAGACTTGGATTTGTAGTCAAATTTGTGGATGACAGATGTACTGTTCATGATTTGACTTCTAGTGATACGATTATTGTATCTGGCACCTTGTTTCGTGGGCTGTATAGGCTCAATTCTTATGACAAGTGTGTGGAAGATTCAGCAAATGCAGTTTCTGATGAAAAGGCAGTTTCAGATGGAAAACTATGGCATGCTCGTTTTGGTCATCTGAACTTTGCTAGTTTGCTGCGTTTGCAGAAATTTGATATGGTTGCTTCATTGTCCCCTCTTGAGGCACCATTGAAACATGTTTGTGAAGGCTGTATTTTGGGCAAAATGCAGCGTTCTGCGTTTCCAAAGGATGGTTCTGTGCGGGCCACTCGCAAATTGCAACTTATACATAGTGATGTATGTGGGCCTATGCAAACTCCGTCATTTGGTAAACACTTGTACTTCGTGACTTTCATTGATGATTACTCAAGGCATGCATGGGTATATCCACTAAAGGCAAAGTCCGAAGTGTTTTTGTCCTTCAAACAGTTTTTGCTTATGGTTGAAAATGTATCCAATTGTAATGTGGACACCCTTCATTCTGATCGAGGGGGGGAGTACATGTCTAAAGAGTTTGATGCATTTTTGGCTAGTCGTGGGATAAAACACCAATGTACAGTGCCGTATACCCCTCAGCAAAATGGTGTTACTGAGAGAAAAAACAGGTCACTTATGGAGATGGCACGATGTATGGTCAAGAGCCAAGCCTTGCCACATGCGTTTTGGCTAGAGGCTGTCATGTGTGCTGCATATGTACTCAACAGGTGTCCCACTAAGGCCTTGCAGTCTATTACTCCATATGAAGCTTGGCATGGTAGGAAACCTTCTATTGGTCACTTGCGTGTCTTTGGTTGCTTGGCCTATGCTTTAGTGCCTATGCAACAACGCAGAAAATTGGATGATAAGGCTGTCAAATGCATTTTTGTTGGTTACAGTGCTGAAAGCAAGGGTTACAGATTGTATCATCCACAGTCAAAGCGTATCTTGATTAGTCGAGATGTTGTTTTTGTGGAAGATGCTGTGCAGCCCTTGTTATCATGTACCAAAGAGACAGGTGTGAGCTCACGGGATGTATTTGATACATTGTTGCCTCTATTTATAGGCGGGAATTCAAATGTAAGTCCTAAATGAGGCAAATATTCAGCCTATGCAGATTTCAAACGACATCATAGATCAGCCTATTTCTGATGCAGATTTACAGGATGTAATTTCTGAGAATAGGGCTGAAAATGAGCAGGCTAGAGGTATGCCTAAATGGCTGGTGCAAACCTTGCGTGATAGTAAAATTGATGCACCTATATCTAGTCGTACTCGTTCAGGTTTTCAGCATGCCTCTTATGCATCAGATTGTTATGCTTTGGCTGTGTCTAGTATGTGTGAAGAGGAAGAACCTCTTTCATTTGATGAGGCACAAAATTCAGAAAATTGGTTGGCTGCAATGCAAAGTGAATATGATGCTATAATGAAGAATGGTACATGGTCTTTGTGTGATTTGCCTATTGGTAAAAAGGCCATTGGATGTAAGTGGGTTTTTAAGTTGAAACGAAAGCCAGATGGCAGTGTTGATCGCCTTTGCTCCCACTTGTCATATGACTACCATTCGTAGCATTTGTACATTGGCAGCTCATAATGGTTGGAATGTATATCAGCTAGACATAAAGACTGTGTTCTTGAATGGAGATTTGCATGAGGAGGTGTATGTATCGCAGCCTCGTGGTTTTGTTCAAAGAGGGCAGGAAAACAAAGTGTGCAGGCTGAAAAAGGCTTTATATGGTTTAAAGCATGGTTTAAAGCAAGCTCCACGCGCTTGGTATGAAAAGATACATGCATATTTGACTGCACATGGTTTTCAAAATAGTCCAACAGAAAGCACTTTGTATGTTAAACGTGTGGATGGTGTACATCTAATCATTGCTCTCTATGTCGATGACATGCTGCTCACAGGACCAAATGAGAGTCATATTGCTGATTTTAAGGTTGATTTGAATGCCTCTTTTGAGATGTCAGATTTGGGGCATTTGCATCTTCGGTAGCTCATGCATATCTTGGTTGAGCAAGAAGCAACCTACTGTGGCCACTTCGAGTTGTGAAGCTGAGTACAGGGCAGCTTTCACAGCTACAGTTGAGTGTGTGTGGCTCAGATGGCTTATGGTGGCTGATTTGGGTGTTGGATAGGAGTCTGCCACCTCTATCTACACTGACAGTCAGAGCGCATTAGCAGTTGCGAGAAACCCAGTTTTTCATGCTCACACAAAGCACATTGAGGTGCATTATCACTATGTCAGGGAGAGACTCTGAGCAAGAGAGATCAGCTTGGCCTATGTGCCAACACAGCACAACCTCGCCGATCTTTTCACAAAGGCACTTCCTCGTGAGAAGTTTGAAGCTTTCTGCAAAGCTTTGGGCTTGCTCTCCTTTGTGGATTGATCTACTTCGGGCATGGCACTCCCCTATACATGAGTGCCAGCTCTCGTTCACACCATCACTCCCAGGGGGGATTTGTTGCCATATACATAGGCAGTGATGTGTGTGAACACACTTAGGACCGCCAGGGCACTTTTTTCCTCTTTAGGAGGTTTTTTCCCCCTGAGAGATGTAATCGCGGTGTTGTGTGTATGTGGGAAAGCACCCTAGAGATGCAAGATTTTGTGTGTATGTGTGTATGTGGGAAAGCACCCTAGAGGTGCAAGATATTGTGGTGAAATAGGAATGCCACATGTAATATTGCATGGTGTGTGAGAGTTGACCAAAAGAAGTGGAAAAGGAGTTGCCACATGCATGATGATGTGTAAAGTGGGATAAGGCTAGAGAGCCTATATCATTGTATGGTTCATTGTTATATGCAATACAAGGGAATAGTGTTGAGTGTGCAATCTCTCTCTCTAGTCATGGAGTTTTTAGTGTGGTTTAATCCACCTTAATTATGTTGCTTAATCTATGTCCTTCACCATGATCAATCCCATTTCTAGAATCTTAGCATGGTATCAGAGCCAAATGGGCTCTTGGTCATGGGTGATTATTATGTATATTAGTTTGGTTGTGTGTTTCTTTGATTAAGCATTATTTTCAGCTTATTATGAAAAAAATTATGCACACTCATATTATCATTTGGATTTGCATTTGTGAGGATTTGAGAGGAGATTTGTATTTGTGAGGATTTGAGAGGAGATTTGCAACAAGGAGGTTGCATAGAAGCTGCCCAAGAGAGTTGCAAATGGAGTTTTGCAACATAGAAAGCTTGATCATCATCAAGGAAGCTAAAAACGGAGATTTCAGCAAGTATGAAGACTATGGAGTCTTCAGTGTCAACAAGGAAGCTGCCAAGAGAAGATATGCTGCTGATTATGCCTCAAGAAGGTTGGTTTTGTGAAGTTTTGCCTCAAAGTTTTGTGTTTGAGCATGGAAGAGTGTTCATATTTGAGAAGGGTTGCTATGTGTGGGATTTGTGGATCCCATGGTTCTTTGCACTTGGGCAAAGAGTGTAAGAGGTGCAATGCTTGTCTAAGAAGGGACAAGCGGTTATGGGCTTGGAAGAAGTCCATGGTTGAGCACATTGGAAAGAGTGATGCTCATGGTTTTGCTCATAGAAGATGGGCAATGTTTGGTGGAAGCTTTTGGAGTTTTCACATTGGTTTGCACCTATGGCCCTCATTTGAGAGACCATGTGAAGAAGCACCCTTACAGTTTGCATGCAAGTAGTGAAGCTTAGTTTAAAGCTTACAATGGCCATGTCAATGGCTATGGTGGAATCTTGGAAGGAGGTTCATTACAGAGGCAAAGATTTGTAACAATGAGAAGCTGCATGTGAAGCTCAATGGTGGAGAGCTCACAAAGATATTACAAGAATACAGCATGAAAGACTGAAGATGCAGCACTGTAATAGCAGACATTAGTAAGTGATGCAATAGCTCAATTGGCATATAGCAGGTGGTAGAGCAGCGTAGCAGCAATAGTGTGTGGATCTACAGCAGGAGCAGCACATCAGCAATAACAACGTGAAGAAGACGATGACCCGAGTAGCTCAATAGAAAGATCTGGCTGTGGCAATGAGGAGGCCACTCCAAGAAAAAGTCAAAGTGCCGAGCACAGTAGAACTTGCAGGTTGTGCTAAGGAAGCGATAATGTTCGGAGGCAGCAAGAGACGGAGGCTGGAGCAAGGAGTCGTGCGCAGGATAGAACTAATGCAATGCACTACAAAAAGAAAGCAAGCAGCGAAAGTTGCAGAAGCAACGGATGCAGCTGCAACAACCCAGCGTCTGAAGAAGATAAGCGCAGCAGCAGGAAGCTGGCAAGCAGCAAACAAGGTAGCAGGCAAATAATAGCAAAGGTGGTACCAGTAAAAGGAGCGAAGGAGGCCGCCATAGCTGCTGTGCAAAATCGAGAGGAAGGAGACGAAGACTCTGTCAGGGATTCTGAGGACTGAAAAAGGCTCGGCGCACAGTAGCGATTTCAACGGTAGCCTGCAGCGTGCAGAGTCTGCAGACCATTAAAAAAAGACTTTATTTAAAAATTAAAAAATATATATCTAAGGTTCCTTCACCCATAGTTTTTGAATTCATACCCACCTTATATGTTCCCACTAGGTGATGATCACATGGTTTAAAAAATCTCCATGTATGGAGATCACTCATCTGCATAAGAGTCCGCTGCCCGGCGTTGGCCAAAAAGGCTTAGTAATTTTTTTATTTTTCACCCAAAAATGATGATGGACAAATCGTCCACGAGCATGCGTGCTCAAAATAGAATTTTTTGTAATCATCCATGGTATGAGGGTAACCTACCCGAGCTCACCGAGAAGCTCAAAATGGTTGTCGTGTGATGTGTGCAAGAGCGATGCACGTGTGAGGTGCATACGCATGGGTTGGATCCCACCCGAACTTCCATGTTCAAATCGGACTTAGTGGTTCCGCTGTGAGCGATGAGTCGGCTCAAAATGGACTAGGTGTCTAAGATGGTAGACACGGGCACACATGATGGACACTCCAATGTATCATTGAGGGGGAGTGTTGAGAGGTAGCAATTGTGGTTGTGCAATGCTACATTGTATGGATGATGGATGATGGGTGAGTTGTGGAACACCTCGATTAAGAGGGGGTGTTGAGAGATGTAATCGCGGTGTTGTGTGTATGTGGGAAAGCACCCTAGAGGTGCAAGATATTGTGTGTATGTGTGTATGTGGGAAAGCACCCTAGAGGTGCAAGATATTGTGGTGAGATAGGAATGCCACATGTAATATTGCATGGTGTGTGAGAGTTGACCAAAAGAAGTGGAAAAGGAGTTGCCACATGGATGATGATGTGTAAAAAGGCTAGAGAGCCTATATCATTGTATGGTTCATTGTTATATGCAATACAAGGAAATAGTGTTGAGTGTGCAATCTCTCTCTAGTGTGGTTTAATCCACCTTAATTATGTTGCTTAATCTATGTCCTTCACCATGATCAATCCCATTTCTAGAATCTTAGCAGCTTATATATACGCCCATCACTCTAGGGCTAACTTATCTTTGTACATTGACACAATCTAATACTTTTTGTGTTGTGTGCATTCTTGCTTCTTCTTCTCCAAGCTTTGTGTGCTTTCCTGCAACCCTAATTCCAACATTTATCCCAGGATTCTGTGGGGGGCTGACCAAACTAAAGAACCCCAGAATCAGTTGGATCTAAAGTCCGATTTGAATTATAAATAAAGGGACTTAACAAGAATATTCGTATTGATAGGGTCATGGATCAAGGTCGTCATGGTAGGAATGATAACCCCCAACTCGATGAGAAAGATCTCGACTTGGATGTTCGTAAAACTCTTCATACATCGCAGCCTGGACCTTTCAAGGGTGAAGGAAAAAACTTGGGCGAGGCTGTGTGGAGAAGTGGATCGAAGCAATGGAAGAGTACTTCGATGTCACCGGGTACAATGAGAAGAGTAAAATGGCTCTTGCAAGGCTAAAGATAGTAGAAACAGCCAGAGTGGCATGGAGAAACCACTGCGAGACAAACCGTCTGGATCAAAACACCCAGACATGGAACGATCGCAAAATTTACCTAAGGAAGAGATTCTGTCCTCTCAAATTTTTGGAAACAAAGATGAACGAATTCTTAGAGTTAACCCAGCGAGCCGAACTATTGAATTATATCACCGAGCGTTCACTCTCCTCCTCAAATACTCGCTCGCCACTGCTGGATGATTAAGAGCTGATGGCCAGGTTCATTCGGGGACTGAACAAACCTTTGAATATCCTAGTGAAGAATGCCAAGCCAGTTTCCATGGCTGAAGCAGTGCGGATGGTGAGGGATTTCGCCACGGCCTTTGATGTCAAGGTTATGGATGTGAATGGATGTGATGTGATGTGGGATAGATGTGAATGGAGGAGATGTGATGTGAAATGGATGTGAATCGGGATAGATGTGAATGGAGGAGATGTGATGTGAAATGGATGTGAAATGGATGTGATGTGATGTGATGTGATGTGATGTGATGTGGATTGGGATAGATATGAATGGATGAGATGTGAATGAATGTAATGGATGAGATGTGAATGAATGTAATGTGATGAGATGTGGACATGGGTAGATGCAAATGGATGAGATGTGATAAGGATAGATGTGATAAGATAGAATATGATGTGATTGGATGAGAATGGATCAAGGATAATGGGAATACATATGATTGGACGTGGATTAAGAAATGTAGATTGATGTGAAACAATGTGGAAAAATGAGAGTTCGTTATAGAAACTGTATTTATGACCTATTTTTAAATGATTGTTTTACGTCAAGAATACTGGGGAAGCATTTTGACCGTCTTGTGAATGAGGTTGTATAGACCTAAGTGATAAAGTTGCAACAGCTAACGGAGAGTCATTAGAGGACGTCTCGCGTAGCTCGTGTAGCAAGGTCAACCGAGGTCTTGACCAGCCTCGGTTTGATTTAAATAGTGAGCTTTCGGTACGGTGGATCACGGACCAAGGAAGCGGCCTATGAGTGAAGCGCAAGGTGACCTGCGAAGGATCCTAGAGGGTGTTGACCATACGGTGCTCGGGCTCTAGGTCACCGAAGATACCCACACGTGCATCGAGAAGATAATGGAATAAGGAGTTAGAGTTGTTTTCTGAACTCGGGCATGGATCTGGTTGATTGACCTTGCTGGTCCTCAACGGATGAGTCCATGGCTCTTTTATATGGATCTGTTGGTTGATCTTGCTGATCTTCAACGGAGAGTCCATCTTGATTTTTATAAGTAAATATATTTTCGGGTACTATGAGCTAGGAACTATTGAAAAGGCCCCTGAGTGGACAGGTGGTGTGAGCATTCTAGTTGCCAATGATGCCATAGGTACACCGATAAAGGAATGATCAAAAATTAGAATTTAACCAGATATTATGGAGGATTATGATTAAAAATTAGAATTCAACCGGATATTGTGGAGGATTATGATCAAAAATTAGAATTCAACCGGATATTATGGAGGATTATGATCAGTGATACTATGGTTTTATTAAAAGATTATTTTAAAGACAGATGAATCTGTGAAAAAGGCAATTTCATATTGGGTGTGTAAGTGGTGTGACTATCTTGCAGTTTGCATGAACTGCTGGCTAGGGGACCTGGGAACTCTTTTCCTTGTTGGTACTACCTGGGACAAACATAACCAAATTCCTAAACGGATTCTATCACTACAGTGGTTGGGCGGTTGGCTAATCCATGGGACTAGATGACTGATGGATCCCTAAAATGAGACTCAATTCTGTTATGGTACAATAGATGAAGTAAATCCCGTACAGTCCTTGTTCTATGGAAAAGAATCAACGGTTGTGCCTCTCGATGATGAGGAAAAAAGCGTTAGTCTCTATGATCCAAGTGCAAGTCTTTTCCTTGATCTGACCATGTGACTTACAGGTTCAGTCAGATCAGTTTGGTTACTGATGACCTTCAATACGTTAGAATAAAAATATCCTGGAGGAATCGCCTGTGCTTTCTGGGTGAGGGAAGTTTTTTCGGGTCCAGTTTTGGAAGAACCGAGGGATTAGTCTCTTGTCCAAATACTCGTGGGGGCGAGGCCCTGAGTGAGAGGCTCTGTCCCGTGCAACAAGTGCTAGCACCTCCGATTTCATTGCACGGAGGGGGCAAGGATCTTTCAGCTAGTATCAGAAAATTGGTCAAAGTGGATCAACTGAGAAGCAAGAAATGTCAAAAATTTATGGAGAACCAGTAAAAGATTGAAATTGTGTGATGAAATTCATACAAATTGATATTCACAAATCGGTAATTGGGTCTTCAGATGGAAGTACAGCAATTGTATGGAATCCCTGACTTGCTTGAGCATGATGGTATTTACCCTATAATTCCAAGGACCGTGACTACTCGTATATACCGAGGGTACAACTGCAGCTCTTTATTGGCAAAATATATGAGTAAATCTAAGACCTTGAAATTATAAGCAAAAATGCTATCCAGATGATGAATTCGAATGCTGGTTGATATGATTTTAGAATTCTGGTTGGGAATTGATGAGTTGATTTGGATTCTGATTGAAAGATGATGAATCCTGAATTCTAGTTAAAAGAAGATAAGTTGAACAAAACCACAATGAGGATGAATGGTACGAATCCCAGTAATGACGATAATGACTTCAACAAATCACTATGAGATTAGTGGATTGTGCAGACAGATTGTTGCTGTTAACCCTTGACCCAGTGGATCAAGTTAAGGAATGACAAATTGAAAACCTGCATAACTAAAATTTCGATGGAGGAATGTTCAACTGCCGTGGAGGAATGTTCAAATGAAATTTTCAGTCTGATGGACCATTATTGTGTTAAGAATATGAATGAATTATTCTGATAATGAGTTCTGTATGTTCTTCTGTTAGAAGGGATCTTTATCCTAGGATTCTGTGGGGGACTAACCAATCTAAAGAACCCCAGAATCAGTTGGATCTAAAGTCGGATTTAAATTATAAATAAAGGAACTTAACAAGAATTTTTGTATTGATAGGGTCATGGATCGAGGTCGTCGTGGTAGGAATGATAACCCCCAACTTGATGAGGAAGAGCTTGACTTGGATGTTCGTAAAACTCTTCACATAGATTGCAGCCTGGACCTTTCAAGGGTGAAGGGGAAAACTTGGGCGAGGCTGTGGAGAAGTGGATCGAAGTAATGGAAAAGTACTTCGATGTCACCGGGTACAATGAGAAGAGTAAAATGGCTCTTATAAGGCTGAAGATAGTAGAAACATCCAGAGTGGCATCGAGAAACCACTGTGAGAAAACCCGTCTGGATCGGAACACCCAGACATGGAATGATCTTAAAATTTACTTAAGGAAGAGATTCTGTCCTCTCGGCTTTTTGGAAACAAAGATGAATGAATTCTTAGAGTTAACCCAGGGAAGCAGAACTATTGAAGTATATCACTAAGTGTTCGCTCTCCTCCTTAAGTACTCTCTCCCCACCGCTGGATGAAGAACAACTGATGGTGGCCAGAACGAACCTTTGAATATCCTAGTGAAGAATGCCAAGCCAGTTTCCATGGCCGAAGCAGTGCGGATGGCAAGGGATTTCGCTAAGGCCATTGATGTCAAGGTCCCATCGAAGCCAGATTTTTAGCTCCGAAAGGTGATTCCAACCTTCCACCGCCTAAGAGACAACAAGGTCAAGCTCAGGTTATGGAGAGTTCCAGAATGGAAGAAAGGTCTTTTTCTCGAAACTCAATTCCTTGGAATTCAACTTCAAAAGTTTCACCCTTGAACAAGGGAGTGAAATGCTAGGATTTAGACATCGCAGTATGGATTGCCCAACTCCTTTTGGATCAAGATTTTTGCGGCAGGGGAATCAGGGACCAAGATCCCAAACTCCAGCTCCTTCCTTCCAGAGTAATCAGGTTCCTTTCCGTCAAAATCAGGGAAATCCTAGAGGTAGACCCTCTAACCAACTCTCAGTTTCAATCCAAAGTAATGCAAGACCTCTGCCTCAGAATAGGGAAAGTCAAAGAGCGATATTCCCAAATCGGCCATCCACTTTCCAATGCAGTAACACTAGAAGCGATTGAAGAAGAAGAAGAAGAAGATGAAAGAGATCATACTCCACCTACGAGATGATGACATCTCGTGTTTTTTAAGTGAGGTAGGATGTAAGATTCCTCCCTCCAGCATGTAAGAACCTCCCCTTGTGTTCTTCTAATTATTCCCCTCTCCAAAATAGAAGAAAGATTCTGTTTTACCTTGTTTTGGCGTGGAGAGAGAAAATATCTAGAGAGAGATAATCCAAAATTGAGATATTTTTGGATATAAAAATCCTCCTAGTGTCTAAAATGGATTCCCCTAAAATAGAAAATCAAAAAGAACTTTCCAATGTGCATTTGGAATTAATTAAAAATATGTATAAAGAACCTTAACCTAAGGGTCTAGATTTTTAGAAATTTTTGGATTATGGTCCAATTAAGGTTCCTATGGGCCAATTGGATTAATCCAAGTGTGGGGATGAGATAAATCCAAAGAATAAAAGAAAATACCCAAAAATGAGTAAATGCTCACATAAGATGAAGAGTTGACTGAGTACAAGGTTTATTAGTTAAAAACTATGAGATATTACTAAAAAAATGAGATATTTTGGTATAATGATACATTTTTGACACCTTGGTAAAGGAGGGGGGAGACTTCAAGGAGGTGCCTATTTCACACATGTGGAACCAACAATCTCTCCAACCAATTTGACCAACTCACCTCTCACCCCTAACAATGTGGCATTGCCAATCTCAACACTCCCCCCTCAATGCAAATTGAAGTGCTCAACAAGTGTGTGTGCTTGTGTCTAGCCAACCTAGACACCTCAAGTCTGTTTTGAGCACCCTTTTACTCGGGCCAAACCACCTAAGTGCTTTTTGGGTACCTATATGCCCCGAAGAAGGATCCAAGCCATAAAGTGTGATGCCCATGTGTGCACAACCACATTACAGACCTTTTCAAGCACCCACGGGCTCACGTAGGGGACCCTCATAATTTGGGTGAGACAATTTTACATCCGTTTTTATGCATGCAAGCAAGGGTAGGGCACCCATCTCAAGAAATAATGGTCAGCAAACAAAATTTACATCATTCATGGCCTTTATCATAAGCTGATATTTGCCTATGATTTTTGGGTGCTACATGTTTTGAAAAACATGTGAATGGGGGGTCTTAATACATGAGTGGTGCGAATGGAATTTCCTTTCAACCTTAGGATTTCAACCCTATCGTTATCTTATTAAAGAAAACGTGTGGTGTGAATGGAATTTTTCTTTTAACCTTAGGGTTTCAACCCTATCCTTATCTTATTAAAGAAAATGTGTGGCCTTCGTGTATCCTCTGAACATTCGGAGCTTGCTAGTTGCTACAAAGAGGAGATGATGACTGGCCACCTATATGTGCTGAGAGAAGCCACAGACATTGAGAGAATTTCATTTCCACCCTACTATCATTGAGTAAGATGCTCTCTTAGCTTCGAGGAAAACCTCAAGCGCACTCCTCCTAAACTTGTTAAGAGCTGCATTCTTCACTTCTAGCTCCAACTATGCCTCCATCAACTTCATCTAAGCTCTTTCAGTGGATCCTTTTGTATGGCAATGAATCGTGCTTCCAATAGCTCTTTATGCCAAACTCCTTTTGCCTTTCGTGCTTGTTGTAACCTCCCATTTAAACTCCATTTGTAGCTTGTCTCTACAACTCCTTCTCCTTTGTAATGAACCTTCTTCTAAGGTTCCACCATAACCACTCACATGGGCATTATGGGCTTTAAATTAAGCTTCACTACTTGCATGCCTTCTTTTTGGACAAGCATGCATCCAAGGACCCTTGCTTCATAAGGTTTCCCTCGAGAAACCATAGGTGCAAAAACCATGTGAAAGCTTTGTAGCTTTCATTCAAATTTGCCTATCTTTTGTCAGCAAACCAAAGAGCTACACCCTTCCAACATGGTCCACAATGAGCTGCAAACTCAACCCATTACCACTTGCCGATGATGCTGATACCAACAAGCATGCACCTTTTGTGGTCTTGCCCACATGTAAAAGCCATGGGAATTGAAAATCCCACACATAGCAACCCTTCTCTAACTGATCACTCTCCTAAGCTCAACACCAAAGACATTGAGGCAAATTTTGTAAGTTACCTTCTATGAATAACTCCTCTTGTTGGCAGCTCCATTAATGATGTGGCAAGGCTCCATCCTTGCTGAAATTTCTGCTCCAATCTCCATGGTAGCACTCCATGTTGTAAATCTCTCCTTGCAACTTTTTTTGGTAGCTTCATACTCTCTCAAATGACCCAAATAGTTCACCAAGAACATAATCTCTCTCATAATGCAATCATAATGATAATGAGTGTGCTTAAATTTTCTTGATAAAATGAAAATAATGCTCAATCAAATAAACCAACATAGATATGCACCATGATCAAGAGTCCATCCTAGATTTGGTACCATATTAAGAATCCTAATATGGGTTTATCATGGTGTTAGCATAAGATTAAGCATGACAACTAAGGTGGTTTATACCACACCAAGAAAGCCATTGCTAGAGAGAGAGAGAGAGAGAGAGAGAGGAGCACACTCAACAATACTCTATTTCATATGTTATGAATCATAAAATGAAAGGCTTCAATATAGATAGCCTTTAGACCAATCTCCTTTACACATTATCATGCCATGTGGCAATCCCTTTTCCACATTCTTTTATGTGGCTCTCATCATTCACACAATATCTTATGGGCATTCTTATCTTTCCACAACTCACAAGATAATATCTTGCACCTCTAGGGTGCATTCACACACTCAACCAAATAACCCAAGCTTTATTTTACATTGCACATTTCAACAAGGAAGGCTCTCCATATCTCACAATCCACTAGAAACTCCTTGTTTTGTTGAGATTTGAACTGATTAAATCGAGAAAAATTTAAAAAATTATCTAGATGCTTAAATGCTAATCAAGATACTTAATTAGGATGCTCAACTTATCTAAATAATAAAGGCTAGCTCTAATACCAATTATGGAATGACTTGTAGCATTACGACGAGTAGCTATGGTGGATCATAATGAGAAGATAGCATGACTAGCAACATGATTAGGAGTTAATAATATTGATTAACACTAATAGAGCACTAATCAAAATTGTGGGAGATTAAGGTATAAACTTGATCACTTTATTCATAAAAAGGAGTCTCTTTTATAGGCACATTACAAGAATAAGAAGCTAACTATAATTCTCCTTTAATTTCTCCACTATTCTCTCACTTTGAATCATTTTCTTCTCCTAGATTGTAGGCCTTCACATTGATTCAAGGTGGGCACATTTGTTTTTTCTTCTCACTTGATTTTGTAGAGATTCCTAGGCCTTCACCTAGGAATCAAGGTGGGCACATTTGTTCTTTCTTCCCACTTGATTTTGTAGATATTCCTAGGCCTTCACCTAGATTCAAGGTGGGCACATTTGTTCTTTCTTCCCGTTTGATTTTATAGAGATTCGTAAGAGGCAGAAATAAAGGCTTTGACTTGGTTATTGCCTTCACCTAGATTCACCTAGATTCAAGGTGGGCACATTTGACTTGGTTATTGCCTTCACCTAGATTCAAGGTGGGCGCATTTGTTCTTTCTTCCCATTTGATTTTATAGAGATTTGTAGAGGCAGAAATAAAGGCTTTGACTTGGTTATTGCCTTTTACAAAGATTGAGTGAATCTAAGGTTCTTTGGACGAATACAACTTTGGATAAAAGTGTCCTCCTAGTGAAATCCCAACAATTATATCAACAAATGTAGAAAAAGATTAGAGAAGGAGAAGACGAAAGAGTGAGGCATGGTTGGGGTTGGCTGATGCACTAGCACCAAGTGCTAAAAAGAAGGAGTGATTAAACTATGCACAAGATGATTGGGAATTCATTAGGCACTACAGTTTATGACCCGTATGTCCATGATGTATACATGTTAGTGATAAATAAACGTGTCTCGTGTTTTAACAGTGATGCTAACAACAAGCAGATTACTTCTCAGCATGATTTGTTTTCCTCCCTTAAGTCTGCTCCTCAAGGAGGCATAGTCACGTGTGCAAACAACTCCTCATATCCAATGAAAGGAGTTGGTAAGGTTGTGCTCACTTCTATACATGGTGGGATAATCATTATCTCAAAAGTCTTGTTTGTGAAATAGTCATTAAAAAGAACTTATTGTCAGTCTCTACCATTGCTAGGTAGGCCTAGTGATCAAATTTTTTGATGATGACAAGTGTACAGTCTATGATCGAAGTGATGGGAGACATCACTATGGTATATCTGATACTCTAAGCCATGGGCTTTATAAGCTAGATATGTATGAGATATTAGCACATAATTCTTATTAATTTACTACCACATGTGCTATGAGTGACGTGGAGCTATGGCACGCTCTCTTTAGTCACTTAAATTTTGGCAATTTGTTGTGCCTTCAACTATGAGAGATGGTGTTAGAGTTTCCAAAGCTTGAAGCCCTTATCACATGTATGTGAGGGGTGCATTTTGGGCAAGATATAATAGGTGTCATTCTAAAAATATGGATCAGTAAAGGGCTTACAACATATACATAGTGATATATGTGGTCCTATGAGGACACCATCAGATTGAAGGATATCTCTCCTTTGCGACTTTTATTATTGACTACTCCAGGCACACCTGGGTGTATCCATTCAAGGCAAAGTTAGAGGTTTTACATGCTTTAGACAATTTGTTTCTATAGCTAAATATATGTCTACATGTAAAGCTAGCACCCTTCATATAGTTTGAGAGGGGGAGCATATATATCAAAGGGTTTTTATGCATATATTATGGCTTAAAGAGGCATAAAACATCAATGCACGGTTCCTTACACACCTGAGCAAAATAGTGTGGCTAAGGTGAAGAATAGATCTCTCATGGAGGTTGCACGTTGCATGGTTTAAAGACTAAGATTTTCCTCATGTTTTGGGTTGGAGGCACTTATATGTGTTGAAAAGATGTCCCATCAAGCCTTACAGACTGTTGCATTTTTTTAGGGCCTCAGGAGCATGTTATTGAGTGAGCATTGCATGCATGTATGTGTTATGTGTTCACACGTCTCCATTTACTACCGTTATGTGCATCTTGCATAATATTTATCTCACACCGATGATGATCTCACGTGGTCACCCTTGACGATCTATTTTGATAGGGAGACCTCACACAAATGAGAAGAGAAGATACGCCATGTCAAAGGGATGAAAGCCCATCAAGAAGAGGAACATTTTGTGATGGTACCACATATAAAGGGATGCAGTAATGTCATCATATTTGTAAACAGTGAAACAAAATCTGCTTGTGTCTTGAGACGAGAGTGACTGCAAGGTAGTAGTGTAACGAGCAAATGTTTTCAAGAACAAATATGCCCGATATCGCCGAGCATTTGATCAGGGGTTGGGTCAATCCAACCATACAATGCGACCATAAAAGAGATTATGGTTGGCTGATTAGCTAAAGCAACCTTAATCTGGGTGTAGATTATCTAATTGATGGATAACGATAAAGAGGGATGAAGTTGTGATGTGAATACTAGTGGTAGAGATTATTAACCGCAAATATAATAGTAAATCAAGGTTTTTTTAAAAGAAGGGTTATAACCCTTAGATGTGGAGGCGCAACTTTAATAGGATAGAGAAACCGAGCGATAGGAGGGGCATCACGGGCAATGGTTTAGTGGGCACAAAATGACTACCTTGCACAGAAATAACAAAGAAAGAAAAGAAACTTCATGCTTGGCCACCTTCCGCGAAGAGAAGAAGTGCCTCTCCAAAAGCGAAATGCAACTCGAAAAGAAGAGAAGACGGAGCGGCATCAAAACCAAAGCGTCCATCGAGAGCATCATCCGGCACCCACAATCATGAATTATGAGCTAAATGGAAGGGATAAGTACCCTTGTTGAATTATGAGCATTTGAAATAATAATTTAAATCCTCTTTAATTAGCATTTGTAACATAATCATTGTACAAAACTAATGGATAACCCATTAATAAAATATCACTATAATTACATTGTTGAATATAACATCATTATAATTACATTGTTGAATATAACATCAATGTGCATTAATTTCACCATCATTTCAAGATTAAGTGATGCATACATTTTGGCTAGTATAGTTTTTCTTAGACCATTGTTTCGCTCCATTACATAGTGTCGAAAAATTATCTAACAGATGCACACTTCCAGCCATAGGTCCTTTTCTTGTCACAAGCTTTACTTTGGGAGTTGAGGAGAGTTGTCAAAAATGAGCAGCTTTCTTTGTTAGGTATTCTTGGGCTTGGGTTTAGCTCCTGAGCTTAGGCTCTAGAATATTTCCTAACATTGGCACACCTAATGGGACTCTTTCCTTTACATTGTGGTCCACTGATGCAAACCTATAAATTTTTTTTCATAGAGCTCATAGTACATTCCTATTTTTGTTTTAGGTTGCTAGCTTTTCTTTTGGACTTGCAGTATAGTTGCAGCTTTAACACCCTAAAGCATAAGAGGTCCAGAGACTTTGCAACCCAAAATGTTGAAAACATTGATAAAGAATGAGTGTGATTTTTGAGGGAGCTTGGTGGAGGGAGCTTTTTCTAGCAACTCCTCTCTTCAAAATGTAGACATTCTCTCTCCATTCCCTCCACCACTACCTCCTCCCATTTCCTTCATGCTCACTTATCCCTCCCTTTGCCCCCCCTCTCTCTCTCTCTCTCTCTCTCTCTCTGTCTCTCTGTCTCTCTCTCCCTCTCTCTGTTATGTGCACATTATATACTAGGAGGCTAACCCACATTAGGCTTATGAGCATGGGAGCATGGGAACAAGCTCTAGTGGAGCATGGGTTAGGGCTAACCTTAAGAGTTGAGGGGTTAGGGTCAGGCATCCAAGGGTCACACATGGAAAATTGAGAGTCAAGAGTCACTTGAGGGCCCTCCTATATAATATGGGCATGGGGCACACTCAAGGAATGGTTCTCTTGTGTAAAGGATTGTATCTACTCTCATGCCATTTCACACTAGAGCTATGTGCTACTAGAATGATGTCATATCTCTTGGCGGTGTGGGACACCAAGGTAAGGTATGTGGTACTTCATTGTATTTATGGAACACCAAGGTAAGGTTATGGTACTTCATTGTATTTATGTGTGCATCCTTGGGCTCGGGGGTGGTTGGGTGGATAAGTTTATGCCTGGTTTATACATGTTTATATTTGGTGATTACCTAGAGAGATCTTAGGGTTTTAACAGTGGTATCAAAGCAATCTCTAGTTAATTATTGTTGTTTTTTTCTTTCTTACTTCAATTTTTAGCATCTTTTAAAGTAAATTTTAATATTTATTAAATAAAAATATTATTTTGTTGGTTCTTTTTGGTGATTACACACGTGGATCATCGATATGGTGGTTGGAATGCGTGTTTCTTCTATTCAATGGATGAATCAACATTATGGAAAAATTTCGTGAGTTCAATGCTATTTTTTCTAAATTTTTGGGTTTAAAACAAGCATTTATGGAACTTTTACCAAAAATACCACACATTTTATTATGGATATTCTTGGTAGATTGAATTCCTTGAATTTTCATAATTTTAAAAAAAGCTATTTATTTAGAAAATTTTAGAATTTTTTTTAAAAAAATTATATTTTTTATACATTTTGGGCGGGGTTTTTCGCGGAGATGCTATCAATTTTTTGTCAAATTTCTACTGAATTGCAGTATGGGACAGCCAGTTGATGCATTGGGTTCTCTGCCGTGTGCACGTAAAATTCATTTCTTCCCTCAAAATCTGGAATTTCCTTCTATTTCTCTCTCCCGTGTGTGTGAACACCTCTTAGAAGGCATAGTTTGATTAAACATTAATCATAATTCAATTATAATTATGATTAAGAAAGACTTAATTGAAATTTTAATCAACCTCCTCTCTGTTAACAGAGAAGGAGGGACTGGAGAGAGAAAGAAAGAAGAAATGGAAAAGAAGGGGAGGAGAGAGGAGCTCTCCGCCTCTCTCTCTCTCTCATTTTTCACAACGCGGGGAGGGGGAGGGGTGCGCTGCAGGTTGCTGGGCAGAAAAAAGCCGCCCCTCCCCATAAAATCGTTTTTTTAGAAGCTTAAAAAAGCTTTAATTAAAACTTTTAAAAATAAAAAAAGAGTTTTTTTATTTTAAAAAAAACTTTTCAAAGCTTTTCAAAAAAGCTTGGGGAAAAAGGTTTTAAAAAATAAGAGATTTGAAAAAAAAATCTTCTCTGAAATTTCTTAAATTTTTTCTCTTGGAGCCTTTTGGCTTTCCGTTTTCTAGAAAACCTATTGACCTTCTGAATTCCGAGGATCTTTTGACCTTTCGGTTTTTGGAAACTTTTGACCTTTCACATTCCTTTTTTTTTAAATCTTTTCATTTTCCTGAAACTATTGGCTTTCCGTATTCTGGGAAGACCATTGGGATTCTGAAATTTTTGGACCGTTCGTATTCTAATGTGTTCGGGGTAAAATAAAATTTTAACAAAATTCTTAGAAATTAGTGAAAAAATAGACAAAGATTATTTTAACTTTTTGCAAAATCTGGAATTGGTGATTGGCATGTGGTGTGTCCATTCAAGCACCCGTGGATCATTCAAATTCCTTTAAAAATCTCTTTTTTGTCTTTAAAAATAGAAAATTCATTAAAATTATAAATTTTTATTGGAGTTGAGAATTGTCATGCAGAAGTGGAAATTTCGTGAACGATGGGATTCTCAGGAGAAATTAGGAATATTCTAGAAATTATTTTTAAAAATCTTAGAAATTTATATTTTTAAAATATCAATGGTATTGTGGCATATCTAATTGCTTTTTTTTTTTTTGAAAAATATAGGTTTGGAATGCCATAAGATAGATTTGGTGGAATGTTTAAGTGTGGTCTATGCTTAATTTCCTAAGCTTAAGACAAATTCTATCATGGGTTAGTTGATCTATTTGTTTTGGTGGATTTTATGGATGGTTTCCAAGTTTTATATGGACTCATTAGGTTTTGCCTAGATCACTTGTGTTCAGGGGTTTTTAATGAGTGCTACATACATGTGTTTCACTTTATCACTTTGGAGTTTTGCTTGCACAACACCACGTTCATAGTTGGCCACCAATTTTAATGCTTCTTTTGGCATGATTAATGACCATTAGATGGCATGCATTGATTTTTTTGATCAACTATGGTTTTCATGGATTCGAGGTGCTTCTATGCTTCTATCCATGGTTCTATGAGGATCTTTTGGATAATATCATGTGCTTTGAAGGTAGCATTTGCCTTCATTTTTGCACATAATTTCGGAGTCTGTTCCTTGTACTCTTGTATATATTCCAACTTAGATACCTATTTACTTATGTATCTAGGTGAATTGTTATTTTTCTACCCTAGCTTTATTGTGTTTATTGGGTAGTTATCATTAGAAAGGCGCTAATAATTCAAATTATTTTCGAATGATGTACTTGGAAAAAGTTATTTCTTGATGTGGTCTCAAGTATATAGAGACAAGTTTTAGTATGTGAAAGTCTAGGATAAGGCCATCTCATTCCTTTTATGGAGGGTTTTATTCATATTTCCTAGACAGCATACTAGGGAGTTCCAAATTGGTAAGGTATGTATGGGTGGTATCATGGTGGTATGGGACGCTAGTGATTCCTCACATATATTATCTTATCGGATAATTTGGGCTCAGGATTGTTGCCTTGCTTACATCACTTGGCATGTTGACCCCAACATTCAAAGACAATCTCATTTTTTGACTGCACTTGAAGTTGTAGTGTAGGCATTGTCTAGATAATTTTTTTTATCTATAGCATGTATGTTTTGATGGGTGTAATCTCGTCGGCATTTTCACGTGTTGAATCACTTTCTTTAGAAATTAACGAGTTTATCTTATTGTGTTCGAGGATTCAGAAATTTTGGATTCTTCCTTTGTTGGCATTTATTTCTCTAGTTCCGTCCTTTTGGTTATTTATATAGTCCACCTGATGGTTTACGGATGTACATATGTGACTCATGGAGACGTTGATGACTCCCTATGTTGATATGGGTAACTCCGTACGTCGATAAATCACTGTGCAGATGTGGCTACGTTGGGCCGCAGATAGATCTTTGGTTCTTGCCGTTATAATGCCATGTCATTCCGAATGGTTTACAACAAGGAAACTACTTTAAGTATGAGTTCCTTTGATCATCCCGCAGTTTGATGGGCAAACAGAGTGTGTGAATCAGATTGTAGAGGATATGCTGAAAACCATCAAATTGGAAAAAGTATCTTCTAATGATGGAATTTGCCTATAACTATTCTAAACATACGATACTGGTTTTAGTCCGTTCATGCTTATGTATGGGTGTCAACCCAGGGCACCTATTGATGTTAGTCTTAAGGACATTGAGCTTGACGCATCGAGGGATTTCTTGCATGATATGTAGGAAATGCTGACCAAAGCTCGAGATTCAGGAGTGCTCAGGATAGGGCACAGTTTTATGCTGATAGAGGATGCTCACCTTGGTCTTTTGAACCAAGAGCATTGGTTTATTTAAAAGTTCCTAAGGTCTCTCAGACTTTTTCAACTAGAAAATGCTCGGAATTATCTCCTAGATATTATGGTCCATTTCGAGTTATACATCCAATTTGGCACGGTTCCGTTTGAACTAAAACTGCCTCCACATGTTAGAGTTTATCCAGTCTTTCATGTAAGTAGATTGAAAGAGAAACTGGGAGGTGAGGATAACACAGTTACTCCTCAAGAACTCATTGAAGTCAAAGATTTATTCTATGTTCCACATGAGCCTGAAAAGGTACTTGAATTTAGGGAAAGGAAACTTCGTATACTCGTCTACTCCCTGAGGTTAAAATTATGTGGAAAGATAGGAAAATAGAGGGTTTGACTTGGGAGTCGGTTGAGAATGTTCAACGCAGATTTTCGTCTTTTCATTACAAGAGTGCAATGTTTTGAGAGAGGGGAAGTATGTTATGTGCACATTATATGTGCATATACTAGGAGGCTAACCCACATTAGGCTTGTGAGCATGGGAGCATGGGAACAAGCTCTAGGAAGCATGGGTTAGGGCTAACCTTAAGGGTTGAGGTTAGAGTCAGGCATCCAAGGGTCACACATGGGAAATGGAGAGTCAAGAGTCACTTGAGGGCCCTCCTATATAATAGGGGCATGGGGCACACGCAAGGGATGGTCCTCATCTTGTGTAGAGGATTGTATCTACTCTCATGCCATTTCACACTAGAGCTATGTGCTGCTAGAATGATGTCATATCTCTTGGTGGTATGGGACACCAAGGTAAGGTATGTGGTACTTCATTGTAGTTGTGTGCACCCTTGGGCTCGGGGGTGGTTGGGTGGATGAGTTTATGCCTGGTTTATACATGTTTATGTATGATGATTATCTAGAGAGATCTTAGGGTTTTAACACTCTCTCTCTCTCTCTCTCTCTCTCTCTCTCTCTCTCTCTCTCTCTCATCTTCACATGCCTTTGCATAGCATTGCATGTGAGTTTAGGATCTGCATTTGTATTTTTGCATTTGCATGACATTGCCTACTTTTTATTATCCTTTTGCATGTCAATGCATGTATGTGCCATTATAATACATTACATTGCATGTCATGGTATGGCATTGCATTTGGATGTTATTACATGTGAAGGTCATTACATGGTACTACTTGCCCTTTGCATAGTGTTGCATGTCATTTGCATAGTGTTTCATGCCATTACATGCCTTTTCATGTGATTGTACGTCATTTGAAGCCTTTACATGTGATTGCATACAAGTAAAATTGACGTGGCTGCATACAAGTAAAATTTACATGTGACTGCATACAAGTAAAATTGACATGTGACTGTACGTCATTTGAAGCCTTTACATGTGCATGTCATTGCATGGTACTACTTGCCCTTTGCATAGTGTTGCATGTCATTTGCATAGTGTTTCATGCCATTACATGCCTTTGCATGTGATTGTACGTCATTTGAAGTCTTTACATGTAACTGCATATCATTGCATACAAGTAAAATTGACAAGGTGAATAATGTACACAATTATACATAAAAGATAATTTTATTCTAGGTAAGATATCTAGTATGCCTTTCGTACAGTTTCATAAAAACCATTGAACAATGTAAATTTATTAAGGTTACTAATTTGGTGGCATAATTATTTGAGAAGAGAGAGAGAGAGAGAGAGAGAGAGAGAGAGAGAGAGAGAGAGAGAGAGAGAGAGAGAGAGAGAGAGAGAGAGCAACATGACAACATTACATCCTCATAATCGAAAATACTGCTTTCAATTACAAATAAAACTAAGTTCATTCACATACAACTTCCAAAAACAACTCTTCTATCATAACTGATATTGAGTTCCATCAAGAGTTCTATGGGTGTCGCTTATCCTCCGTGGTGTAGGCATAAAGTAAGCAAACGACGTTCGTTCCCTTTTGCACTTCCTCTAGCAAGAGACACTCAGACACATCATCAATAAAACCATGGGCTCGCCATGTAGCAATTAATCCCACCACTTTGGTCTGCATTAGAGAAATATCATCATCACTACTAGGAAGTTGTAAGGATGTTAGAGCTTTCTATGCTTGTGCACCATCTACAGTCTTTTTTATGACCTCCGCATTGGTGGCCTTCCTAGCAATACTTGCAACAACAACTTCAATGCTAATATTTTATGAGGCCATCACAAACAATACGAAGGAGGGTTGCTCTACTAAGAATGCTATGCTAAATGGTGGTTAACAAAGTTATATGAAGGTTATCTATATATTTATAGTAGTGGGAGAGGGTGCACTTCTTTTGCACTAAACAAAAAAAGTTACCTTTCTTCTTTTTTAATGTCCATATAATAAAGGCATATTCTCTCAAAATCCTACACCCCAATAATGAAGGCATCTTTTCTTTCTTTTTTGGGGAAGAGCGAGTATTTCAGGAAGAACAAAGAACAATACAAAATTGAATAGGCTAATATTGCTGTCAATTTTTCTCTCGAAAAGAAATTTTATTTAGATCACATATTGTTTACTCAAAACAACAAACCGGAAATTGGACAAGGCAACTAATAAAAAAGACAAGGCAAATTATAGTTGAGAGATCACTTTATTCTAGAAAGGTTATTACACATCATCCTCTTGGGTTGAAGACAACTACGTACTTATATAAGGGCTACAGCAATCAAACACTATTAACATACAATAACTACCTAGGTTCCTACACCTATGCACTTTTATGGACTACTCTATTCTTCAACTCCTATCGACGCGTGGAGTGCTCCTCCATCTCTTCGGTAATGTACCGGTAACTCCGCCAAAAGTGCCGATAGCGCTTCCAATCTTCATATTCCACACATAAAAATATCCAGAATCAATAGGCTCATTCGTCGCTAGCATATTGCTCCAAAGATTACGGTCCTTTATCGTGATTCCGAGATGTTCTACCGAATCTCCACCCGTTTTCTTGCATAAATCTTTGCATACCCTATCAAGGGTATCCTTCATAGTATAGTTGGGACCATTAGAAGAAGCCATTAGAGATCACCAAAGGTTAGTTGATGATGCTGAGGGTTGTAAGGAAGAGAATGATAGTGAGGGAGAGAAATACAATAAGAGGGAGAGGGAGGCAATAAGATTTGGAAGTGAGGATTAGAGTAAGAGCTAGGGGTCATATTTATAGATACACAAAGCTAAAAGCTAAAAGGTACTTTGCATGGCTATTCCCTAAATTTAGAAAAGTAGATGCATAGCTATTCCCTAAATTTAGAAAAGTAGATGCATGGATAAATATTGTGTGTAAAAAGAGGAATTGCATTAAAGTAATATATTCAAGAAAACCTACGTACACATCAACATTGAGAAGACCTTGAAATAGTAAATGAACATATTCCAACCATTGGTATACAACCATATTGATTGTCCTGCTACAACCATATTGATTGTCTTGCTAAAACATTTAAAAAATGAAAAGTAAAAAGTCCTTGCTAGAGAGTTGAGACAAAGGACATTTTATTATTGCAACATGAAGGACCTTTTCAAAACTACAGTACAAGGTCCTTTTCAAATTGTTCTCCTTCTGTGCTGAACATTAGGTCCTCCTTTTTTAGAGTGGGTTGATGTATAATCATATTATGGTTTGCATCTAACCTAAAGATATGCAAATATACAAAATAAAGGTGCTTGCCTACACACAGCTTGCCTACACAATATGGTCTACCAGCACCTACCCTAATTTGAAAATCGGGGCATTTGCATGATGGATTCTTTCCCATAGTCACCTGTTATTTTTCATTGCATGGATTCTTTCACATTTGCATGATGGATTCTTTCCCATAGTCACCTGTTATTTTTCATTGCATAGTAGGGATTCCTCGGTCTCAATTACAAACACTTCCATCTATCTGGCCTTAATGACCAGATGCTCAAAGACCATAGTTGTGTTTGAAATTGCCGAATCTATTCTCTTAGCTGCCATATCCGATATGCCACTTCGGTACTTTGTTGACTGATTGGCTACATCATTTGCTTCCTGGTGTAGTCCCTTTTGCAACACAAATAGCCTCCAATGCTTGAACCTCATCCACAGTCAGGTTTGTACCACGTCCAACTGGCCATACAATTGGGGGTCTAGTAGGTGATTGACAGATGGTATTGCATACTCTCCAAGTATGTTTCACACTGCTTTTTGCAAAACCACATGAACTGATACCTCTAACCACTCTCTCATACAATAGAAAGATGGAGCTGGAACACCTTGCCTGCAGTTCTTGATGCTTTTCTTACACTTGCCATCTTGGCCACCTAACCATCCTTGGCAAGTGATCTTGATATGTAGAGGTGATTGGCGTATATCCCACATTGAGTCATGTATGTCATTCTCTAAAATTTCCTGCACCTCTAATTCAGTTGCTAATCCCTCTACATTGTGACCACCTTCTGCAATAGTTGAAGGAATAGTGGGTGGAAAGTTTAATCTGGTATCTTATTTCTTGTGTGGTTGATTTTCTATGACATATTCCGAACGATGTGATGAGTTATCTTCCTCAAAATTTATAATTGTGGGTTTTTGACACTGGCTAACTGTAATGTTATCACCAATATAGTTTGGTTGTATGTGCATTGGACTGCCACTCATCACTGTTTCTCCCACCAATTTGCCAGTGGTGGTTGACACACTTGGAGCTTTTGATGTTCTGGCCGTCTCCATCAACTTTGTTATTATAGGGCTTGCTCCGTGATATTTACCTTTCATGAATGCATGCTTCTTCGTGGATTGCGAGAGGGCATTAGCGAGATCTAAAACAGCAGCATCATATAAAGAGATGGTTCCCTTGAAACCCTCTCCTGCAAACCAACCTGCATGTTTCGTTTCTACTAGATTAGTGGTCAGCATGTGTGAAAAAGTAGTGTCATCCACATCCTATAACAAAAGGTTAACTGATAAGAATTGAAGTTGTAAGCTCCAACCACATTCCACAACAAAAGACTAGATTTACAATTCAAATTCCAAATGCGAGCTATTGGTTTTCAAATCCAAGAAAGTTATACCTACCCCTATAAGGTGCTTCCTCCAATGGGGGATATCT
The DNA here is from genome assembly GCF_041138505.1 of Cibotium barometz. NCBI lineage: Eukaryota > Viridiplantae > Streptophyta > Polypodiopsida > Cyatheales > Cibotiaceae > Cibotium > Cibotium barometz. Next base: position 30,486,182 of record NC_141055.1, on the reverse strand, counting down.
AGTATGCCACCAACTAAGCCAACTTTATCGTTCATCCACCACAATCTAATGTGTCTATATTTCAAGAGTGCTACCTCTTCACTCAATGCACGATGCCACTGATGACATAGTCGCTTGTGCTCTTGAAATATAGACATCTAATGTGTCTATATTTCAAGAGTGCTACCTCTTCACTCAATGCACAATGCCACTGATGACATAGTCGCTTGTGCTCTTCTTGAAAATTCATGACATATTGTATTTCATGGATGTTCAAGCTTTGTTCCCAATGAAAAAGACAAGAATGCTCAAGACCTTCCATTATACTATCTTGTCCATTATTATAGACTGTCATCACTACCCTCCACTTGGCTCCTGCCTCATTAGCCCCATGAAGCCAAAAAATTTAGGTTTGGAAAAGTCTTTTTGCACCACAACATTGTTGATCATTTCCCAGAAAAGAACTTGTGCAACTGTGTCCTCCTCTTTCATTCCGCAAGTCGCAATTGTTATGAGCTCTTGCAGGTTGCATGCCATAATATAACAATTGAAAAGCAGTCAAAAACAAGTTTAATTTCAAAGAATTTGAAAAGACCAAAATGTACCTTGGATCATATACGTGTGCAGCCATTGTTGTCCTTCCCTACACATGCCTACCTACACATGCTGCCTAATGGATCAAAACAAACCCAAGCCTTTCTCAAATCAGTGTCTCTTGTTTGGCGCATACGGTTTGTTGTAACATGTCAATAATAGGATGAGTACCTCTCACAGCCACACTCGCAATATTGACCCCCTAGTAGATAGCTTACCTGCAAATGAGTTCAAAGAGAAATGGAGAACTGCATTTTATAAAGATGAAAAGAAGTGGAAGCATGCTACAAGGCGGCTGGCACAGTAGTGATTGCAAACCCTGCACAAGGGGAAGATTTCTTTGAGTAAGAAAGCCTACACTCTTTCCTATGTCTATTTAGTAGGCTTAGACGACGACAATGGCTCTATTATTGTCATCGATACTATGTATCAAGTGACAACCATTATAACATAGGCTGAGCAATCTGGCTTCTCCTTAGACACCCTGGTGAATGTGCAATGTACAATGCAAATTGGAAAGGCGTTTGGACAAGAGGTAAGCAACACTAACCATAGAGGTTGCCATTGAACGTCACTTTTTGCTACAAAAAATCATCTCATACTCTTGTGCAGATACATACCCGTGTTGTTACCTTCACGAGCATAGTTGGAGTAAACCATATGCAACCTTTCTTACCTAATTATATCATTGATCTTTGCCCAAATGGGACAGGATGGCAAGGTATGGAGCAAACATTTTTGTGCTCCAAAATAAGGGTGTTACATTATGTTATGGAATTAAGAGAGATGTTTTCTTTGCAAGTGGATGTTAATGTGGATATGACTTTTGGGATAGCATGTTGAAGCGTCATGTAAAAAAAGGGCAAGTGATAGTAAAGCTTTATGCTGGATGTGCAGATTGTGCTATGGCAATACAAAAACTAGGCATGAACATTGTTTGTATTAATCCTGAAGAGGTCATTGTGGAAGGTGTCTTTATGAAGATTTCATTGTAGTGTAGTAAACATATTTGTTTGTGAATATTCAAGTGACTGGATTTAGCAATTGTTTATGATTATGTGGCTTTTCTTGAGAGAAAGTGGATTCCACCATGGATTCCTCTATGTTGCTCTCCATTTTCAACCCTTCCAAATGTTCCAACTTCATTTTCATTAACGTAATGCATTAAATTAGCAACATTTTTTTTTCGAATGCAAGCCCTTGTCCTTGAACGGTTACGGGCGAGTCACACGTGTTGCATCCAAAACCCGACCGATGAACTTGGTTTAAACTCAAGTATAAACAGCTCCTAACCATCTTCAAATCTCCTTTAAAACCAAAATAGGGAATACTAACTTCCTTTTAAAACATTCTTAACTTCAAACAACAACATAATATTCTACTTCAACAACCATTATCACACATGACCCTGCTCCAAATAGACTCAACTCTCTAAGACTGTAATTCTTAGAGAAGTTTTTAATACATACATGAGTATAATGTATACAAACCATTTCCTAGATGAATAAGTGAGCATAAGCTATTCAATCCATCTCATACAAAGATAAAGGGTAATAACATATATAGTCACAGAGATAGATAGATACAAAAAGAGAGAGAGAGAGAGAGAGAGAGAGAGAGAGAGAGAGAGAGAGAGAGAGAGAGGAAATAGAAGTTGAGATACAATAAAAAAGTGCTAGAGATCAAAATAATAGAGAAGTGTGAAATTTAAGAAAATGAAAAATTCATACATATAGCCAAAGAGAGAGCAGATTCTGCAAGTCGCAATACAATTTGTGCCTTGAGTAAAAACGAGAGAGAGAGAGAGAGAGAGAGAGAGAGAGAGAGAGAGAGAGAGAGAGAGAGAGAGCAAAGAGAAGAACAAAAAGAGTGTGTGTGTGCGTGTGTGCGTGTGTGTGTGTGTGTGTGTTTATGTGTGTGTGTGTGTGTGTGTGTGTGTGTGTGTGTGTGTGTGTGTGTGAGAGAGAGAGAGAGAGAGAGAGAGAGAGAGAGAGAGAGTGAAAGCAAAGAGAAGGGTAGAGAGAGAGAGTGAGTGAGAGTGAGAGTGAGAGTGAGCGAAAGCAAAGAGAAGGGGAGAGAGAGAGAGAGAGAGAGAGAGAGAGAGAGAGAGAGAGACTGAGTAAAGAATGCTAAAGAGAGTGAGATAGGGAGGACAGAGAATTACCAAAGAGAGAGACGGATAGAGAGAGTGAGAAAAGAGAAGGATGGAGAGAGAGAGAGAGAGAGAGAGAGAGAGAGAGAGAGAGAGAGAGAGAGAGAGAGAGAGAGAGAGAGAGAGAGAGCAAGAGCAAAGAGAAGGGTAGAGAGAGAGACACGGAGAGGAGAGAGAGAGTGAGTAAAGATAATGATAGAAGAGAGTGAGATAGGGAGAACAGAGAGAGTTAGCAAAGAGAGAGTGAGTAAAGATAATGATAGAAGAGAGTGAGATAGGGAGAACAGAGAGAGTTAGCAAAGAGAGAGAATGATAGAGAGAGTGAGCACAGAGAGAGAGAGAGAGAGAGGAGAGAGAGAGAGAGAGAGAGAGAGAGAGAGAGAGAGAGAGAGCCAAGAGAAGGATAGAGAGAGGGGGGGAGAATAGAGAGAGTGAGTAATGAGAAGAATAGAGAGAATGAGGTAGGGAGGACAAAAAGAGTTAGAAAAGAGAGAGAAGGATAGAGAGAGTGAGATAGGGAGGAGAGAGAGAGAGAGAGAGAGAGAGAGAGAGAGAGAGAGAGAGAGAGAGAGAGAGAGAGTAAAGAGAAGAATAGACAGAGTGAGATAGGGAGGACAGAGAGAGTTAGCAAAGAGAGAGAAGGATAGAGAGAGTGAGATAGAGAGGATACAGAGAGTGAGTAAAGAGAAGAATAGAGAGAGAGAAATAGGGGGGATAGAGAGAGTTAGCAAAGAGAGAGAAATAGGGGGGATAGAGAGAGTTAGCAAAGAGAGAGAAGGATACAGAGAGTGGGAGATGGAGGATAGAGAGAGTCAGTAAAGAGAAGGATAGAGAGAGCGGGATAGGGAGGACAGAGAGTGACCAAAGAGAAGGGTAGAGAGACTAGGATAGTGAGAACAGAGAGTGAGCAAAGAGAGAGAGAGAGAGAGAGAGAGAGAGAGAGAGAGAGAGAGGAGGAAATAGAGAGCGAGAGAGATAAGGAGGATAAGCAGTAAGAGAAGGAGAGAGAGAGAGAGAGAGAGAGAGAGAGAGAGAGGTAAGAGAAGGATAGAGAGAGAGAGAGAGAGAGAGAGAGAGAGAGAGAGAGAGAGAGAGGGATGGTAGATAGAGAGAGTGAGCAAAGAGACAGATATAGAGAGAGAAAAGCAATAAAAATACTTGAATGTTGGTTGGAGAGAGGGAGAGGAGAGAAGAGGAAGAGACGATGGTAATAAATAGAGAGAGAAGGAAAGCAACAAGGTTGGTGGTGGAGGGAGCTGGGTTGGGCAGGGGTGGACAGAGATGGTGGTAGGCTAGCATGGGCTGGGTTGGGGCGGTGGTGGACAGAGATGGTGGTAGGCTAGGATGGGGCTGGGTTGGGCGGTGGTGGACAGAGATGGTGGTAGGCTGGGCTGGGTGATGGTGGGCGGAGATGGTGGTGGGCTGGGCTGGGTGATGGTGGTAGGCTGGGCTGGGCGGAGATGGTGGTGGCAATAGTTAGAGAGATATTGTTCAAGTAGAGAGAGAGGATAGCCAAAAAAAACTCCCTCCACCAAGCTCCCTCGATGACCATCCCCATAAAGAACACAAAAATTTCTCAGAGGATGATGAGGCTAGTTTCCTAAGAATATGGGATGAGTTTCTTGATAAACTTATGTTGATGACCAAGCTTTAGAGGCCAAAGAGATTCTTGTGAGTAAAGGCAAAAAAGAGTGTAAAGGAGAATGATGCAATAAAGACTCCTCTTAAACCTAGAGGGTTTATATAAAGCCTTATGATGGGGTTGGGAGTGAAGAAGCAAACACTCATGTCAAAGATTTCATTCTTTAATGTATGATAGTTGGATATATGCATCCCAACGAGTGGAAATCATGGTTCCCAATAAATTTGAGCGAAAAGCTAAAAATTAGTTCTATGACATGGAGAAGCATGAAGCCCATAGGATTGCTACCTGGGAAGGGCTAATAGGGATCTTTCTTGAACATTTTTCACCTACCCCTGAGTCCATTAAATTCCCTTATTGTCTTGGGTAGTTTCTTTCAAAGGAGAGCATGAGACAATGAAAAGCTATGTGGGAAGATTTGTTAAGTTTAAAATAAAACATTGTGATCCTCATAGTTTTGATGAAAGAATAATAATGGAGAGTTTTATCAAGGATTTGTTGTGCTCATTGCAAGTCCATGTGAGGTTAGCAAGGACACTATCACTTGAAGATGCATTCACCAAAACGTATGAGGTAGAAAAAGCCATTTTGGATACAAATTTAGCAATACAATTTCGAGCTATGCAAGAGCCAAAGAAAATTGAAATTTCACATGATCTAGAAATTCTTAGAAACATGATAAATTATAGCCTTGGTGGAGAAACCAAATGAGCAAACAAATATTTCAAGGAGATGCTCTAGGGAGCCATGAGAGAAGGGGGATAGCATTTCACAAAGGACTAGAGGACAAAAAAAGAAAAGTGTGTTCTATGTTTTGAGAAGAAAAGAAGACGGGGTAATAAAAACACTTGATAGAAGCCTAATGAATAAGGCACCAATCTAACCAAAAATCTAGGTTCACACTAGCAAGCTAGTTTCCTTGTAGGACACCAGTCACTTTTTTTTTTGGAGCCTGGGAGCATGTTATTGTGTGAGCATTTCAAGCATGTATGTGTTTTGTGTCCGCACGTGTCCATCTACTACGGTTATGTGCATCTCACATTACATTTATCTCACACCAATGATAATCTCACTTGGTCAGCATCGTTGAGGATATATTTTGATAGGGACAAGGATCGTCGGCACCAAAGCAAGCACAAGATGAAGTGCAACCTCACAAGAATGAGAAGAGAAGATACACCATGTCAAAGGGATGCAAGCCCATCAAGAAAAGGAACATTTTGTGATGGTTCCACATATAAAGAGATGCAGCAATGTCATTATGTTTGGAAAGAGTGAAACAAAATCTGATGGTGCTTTGAGACAGGAGTGACTGCAAAGTAATAGTGTAATGGGCAAATGTTTTCGGAACAAATATGCCAAGTGCGGTATCGATATTGCCAAGGGTTGGGTCGATCCGGGCACAAATGAGACCATAAAAGAGATTAGGGCTGGCAAGTTACAAATTATCCAATTGATAGAGAGGGATGAAGTTGTGATGTATCTTTTTTGATACTTAATATAAATTTCTTTGCATTAAAAAAAAAAAGTTGTGATGTGAATAGTAGTGTTAGAGATTATTAACCGGCGATAATGCAAATATAATAGTAAATCAAGGTATTTATTTTATAAGGGTTGCAACCCTTGGGAGAGGAGTTGCACCTGCTCAAATATTCACATAATCACAAGAAGAAGGGAGGCACATGCGCATAAGAGAGAGAGAGAGAGAGCTTGTTGCTCACAACATAGACAGGAAAAGCCTACCCATAAGAGATTGAAAAGCCAACCCTATGCCAGCAGCATAAGTGCAGCGTGTAGCAGAATCACTACCTTCTTGCACAGCAATAACAAAGAAAGAAAATAAACTTCGTGCTTGGCCACCTTGCGCAGAGCGAAGGAGCGCCTCTGCAAAAGCAAAACGCAACTGGAAAAAAAAGAAAAGACGAAGCGGCATCAAAATAAGAGCCTCCATCAAGAGCATCATCGCAGCACTACAATCAAAGCTCATCGGAAGGGATAAGTACCTGTGTTGAATTCTGAGCATTTGAAATAATAACTTAAATAATCTCTTTAATTAGCATTTGTTAACCTAATCATTGTACAAAACTACTAGATAGCCCACCATCATTTCAAGATTACATTTTGGTTAGTACAGATTTTCTTATACTATTGATTCGCTCCATTACGTGGCGTCAGAAAATTATCTAACAGACGCACACTCCAACCACCATAGGTCCTTTTGAGGAGAGTCGTAAGTTTTGAGCGACATTCTTTGCTGGGTGTTATTGGGCTTGGGTTTAGCTCCAAAGCTTACGCTCCAAAATATTTCCAAACACGGATAACTATCCCTTATGAAGCTTGGAATTGGCAAGAAGCTGTATGTGGCTCATTTGCATGCTTTTAATTACTTTGCCTATGCTCTTGTGCGTGAGCACAAAAATTGAAATAAGTTAGATGATAAGGCCGTAAAATGCGTTTTTGTGGGCTCACGAAGGAAAGGGTATAGACTCTACTAGCTGGACACAAATTGGATTTTGGTGAGTAGAGATGTTATCTTTATTGCGAAATCAATTCACCCCACACTTGGAATGTTAGGAAGCTCAATGTGCCTTATTTATATGCTTTTAATTGACTTGCCTATTCTCTTGTGCCTGAGCACAACAATTTCAATAAGTAAGAAGATCATAAGGCGGTAAAATACACTTTTGTGGGCTCAGAAAGCAAAGGGTATAGAATCTACCATCTGGATTTTGGTGGGTAGTGATGTTATCTTTATTGAAAAATCAGTTCATCCCATGCTTTTATGTAAAAAATAGCAAAATGTATGCTCACATGATATCTTTGATACACTCCTACCTTGGTACACCTACTTTTGTATAACGCCAAAAAATGTGGAGTAAATGAATACTCAACAAGGTGCTCCAAATCAGCCTATAGGCTGAAAACACGGCTTGAATTTCAGCTTATGAGACAATTGTGGATGAGGAAAGGTCAGCCACACAAGAGTATGCCAAAATGGCTCGAACATTACAGGATAGAAAATTAGCTACTCCTTTGCATCTTATTCTTTCTTATATATGCTCTCACTAGATGCAAGCCATGAAGGATGAGTATAACTCAATCCTAAAAAATGACACTATAGTTGGCAGATTTGCCTTATGGTAAAAGGCAGTTCATATGAAGTTTACTTATAAGCTTTAGTGTAAAGCTAATGGTAGTGTTGGGAATACTACAAGGCAAGGCTTGTTGCAACACAAAGGGTTATGCTCATGAGAAGGACATAGATTATGATGAGATCTTTTCTCCCACATCTCATATTATTGCATTGGCAATGTATCATGGATGGAATGTACATCACCTGGATATCAAGACTGCCTTCTTGAATGATCATCTGCATGAAGAGGTTTATGTATCTCAGCCTCTTGGTTTTGTTTAAAAGGGACAAGAGTCTAAAGTATGCATTGTAAGAAAAGGTTAATATAGCCTTAAGTAGGCTCCCAAAGCATGGTATGAGAAGATAAATGTGTAATTAGTTATAAATGGTTTTTGCAATAGTCCCAACTGAGAGAGTACCCTCTATGAGAAGATAAATGTGTAATTAGTTATAAATGGTTTTTGCAACAATCCAACTGAGAGAGTACCCTCTATGTAAAGAGGAGTAATAATTGTTATGAATTATTTTTTGGTCATTGTTTTATACGTTGATAGCATGACGTTCACAGGTACTAATGAGGAGAAGATTAGTAACACATAATTCGTTGCAAATTGGTTTTGTAACAGTCAATGGGAGAGAGTGCCCTCTATGTTGGTCATCATTTTATACATTAAATAACATGATGCTCACATGCCCTAATGAGGAGAAGATTTCAGCCTTCAAGGCTAATTACATGTGTGACAAATTTAAGCTCATTGTATTATTATTTAAGCATACAATTTATGTAGCATGTAATGATGGTATTGTGATGTTGCAGTCAAAGTAAGCATTGGCAAGTTGTCACGTAAATATTTTGATACTTACAAGGCACTCAATCCCTTGGGCTATTCTATGCTAAGGGGGGGTGATATTTAGCTGCATGCTTTTAATGATTCCGATGGGGCTAGATATGAGTGTCATACTAGTGGTTTTCTTTTATCTTGGTGATTCCTGTATATCATGGCTCAGCAAGAAGCCACTGTGAATTATGAAGCTAAGTACTAGGAGTGTGTATGGCTCAATGCCTTTTGGCAAATCTTATATAAAGCCAGACATTCGGTTTAGGGTTTCCTAGTTGAGTAGGTTTATGCACAATCCAGGAAGTAAGCATTGGCAAGTTGTCACGTAAATATTTTGATACTTACAAGGCACTCAATCCCTTGGGCTATTCTATGCTAAGGGGGGTGATATTTAGCTGCATGCTTTTAATGATTCCGATGGGGCCAGATATGAGTGTCATACTAGTGGTTTTCTTTTATCTTGGTGATTCATGTATATCATGGCTTAGCAAGAAGCCACTGTGAATTATGAAGCTAAGTACTGGGAGTGTGTATGGCTCAATGCCTTTTGGCAAATCTTGGTGTTGGACACAGTAGTCCTCCACATCCATCTTCACTTTATAGCATGAGTACATTATCTATTATTGAGGAAGCCATTGTTTTATGTTCACACAAAGCACGAAGGCTTTCTCACAAAGAGAAGTTTAAAGTTTTTCACAAATCTTTAGGCTTATTGCCTTTTAGGGATTATTATCCATATGATCCTTATATATGTTCACATTATCACTACAAGGGAGATTTATAGCCATTTATATGGTAGTGATTGTGTGGACGTAGGCTAATAATGGACTGGGCCACTCTTTCCGTTAGTAAGAGGTTTTTTTTCCTATCTGTACACACTTGAGTATGTGTAAGTGACCTTATCATGTCACTTCATTAGTTTCTCATCAATTTACTTTTGAGTGTTGTGCTTCTCTCTATCTTTGTTTACTTGATGTATTTGTGTGTGTGTGTGTGTTACTACCTTTGTCTTTGCTTACTTGATGTCTCTATGTGTGTGTTACTACCTTCGTCTCCACTCCAACAAAAGTTGACCTAATTATAGCTTCTACCCCAACAAAATTTGGGGCTTTTCTCAAATTGTTTTTGAGTACCACTATTAAGAACCAATTTGAGTGACTTTCTATAGGCTTCTCATTAGTAGGACATTTACTAATCATATTGTGCACTCTTGGGATGTAACCTTGGGCCTTGCCACTTTTCTCCTTGTGTTTGTGAGCTAAAGATTTGGTTAGTCCCAAAATCTAGGTAATTTGAGCCTTTTGACTTCTTCCTCTCCCTTGAGACTACTTCCAAGTCCACATACCAATCAGCTACATTATTGATGCAACACAAGATATATCTAATGTAGAAATTATGGCCTTCGAACATGTAGAGCTTCTCAAATTTGTCCACTCCATTGACCATGTGGCCAAGAAATGTTACACAAACTTCTATGAATCCCCATGACGAGAGTATTTCTAGATATATTGTTAAGAGGTTTGGCTTTTCTTCCACTTATGATGGTGTTTTGTTCTTTGTCCACGTTAATGGTAGGGTTTTGTGACATCAAGTGATCATGTCAAAGTTAATGGTAGGGTTTTGTGCCATGGAGTCTTTTGTTCTTTGTCCAAGTGGAAAACTTTCATGATGAGTGAAATGGTGTTGCTGATGAAGATTTTCTTCGAATATGAAACACCATTTCCCTCATCATGAAGGTTTTCTAAGGTATTAAAACACCTTTTCACAACTGTGCTTTTTGCACCAGTGAAACAACTTTTCACCTACGACACAATATTAAACCATGACCACCTTCTTGATATGCATCAAAATTTCACACTACTTGGAGAATTCCTTGGTGGGTTTTTTGGGCTTGTTTAGTAAGACCTTGTTATGAGGCCATTTTTCAAGGTCAAGGCTTTTTAGTCAATATCATATCATATTCATTTTTGTCTTCTATATTCATGACGTTCTAAGAGGGTTGTTAGGCAACTAGGCGGGCAACATTTACGTCATTCTATATTTTTAAATTTACATTTGGCATGTCTTATTGGTGTGAATGAAAATTTGACTAAAATCTAGAGAGCATTTAACAAAAGTCTTAAGTGAGGTGCCTAAACCAAATCAAAAGTATTTCTATCACCAAAATTTTGACTACTTTTTTGGCACATTTGTAACTACTTTCAATCTATAATAATATGTAAAACCACATCATGATGCTAATTTCAAAATTGTTAATTATAAAGGTAAACCCATTGAGAAACTTGATTGTAAGCCATTGATCGAACAGGCGGTCACAGCAGGGTTCGTTTTTTGCGTATGCAGTGGGGAAAGGCTTTGGAAGAGTATTGGTCTCTTCTTGCACCCTAAAAATATTTATCAAAGAGCAACATTCTCAAAAAAATGCATCGCTACTGATTCATTTCTTGAACATGACAAGTGAATACAATGTCAATGCCACCTTCAAATGTGAAAAGACTTAACACCTGCGTTATCTACCCACAGCCACCTTATTGCAGACAGACAAGAGGCCCATAGTTGCTCACACCACTGATGTAAAAAACCCCCGTCCATCAAAGGTGTTATGAGCTCCCAATGTGCATGTGATCTTGCTAGGTGGTGCCCCTACATTTACCATCCACAGTTGGGAACTTATAATTTCCATTCAAAAATAGAATAATCATGTACCAAGCTAGCATATGATGGATCTTGTTCGCTGTTACCAACCTGTCTGCTTTCAGCACACATTGCTAGATGTGGGCACCCCAAATTACACACATGATAAGGCATGCAACGCAAGAAAACCCAAAAGCTGCATGATCAAAGCTTCCAGCTCTTACTTCAGCAGACAAACTCCACACAAATGCATGTGAACCGTTCAAGGTAAGGGGGCAGCTGGGATACAAACTGGCATCCGAGAATTGCACTCCACGTGCCATTCCCTGATACTTCAGACTCAAAAGACACCCATGAAAACAAAAATAAATTACCACATAGAATAGAATGCAAGCTCACTGATCTCATACCATTACACACGTCTCAAAACGCTCTCACCATGACTATTCAAGCTGCCAGTGGAGGTGAGGTAAATTAGCTTTTAGAGTGAATATACATGCCAGTACCTGAAATACAGTGAGCAAATTAAGGAATTTACATTGTACACTACAATGGCCACAACGCATTTCTGAACAAGGAGCAAATATGCAATTCAGACAGAGCTCCAAAAGGTAGATCTCTTGAATTCAAAAGAAAACCTCGTAAAATAAATGAAACTTCCGCCCCAGCCCCTAACTGTGTGATCCCGCTTCAGCACTTTAGATTAAAATGTATGAGCATCAGCCAAATGTGACCTTAACGATAGCTACCGCCACATCGTCTGCTTAAAGCCAGATCTGAATGGATCAAACCCACCTTCAGGTTCTTTTCTCTTTGACAGTCCAGGTGAGGGTCCTGCTTGTTGAAACGAAAGCTGACCAGGAGATGGCACCTGCTGCATTCTAAGTCCTTCCTCTCTGGAATTGCGGTCAGCTGAATCTGGGCCAGCATTTAAGTCAAGACTGGGCCTTGACCAAGAAGCGCTGGTCTCTGCCACAGGAACCTCTATGGCCCCCTTGAGATAAGGCCTTCCATATGGTGAAACAACTGACCCTGCACTCACTAGCTGAGATGGTCCAGTTGCAAAAAAAGGTGAACTCGTTGAAGTTATGTAGGGTGTGGTACTCATGTTGTATGAGGCTGATGTGAATGGAAAACCTGATCCAAATGGAAAGCCAGTATGTGGAAACATAGCTGGCATGGTTGTGGAATAAGAACCAGCCGTTGACAAGGCACCTGTGGGATATAAATCACCGTTAAAAGTTCCCAGTGTATGGCTCATGCTAGCTAAGTTTCTGGTAGTTGGAGCTGCTGGGACAGGGTATGCTGATTCTGACCTGCTTGCAGAAAATGCTACCATGGTATGCAAGGGATTTGCAACAGAATACCAAGGCACAACATTTGCAAACTCTGCATTGGAACTCATCTCAGGAACAACAGGTGCCTTACTCTCAAGATCTTCATGGTGGCTAAATTGAGGAGGCTCTTCCCTAATAGATTCTTCCACTCCAGGTCCGTCATTCAAATCGAAGTCCCGAATTGTGCGAATAGCAGCACCTCTCAAGTCAGAGAGAGGAACCATGCTCTCTTCGCTCTCATCTACCCTGTTTAAGTCGAGCTCTGGCCTAGATGCTGGGAGGCTATTATTTACAGGTAGCCCTGCACTAGAGGCCTCGATTGAAGAGCCTCTCTGGGCCTGACAGGTGGTGGTATTCACAATCAGAGGATTAAGTGAGGAAAGACTAGAAGCCACACAGGTGTCTTCCATCACTCTCTCATCTGCTAAATTTAAATCTATATCCCAATTCCTGTTACACTTCCCAGTTCGCCCAGTAGCATCAGCTGCTGCTTCTGTGCCATTAGAATCAGCAGGTGGTTCAGTTGCACGGCGAGGTTCTGCAGGTCGGAAAGCACTTGTAGCTGCTGAGCCTTTCCAGCCTAAATCTGCGTTACTCCTGAGAAATTTAGATGGTGGGATGAAGCCTCCTTTTGCGACAGCAACCACAGCAATAGGTGCTGCCAGAGCACTTGGCAATGCAGGAGGACAGACTAGGGAGTCAGGAATAACGTGTGAATTAACTACAGGGCCACTTGATGGTGGGGCATTATCATGGCAAACATCATCAGCAAAAAACCCTTCATTTAAATCAAACACTGGTCTGCCACAGGCATTGCTGCTTCTACCATTTCCATCATCGCCAGCAGATGCCAATGCAGCTGCTTGAGATGGTAATGATGCTTCAGCATTTTGAACATGACAGACTAGTGTGTCCATGTGATTATCTTGGCCTACTGGAGGAGAACACTGTTTATTTTCTTTCAAAGCCACCGATTCCTCTGCTTCTCTGATGCCCCTATCATCAACAACAGAGCCATGCACTGATTCAAACAAAGTTCTTGACTTCTCTGTGCTGTTAAGAGAGTAAGGAGCCTGCTCCACCTTTTGAACATCCCCGACTGAGGGCATTTTGTCTGCTTCTGTCTCTTCCCTTTTCTCTGTAACAGTCTCCTGACTGTTATCAGAAGCACAATGGTGAACTCTGTCTTGGTCAGAACCTTTTGCCTTGAGAGCATCCGCACCAAAGGAGACCCGGGGGCTTACAGGACTGTCGTGTCTAGGTTCCATTGGGCCGGCATCTTGGCCCTCAGGCTTGTTGTGTCCCTCCACCTCTTGCTCAACTTCCTTAGCAACCTGCCATGCCACTTCAAGAGCATCTTCCTCATAATATCCGCAGACAGAATCCCCACCCTTGGCAACACATCCATCTGAACCCAGACATTTTGGACTGTTGATACTGGCCCTTTTTGCATCCTCGAGCCCTTCTTCAAGGCAGTTGACATTATCCAAACCTGGTGCAGCGACAGACGTAGTGCCAGTTTGACATTCTCTTAACAAAGAATGGGCATCAGCCAGCAACCTTGGAGCGCTACCCTTGTCCTCATTGGTAGACTCCCTTCTGACTACTGAGCAGTCACCACCACATCCATCTTGACTACCAAAAGCTTCCACTCTCCTTATTCCAGCACAATTCGGATCCTTCAAAGAGGAGCTTTCAGAAGAGACTGAAGTAGAGTCAAAGGCATCCTCTCTCCTTTCTTCTAGACTCTGTGGTGATGTTGAAACACCTGATTGCTCTTTTGAATCGCCTGCAGATACTGCTGCTGCTTTGATATCGCTTCCATGATCTTCATGTACGTGCTTTCCATGTTTTAGAGGCTCTCTGATGAAATCCTTAGCCATGCAATTCCCTTCCCCAATGACACCCTTTTCGGCTTCAGAACCTTCACATGCAGCTACACCTGCCAGTAAATCTATGCCACCTTCATTAGAGTCGAGATTATGAAGTTCTAAACTCATGTCACTAGAGCCTACCCCTTTCTCCAAAACCCTCCTAACCTGTAAGCTGGCTGCTGGTGCCATAGTTTTGCCAGCATGATCAGGCCTTTGTTCAGCATCTGAAGATAAGCAGTCATTGTTCTCTACTCTGATGAAGCAAGGCCTCTCTTTCTCCTCACTACAATCAATAGAAGACTTCGCACCACTGCAATTGCCATTGCCAGTTTTTCGGTCTACACTTACACTTGAAGATTGATTAGCTGAGGGAGCACAGAATATCTTACTTTTTGCATCAACAGGATCCTGCCTCTCTGTGAGACCTGGTGAAGAGCCTTGACTAGCTGGAATCCCTACATCACCCCTACTAGCACGACTTTGTACTGGATTAGGAAGCCTAACAATGATCCTATGATTGCTCAAGCTATCAGACCGCAAATTATCGTTTGTGCCCTTCTCTGTCACCAATGGCGCTGCCACCTTTTCAATTCCCAAAATCGTATTCCATACTGGCTGTTTCCCGCCAGCAACACCTTTCATAGTTCCTGCTGAGGAAGTTGTTGAGTGACCTTTTCCTAGGGTGTTATGGCTCTGCAGTGTAGTGGTGGTACTTTGACTGCCAGTTGTGATCGCAGATGAGGCCTTGACCTCTTCTTTACATAATCCAGCCCCTTTTATTGATACGCTACACCATGACTGGCTATTCGGTGATTGACTGGAGCTACTGCTCTTCTCTTCTTTTGCAGCTATTAGTGGAACCTCATTTCCCGCATTTGCATTAGGTTTCATGGAACTGTCTTTGGAGACTGTATTGGAGATCTGAGTTGAAGCCTCTTTGGATCCACAAACACTTAAAGAGCTACACTTTAGATCCCCTGAAGGTGAGGTTTTTGTAGTGGGCTTCACCCCTGTGCTGGTTTTTTCAAGCCCGCCATCAACAGCAGGACAACCTTTAACTCCAAAAGCCTCGTCAAGTTGCTTGCTTGACAGAGGATTGGACTCACCAGAGGATTTCATCTCAGCATCCACACGTTTCTTCCACATATCTACAAGCTTTCTAGCCTTCTTTTGAATTTCCAGATTCCTGTGGCTTCGTAAATTTCTCACTGACTTCCCTACCGAACAACCTTTCAATGCATCCAAGTCAACTGGCAACTTATCTAGTACTTTGAGTAGACTTAGTGTGAGCTCATCCAGCCCTTTACCTCTGTCCTTAGGACATTCACCATCTCCAAGCCTTCCCTTGTGAGCGTCTTGCAGCCAGTCATCTAGAACTGGTAAACCACCAAGCTGCACAAAGCGTGTGAGATAATCCTCATCTTCTGTGGCAGCAATAATGCCTGCAAGAAGGGTTCGCCGTGAGATTGCATCACCTGAATTTTTTGCACCATCATTCTGCTCCTGAAGCATTAATTGTAAAAGATCTACCACTAGCACACTTGTAAGACCTCCATCCTTATTAACAAATTCCTCGAGCTTCACACTGCCATCTCGTTTCAAAGGTCCACAATCAGTCTCCTCCACCTTCGTCAATCTTTCTCGCTTGCATGGGTCCTGAATTTGATCTGTCCTTTCCCTCTTTTTGCCCTTGCTTTCAGACATATCAGCCTTGCACTGCTGTGATGAAGTGATGATACTTGAGGCTCTCTGCAAAGAACCTCCTGCTTGCACTACTGCCTGCATCTTGTGCTGTATACTCTGACCAATCTAGCATTTCCTGTTTGAAAAAAAAAAAAAGGAAACCACAATCATGTGTATGAGATGGCTATTCAAATAAATCCACCAAATGTACGACTAAGACAGATTAAGAAGGCAAATAAAACCTATTTAGCGACCACTAGAAGCTTGCAGAACTTTCATCGATAGCATTGCAGGAACAAAGCCTTAACCTCCTCCATATAACCAGATTAATGTATTTGCACACCATCAAGAATACTGCACAGGCACCTTTATTGACATGCCACACATCTTTCTCTGCTTCTCCATCCCCATTTCATTCCCTGTTCTGTTTCCATGTTTAGAATCTAAGTTTCCATTTTTTAATTTCCACTGGAATCTAAATTTCAGCAGATATGACGAAAAGTTGGAGACCTTTTTCGGCTTTCACCATTGTCACCATTTGCAGCGCCTATCTTGTTCATTAGGAAATGTCACTAACCTAACATTTCCCAGTGCTATCATATCTGAAAAGGCTCTAGTGGACTCCTGGACACCTAAATATTTATGGGTGTACAAAGCTTTGGGAATGGAGGATTATCCCAGTAGAAGAGCTAAAAGCCCGGAACCTGCTCATGGCACCTGGAATAAAACATTGGACAAGATCTAGGCATTCGAAGCTTCAGCATGCCCGATGAGCCCCAAGGATTTGGGAAAGGTTATGGCATGGAAAGACACTCTTATTCGTCTCTCCACACATTTACAATGTGAGAAGACAAGTTATTACATGCGCACCTTCGTTTTTAAAGGGATTGAAAATCATTATAATAAAGGTAGGACATTTTATAAATTGGGGTCCCCATGAGTAATGAGTTTCACACATTTTGGGCTGGACATTAATAAAAAAGAGCGCCCATGCATGTTATAGCAAGAAGAGAGTCATGGAAAACTCGAAAAGGCCACGAATTGGAAAAATTTTGTACTTGCAAGCCACCATTGAAGGCATCTTACAGATTGTAGTGCTATGTGTGAACATGGGCGGTTAGTGCAGGAATTAAAACCAAGAGCTCTTTCTCATAAATGCCAAGATAGAGCTCTGCATCATGCAATCTACAGCTCTCGTAAGCCACAGCATGTCCCTCTTGATTTAGGACGACAACTATGCAATTTCCAAATGCATCACATTCCACACTGAATGGCTTTTGTAAATCCAGAATGATCAACACTGAACCATGTGTAGTTGCACCTACTAATTTGAGAAATGCACACATCTCAACATCAATCCATTTAAATCTAGGCTTCTTTCTTGTCAAGTCATGCAAAGAAAAAGCAATCCATGCAAAGTGCAACATCACATTCCACTGAATGGCTTTTGTAAATCAAGAATGATCAACACTGAACCATGTGTAGTTGCACCTGCTAATTTGAGAAATGCACACATCTCAACATCAATCCATTTAAATCTAGGCTTCTTTCTTGTCAAGTCATGCAAAGGAGAAGCAATCTATGCAAAGTGCCGAATGAATCTCTAGTAGTAAGAGCATAGCCCAAGAAAACTACGGATCTCATGCACCGATCTCAATTCAGGCCAATTCCAAATTGCATCAATCTTTGAAGAATCCATCCGCACTCTATTGAATGTAGCTAAGGCATTCTAAGACCGAAAGCATAACAAGATACTCATAAAGCCCAATTGTTGTCTTGAAAGCGGTTATATGTACATCCTCAGGCACCACACGCACTTATGATGCCCACTCTTGAGATCAATTTGGCTAAAATATATTGATCCATCTAACTTGGTAAGAATGTCGTCTATGTGTGGGATCAGAAACCGATTCTTGATGGTGAGCTTATTCAAAGTTCTATAATCCACACACATATGAAAAGATCCATCCTTCTTTTGAACCAAGAGTATGGGTGAACAATATGGCAAAGAGCTTAGCTGAACCAAACCCTTCTCAAAATGAAAGAAAGCAACATCTAGATTATCTTAGAATTAGCTTGAATTAATCTTGGATTAGTCTAGATTAGAAAGATTAGCCTAAGTTTAGAGAGAAAAAAAGAGTAATTTCTCATATTCAAGTGATTAGCCCCAATTATGGCTTATTTTGGTATATATACATGATCACCCTTTTCACACTATCATTAATATTATCTATGGGCATGGTCTATTGGCCTTGGACCCATTATTTATATGAGACCACACTTTGTTACAAACCATCAACACCCAAGCGATCAAACCTTCCCGATTTTGAGAAAATTTTACCATAGTCCCCTTTGTATTTGCATCAAAACCTCACTATGGAAACTATGAGAAAATTGCATTTCTTTGTCCATTCATTGCCAATTTACAAACCATGCCAATATTATTGACGGATGTCAATGAGACGCTACTTGTTGATCTCCCGATCAAGTCTTCTCGCCTCCTTACCAAAGTTTATGAGCCAATGGCAAGGACCGAGCCAAGTCTTCACACCATGTACCTAATCCTCCATCTATCCACCTTTCCAAGGCACTCACGGATAGACAGATTCAAACCATGCTCCCCTTCCGCCTCTTCACCTATGCCAAAGGTACCCTCTCAACATACTAGATTCTACAAGCCTTTTGAATTGAAATTTGTATACAACTATGAGCTTGCAATAGAATATGTGAGAGTCCACTTATACCATAGGCACTTATTATTGCATGCCAACACAATCCATGTCAATACAACATTTTAATGTCGATGGTGAGGCTTGCAAAGGTGAGCTCCAAAAGAATATCTTCCAATATACAACTTCAAGCATTGCCTTGCATAATCCCCAAATGCTATGGCCAATCTCTCAAAACCAATTATGCAAACTCAAGATCAAATGCATGCTCAATGTGATGAAGAACTCATGTCTTTGATCCAATGAATGAGAGAAAGCCATGCATTGATTTTCATTAAGCTTGATTAGGCAATTGATGAAAGAAATGAAGGTAATCTTGAATTATTGAAGAAATGCCCCAAATATGCAAGAATAAATGCATAAGATCAAATGATTCAAAATCTTGGCTTCATGGAACATTAATGGCTATTGAGCAAAGATTATGATAAAGGAACAAGATTAATGGCCATGAGGATCTCCCAAATCATGATTCAATTCTTGAAAGGCCTCAAGAAATGCATCCACTTCAAAAGAGAGTCTGTAAACACAATGTCCAAGATCATTTGGCTTAATGGCTCATTAAAGAAGTTAATCCATGATTAAGAGAATGAAGAATTTCAACCTTCATAGAAAAACCCCTAATCTTGATACAAGAATGGTGATTCAGGCCAAAATTGACGAGATCATTCTATGAAGCAATCAATCATGAGCAATGTGGTGATAAAGAAACCTAACTTTTTCGCCGCTTTTTTTCAATATTCCCAGCCAACGTCAGTAATATATGGGCTTCAAGCAACAACCTCCTCTACCTCTTGGACAGCCTTCACCTCCAGAATCCCTTTCATCTCTTGGGAATACTCTATATTCCACCATCATTGATTTGCAAAAACAATTACAGAAGAGACGCTCCCAAGTTTCCCAAGCTGCAGCTAGTAAACTCCTCATGCAAGGTTCTTTCAACCCGGATCGCTTCTGGGGAGAGTAGGAAGGGCATGAGGAGCTTTACATAGATAGTTGGCTTGGGAATGTTTTCTTTGATTTGAATAGATAGACTAACAAATAGCGTATCAGACAAATACAGATCATGCTAGAGAATAAAACATTCCCTTGGTGGAAAGATCTCCATGTAGAGCCAACAAAGTGGGCTGATTTTCAGCTTGTGGTCAAAGCAGCTTTTGTTTCTACAAACAAATTAGACAACTTTCGGAAGTTGTATAAAACTTGAGATGGGGAAGAATAGCCCTAACACCTATACCCAAGAATTCAAGGATTTAGCGAACCGCTGCAAATCTATGGAGGAACCTCAAGTGTTGGTGAATATGCTGTATCTTTTTGGTCTTCCACCTGAATACCAGAATGCGGTTCTCAGTAACCAGATTACTTCACTGGATGAGGTCTACCACTATGCAAAGAACTTTGACAATACCCTTGTTATCAAAAGTGGAAGTGGTGAGCATGCATGTACTTCTTGCAAGAACCAAAACCCTTCAAAGGACAAGACGCGGTAATATACTGAAACGTCACAAAGAGGTCAATCACAAAGCAATCCCAAGAAGCGCTCAAAAAAGAAGCAAGAGGAAACCCGTGCAACCGACCAATGAGGCATTGGCGAAGGCACAAAAGGACAACCTATGCTTGTAGTGCAACCATCCCAGCCATCATCAACAGAATTGTCCAAAGAGAAAGTCCTTGGGTGGTAAGACCTCAATACACATAACAGAACTACAAGGCAACCCTTTGATCTCATCTATTGAAATTCATCATCTTGATAATAATCGTTACCAAGGTTCAAATAAATAAATATGCCTTGATCCACATGATCTCCTCCAAGTTGAGGGATCTATAGGCAGTCATTGAGTGGCAGTTTTTGTTTGACAACGGCTCTACCCACAATTTTACGACCAAGGAGATAAGGACGGCTCAGATCCGAAAGGGTGTTAGCTGAAGAGCAAGAACCAAAGACAATGGCACTATGATTCCTATAGGCTGCCATAACAACTTCATGAAGATGGCCAGCCTACGATGGCTAAGCATGTGCCCAACACCAGGCTCTTGTCAGCAAGTAGCCAAAGGAAGAGGAGAATCTTCTGAGGCCGCCCACTAAACACTCTCCCAAAGTTGATGCCAAAAATCAAGGGGAGGGTCTTGGGCCTGCCAATAGGTGACAGCAGCCCAAGAGTCATCTAGCTCCTGCAACAAAATGTGGTGGCCCAATGTAAAGCGATTATTGAAAGAAGGCCTCCGGCCAAATGATGGGATCTCGCCTGCACCATAGAAGCAATGCCAACGCCGTCCACAAGCCTCATAGGTGGGTTTTCACAAGAGGCATTGCACTTGCAGGTACTTGCATAGGGCAATGTGTGCCCTGTGGTTTTAAGGTTTTTTTTTGCATAGTGCAGATAGCAACCCCCCAAAAAAAACACAAAATTTGCAGCCGGAAAAACAGTTATGAAACTTAGAGGAAAATAATAATAATAGTGAACACATTTCATTGCAAACATGAATATGGAGCCCACTGGATTCAACCCTGACACCTCACCCGATCACAACAAATGCCTTAATTGTTGAAATGACATTAAAAGCTACACTTTACATAAAAATGTCCATCCGCTCCTTGTGAAGAAAGAAGTGGGTACTTCTACCTGGTCGCTCTCTCTTTCTCCTGCGTACATTGCTTGGGAGCATCATCAGTCTGGAGACAGTAGTGAAGCTCCCCTTAACAAGCTCTTAGATGGAAAACAACAAGATAAATGTGCAAACTCAAAAATTAAAATGCTTGGCAATAAAACAAACTTCACAGGCCGTAATCATGAATATGATCATCACAGCATGTCATTCAACAACCTTATGAATCGAAACTTAGATACCCTTCCTATGCTAGCGACAATACTTGCTCTTACTGTCAAGCAACCTAAATATGCTCATCTACAAGACGTAAAATCCAGCAAGTACAGCACTTCTCCACTCCCCAACGCCTTAAGGGTCTCAAAGGGATTCCTGCTTTATAGAAACAACATAGGAACAACTTCAAGCTAGCTCTCTGCTGCCCCTGCTATTTATAGCTAACCATCCCTGGGTGACAAGGATGCTTGACTGAATACCACAACCGGACCCAACGTCCCAGTAGCCCGGGTAGCTAACTAACAGACTTTGGCTCACCCCATAAGACAAACCAATCCTTGCTCTCACTTGCTGATGCCATCAAATGGCCCGGTCTCTCCGCGATGCCTTACCCCTCTCCTGTGCTAATATATGGCCAATTGAAAGAAACCAATCTCCGTAGAACCCCTATTAGTGCAATGATGCACATATCTAGGCAAAGAGGACACCAAGCACAAAATTGAAGTGTTCGCCTTAGCATCCATCTATAATCTTAGCATCATCTTTCATTCTCTCAAAGAGAAAGCACATGAACTATGACCACTGACAGTAGTTAGACAGGGAGACACATCAAACTTCAATTAAGTGAAATAAGCACAAATTGCTTCACCCACCTTAAAGGGCCTGCGTGCTGCACCGCATTCTGGATGCTGTCCACCATGGGTGATGTTTTGCAGCAGATAATTTTCTTAAGGACTTCGCAGCGCTCACTATCATGAACCCGTGGGACTTCATACCGGTGCTGCATAAGTGCAAATCATCCACAAAAGAGAAACCTCGCAACTTCTGGTGTTATCCTTCTCCCATAATACCCGAGAGGAATTTTCTTCTCTGCTGCTAGGCCATGGCTGAAGAAAGCACAGAGAAATGCTACAGCCTTAAGAAAAGCTTTTCTGCCTCTTCGGCGCCGGTTTACCTTGATCCCGGTTAGGGTATGCTAGGGTTTCCTTTGTTGCAGAAAAACTGCAGAGTTTCCCTTTACCAATCTTTTAGGATCCACCCCCCCCCCCCATGCAGAAACTGCAACATAATAGGGTTTCTCGTTTCGAAGTAAGCCTTAGAGTAGTGTGCTGGGGTTTGGGAGCAATTCTCTGAAGGTCCCTTCTTCTTCTATTGAAGGCACTCTACGGGTTTCCCTTTTCTCTCACTGCAGAAACCGTTGTAGAACTTCCCCTTGCCAAGCTGCAAGGATGCTTTTGGCTAAGGTGTGAGGGAAACTGCTAGGGTTTTACTGACCCCTTGTTGCAGAAAGGCCAGTATGCTAAGGTTTCACAGTTTACTTGACTCAAAAACAGCAGTATCCAAGGGTTCCCTTTCTGCAGGGGAGCAGCAGTGCCCTAGGGTTTCTTCTTGGCAGTGCACCAAAGTCAAACTTTTGTTTGAGGGCATTCAATGGAAGTGCTAAGAAGGGGAAGAGAAGGAGAGAGAGGCCTCCTCTGATTAGGGCTGCTAAAGACGGTGAAGGAGATGGGTGGGCTTCAGACAAGAAGCTGGAAAGCGCCACCATACTGGCTCCTAAACGCGTAACTGTGGCGCTGCCTGAACTGGGACAGTTATACCACCACTAGCCGCTGTCCGCTTTTAAGACCACCATACTCGCTCCTAAACGCGTAACGGTGCCTAGCCTTCACACGCTACTTTGATGCAAAGGCAAAAGCCCCATAGAAATCTTTTAGTCTCCCTACTCATTCAAGTATTTGGCACAACTTATCACAAGACTCTTAAAAAATATCAAATGAAAAAGGCAAGTCCCCTACTTCCAGAGCATGCGGCACCATGTAAGACCATCCTCGACAACCCATCCCTGCCTCTCACTACAACATCCCATATATACTCTACTATGATGGCAATGCAACTCAAGGCTGAGCGCAATAGTAAGTCATTCTATTTTTGGCACAACTCATCTCATAACAAGACTTGCATCAAACTTGCAGAGGTATTACATGGAAGGCAAGTCGCCTAAGTCCAACGTGAGGCAGTGCTCCACCATTCTCGTCATCCTTGAGCACCTTCCACAATGGAGGATACATTTGACCTTGTTTAAAGCTTCATCTATGCTTGTTTAAAGATTCATCTATGCTTACAAGTCCATATTTCCCACTAACCTTGAGAATTGCGATTAACACCTACCAAGTGGGATATCTACTCGATTTATAGAGAATAAATGTTGCTTATTTGCACAATAGCCATGCCTAATTGTTACACCAAATGTGCTTACCCAAACAATAACCCTAAACCTTAATGCTAAGAATGCCACCTAATTTTTATCACTAGTTCTAAGAATGCCACCTAATTTTTATCACTAGCACTAAGAATGCCACATAATTGCTACCACATCTTACTTACTCTTATGATAAACTTCACTCAAACACACTAACTGTGATACCTGCTACACGCCCTAGCCTATTTTCCACTTGTTTACAGTATTGCCCCTCACTTTTGCTTCAAGATGTTTTACCCACTGAATTTTCACTCTCTCCTCACCACCCTTGGTATTGCTCTAAACCATCTACCTTTTAACTACCTATTGAGCATCAGAGTTCATTCACTTGCACCACATCTTTGAGTGTAATGCATTGCGTGTAATAGCTTCCTTTATCCTTCAATGGAACCTTTTGCACCTACTTCCATGGTGGTTTTTTGTTCAATGTGATCACATGCTCCATTCTCTTTACGTACCATAGTTGTCACATTTCATCTCACCTTTTTCTTGAAATAAAACATGGTGTCTTTCTCATTAAGAGATGTACAATGCTCAATAAGTTTTATACATGTATGCATGTGTTCTTTATTCCACCATAAAATAAATATTCTTAAAACCTTTATTTCACGCTAATTTTAGTGGCCACATAAATGTATATAAAAATACCCACACGAGTCACATATTGTAGAAACATGTGACTTGTATGAGTAAGGTATTAAGGCTTTTAATAAAGCTTCCACTATATGAATGACAGAGAGTCCGATGCAAGGTTTGAAATAAAGAATTTAATGTAGAGCTTGATCATTGGACTAGTGCTCTCTCTGACCTTTTCACAATGCTAAAAAATGTTGTGCATGCATAACAATTTTATACATTTTGAAATTCAAAATCACTCTTCTCCATGGAAATGTCCCCTAGGCTATAATGAAAGTAACAACTTGTCAAGAAAAATAAAAGTACCAACTTCCTCTATGCGTAGTAGTTTATGTGAATTATTTTCATTCTATATGTGTTTAGTTTCTCCTAATGTGGTTTAAGTGTCTCTTTTAGAAGACAATGTTTTTATTCAAAGTTATGCTGGCAAATAATATTCATAAAAGCTATTAGCATGTTAACTCCATTCATAATTTGGCATAATAATCCCTTTCGATCAACTCATTGCCTCTTAATTTGTTTTGAACTTGTAATTGTTGATTTATTAATGTCACATCCTCATAACCACACACTGTCCTTATGTAAACTCTAGTGGGAGCTAGACACTAGAATACTTTGCGGTTCTCAAAACTTCTTTACATTCTTGAAAAATCCCCTCTTCTTCAATAATCCACCTTTCATATTCTACATGAGTTTTAACATCATGAACAAGTTGAGCATGTTATTTAAGTCCAACTTAACGGTATTTGTTGACACTCACATTACCATGTGCATTTCCTTGAACGTGATGTGATGGCCCTTTCTTGTATCACACTATTGAAAGCACATTTAGATCCTCTCTCTCTCTCTCTCTCTCTCTCTCTCTCTCTCTCTCTCTCTCTCTCTCTCTCTCTCTCTCTCTCTCTCTCTCAAAATGAACACTTGGCCATAAAGGCACAATTTGGGTGTGTAATTATAAAAGAAGCCTTTGCATTTATGTCCTTTTCCTTTGGACTACAACTCCTTCCTTCTTAATGAGCCTTTTTCCAAATTCAATTTTGGTTGTTTCTTCACAACTGTGAATGTCATCTCATGATGTACATATCACCTTACATCACTTTCATAACCCCCAAGACTTTCATCCTTTTGTGCATGTGGTCATAAAGGTATTATGCCGCTCCTTGTGAGCATTATTCCTACCCCTTTAATGTGAATACGATCTTTTTGCCTTACAATTCTCTTATTTATCAAGTACCTTTCTAGGATGGGCTCTTTCTTTCTAATAAAGTTGGGGCTAGATGGGCCATTTATCTATGTCTTCATTTAAGGACTTAAGATTACAATTGGAAAAACATAAATTGATATTGTGATAGCACTAAACTTGGAGAAAATTTTTATTTTTCTTAGGAGGTAAATAATTCATCTCTTGATAAATGAATTACTCATATAATGGAATTTACGAATAAAATGGTTCTGCAAAAGCCTAATAAACATAACAGAAGTAAGCACTTGAGATTTCATTAATTTCTTGTCTAATGAACAATGATGAAGTCTAATGTTCTTAATGAACATAAGAGAAGTACGCACTTGAGATTTCATTAATTGCTTATGAATCAAAACCAAATGATTTGCGTTTATACAATTTAGCATGGCCTCACAAAACAAGCCCTTTTAAAAGAGGTTTGCAATGCTATAGTGCTTGCAAAAAGTGCTAGTATCAAAAGGCAATCCATAATTCAAAGGTAAGTTTAGCATAATTTATGGATATTATTTATATCTACATTCATGCCCCAGCCTCCGCCACCACCTTTATGCTAACAAAGTTATCTCACCATCCTATTTCTATTAAGCGTAATACCGTCTCACCTTCCACCTTCTTTCAACTGAATACTCTCTCTCTCTCTCTCTCTCTCTCTCTCTCTCTCTCTCTCTCTCTCTCTCTCTCTCTCTCTCTCTCTCTCTCTCGCACACACACTCACTCACTCAAATGAGTGACGCTTAACCTTCACTAACAAGAGTCCAAGTATAGTAAGAAAGCTCAATGCTTAGACAGAAGTTTCAATGAGTCAACATTCGTATAAAGAACCGAGGAGTACAAAACTAATGCAACGTTAAGAGAATTTAAAACATAAAAAATGAGAAGGTGAGACATCCATCACCACCCTCTCATAAGAAGTTTTTCTCAGCAAGGTCAAGGAGTAGAAGCACATGAAAACTTTGACTATGAAAATCAAGGTAGGAAGACTACCACGTGGATGGCTCAGTCAATAAGGATTTAAATGAATGTAAAAACTAATGGAAGCTATGCCAATCACATGGGAATCAAATGGGAGGTGGAGGTTACAGTTGCAACTATAGGAGGAGAAAGTAACCATGCGACCATAAACTGGTGATCTAGAGGTGAAAGAATCGCAATCCTTAGGTAATGAAAAATTACGGAAGAAATAAAGGTATGGATAGCTAAGGATTTCACACCATCTCAACTCAAACAAAAAGGAGAAAAAACTCATAAAAGGTCACAGCAACATAATTGAAGGAACCTTGAAAGAGATGAAAGGGAGAAAGGGATGGGTTATTAAATGGGAGAGGGGTGGGGTGAGAATCGTTGATCAAGAATGGCCAAGTTTTTAGTACATAAGATCCAATGGAGTAGTGGGATTGGGTGGGACATACAAATGAGGCAACTGTAGATGTGAGCAATTTTATTTTGTGTAGACATTGTAAATTAGTTTTTAGTATATAAGATCCAATGGAGTAGTGGGATTGGGTGGGACATACAAATGAGGCAAATTGTAGATGTGAGCAATTTTATTTTGTGTATTTAGCATAGACATTGTAAATTAGTTTTTAGTACATAAGATCCAATGGAGTAGTGGGACACATACAAATGAGGCAACTATAGATGTGAGCAATTTTATTTTGTGTATTTAGCATAAACATTGTAAATTAGTTTTTAGTACATAAGATCCAATGGAGTAGTGGGATTGGATGGGACATACAAATGAGGCAACTGTAGATGTGAGCAATTTTATTTTGTGTATTTAGCATAAACATTGTAAATTAGTGGGTTAAATAGGAGGTGGATGAATTTGCTTGTAGGTGAAGGGCATTAAGCTTGGGCAAATTGGGGTTTGAAGGAGGCTGGTTTGATGGAGGTGGAAAGTTTGGAGTGGAACATGGACAAGGTTGGGAGATGGTTATGAGAAGAGGGTCTAGTAAGTGGAACAAGTTGGGGAAAATTAAAGTGGACAAGGTTGGTGCAAAGTGAGGTGGAGTAGGGTAGGAAGCAAGTCAAATGTGGAGTTTGGGGTGAAGTAACGTGGAGAGGCCGGGGTGGAGGGAGGTGGAGTAGGGTAGGGGGTAAGTGAAATGTGGAGGTTGGGGTGAAGTAACATGGAGAGGCTAGGGTGGAGGGGGTAGCTAGGAAGTAGAGGAGGTCAAGGTGGAGGGAGATGTTGTTGTGGAGGGTAGCTAGGAAGTTGATGGAATGCTAGGGTGGTGCTCAGGGTGGTGTCAAATGTTGTCTAAGGAAGGGGGTAGGTTGTGTGTCAACTTTACAAATTTGTACTACATAATGTCATAAAACTACTCAAATGTTATCATGAGACACATAATAAGGTTTAAAAATGGGATCTATATAAAAATTATGATTTGACAAACAAAACAAGATTGAAACTCCTAGTGTCT
The DNA here is from genome assembly GCF_041138505.1 of Cibotium barometz. NCBI lineage: Eukaryota > Viridiplantae > Streptophyta > Polypodiopsida > Cyatheales > Cibotiaceae > Cibotium > Cibotium barometz. The sequence goes on along the minus strand of NC_141055.1, from coordinate 30,458,204 downwards.
ATTAATTTTTTTTTTCAAGAGAGAGGTTTTTGTGTACATTAACCCAACAGGCGAGAGACCACCGGCAATTTACTCATCATGTCGCACGTAGCAAGAAAGGTCATGGAACCACTCAACTGTATGCAGTGGGAGAATTCTAATGTCTACAAACTTTAAACAACATTCGTAGCATGCACATTTTTGTTATGAAGAGTAATGACTTTGGACACTTTTACATATACAGGGTTCCATAAGGTGGTGGTGATAACAATTTTTGGTTTTTATACGTAACCTTATTGCATTAAGAGAAGGGGAGGATAATGATAGCACATCTCACTAGTTTCAAAGATGGTAAAAGACATCATTGTCAAATACTTGCATTATTTTTGTAAATAAACACTTGATCAAACTTTTTGTAAGTAGTGGTGGCTATCTACTTGCCGTGAGTGTTCTTAATAGGGAAAACTTTACATGCATGCAACATTGTGGCCATCAATGTATTTTCACTTTTCTTCAAGGCCATTGGGTTGATGGGATGTGATTATGATTTTTTGCCAAAAGGACACCTCGAGAATGAGAGTTGGTGTTAGACATTGAAAAGATTGGGCTTTGATTTAATAGTTATTTCTTAATAATTATAGTCTATTAAAATGAATTTCTTGAGATTAATTTCACTTTCATGTTGAATCCTACCTATTTAGAGGTTATTCAAACTTAAAAGCTTGGCATATATGATCTATTACTCACATTTTTTTCATTGAGAGAGAGGGGTAGGTGGCTTGCAAAGCAAATAAAATTCATACATGTAAACACTTTTGCTATTTGAATTCGGGGTCATTACATGTTTGATGGCAATGGGGTCATCATTTTCGCTTTGTTTTCTCCATTAAATAAGGGCCTTCAAATAAAATTGCCCTTTGACAAAGTTAAATCTTTACCTTAGATGCCACATAGATCATTTTGAAATACATAAAGAGATGTGTAAATACAAGGATATGGAGGGCATAAGGTAGATAACACCCACATAGTTATAGTAGACATCTAATTTTATAAGGATTAGATTTGGTTCCAGAACACCTTTAGTGTTTCTCATTAAACATTTGATAATATGACAAAAATTACCACGATTGTTTTCAAAGAACAATGTTCTCTTTGCAAGTCTCAAGTTAAAAGCTTTTAAGAATAGATTTGCTCAAGTGCGCTACGAGTGATATGATCCTAGTGAACAATTTCAAGGAAGTAGATGAAGAATTATGTGTTATTAACTATATGAAGAAAATTAGTGAAATTCATATCATTTTTTCAAGAAGGGTAAATCTCATTATCATTGGAATTAAAGGCTTGAATTATTCAGCAATGGTGGGTGGTTGAAAGACATAGAGATAGAGAAGGTACAAGACCTTTTAACTTTTGGAGATGCATCTTTATTAGCTATTCCACCATGTACATAGCCTTTCACAATGTATTAAGGTCTTTACACACTTGCACTTATCCAAGTCTATTTGTGGCATATCAATAATGGGTAAGATTTGCATGCTAGGGATGTGTAGTCTTCCTTATGCATAAATTTGTGTTTGAAAGGCATAATGATAGAGAAGGTACAAGACCTTCTAGAGATGCCTCTTTACTAGCTATTCCATTATGTACATAGCCTTTTAGAATATATCAAGTTCTCTATGCACCCATACTCGTCCAAGGCTATTTGTGATGGATCAACAATGGGTAAGATTCGTATGCTAGGGATGTATTGACTTCCTTGTGCATCAACTTACTTTCTCTCTTGGTAAAGGATTATCCAAAGACCCCAAAGGACCCTTTCTCATGGGGCTAAGAGCATATCTTGCATTGATGTTCATTTTCCATGACCTAAGAAAGTATCAAGTCTTTTGTTGATTTATAGGTGGTGTAGTAACTCTTGTGCCTTTTCTAGCTTGTGTGGCCTACTATAATGATGATACCCATGATTTCAACAAGATATATGGGGTGTGTTTTTGTTCCTTCATTTAAGTCATGATGATCTCAAGTTTCAAGAATTTATATTGTATAATAGATTGGATTTAACAATTTTTCATAGAATAACTTGATGATCAATTTTCAAATATATGTAACACATAGAATGTATATGTGTTAGTAGAGCATGGAAAATTGAGCCCTTATCGACATGACACCCTACTTTAATTTCTATATCGTATGGGTCACTAGTGTTATGGGGATATTTCATGCTCTTATTAGCATTTGCTAGGGTCATGCATTTCTTTGTGGTTCCTTGTATCCCTTGATAATGGGGACATTGCATGCTCTTACTAGCATTGCTAGATGTATCTATTGGTCATCAATTTCTTTGTAGTTCCTTGTATCCCTAATGTGCATATATGCAATACACAAAATGTGCATACAACATTTAAGAAGTAGAAAATCCAAAGATACTAAAGGTGCAATAGAATAACTATTTTAGTTAGAGATGTAGTATGATAAGGAGCACAAGACCATCAAGATTGCCTAGCAAAATATCTCTTCTCTAAAAGCTCCACATGCCAATTCATATTATGTTGCTATCACTTATGCCATTTTCATTCTTTTCATTTATATAAAGTTACTTTCTTTGTTTTTATGAGAATGAATTAAAAAATCCTTCATTTTACAGAATGAATGTCTTTTCTCTTTTTTAAATCTTTCATAATGAAAAGGTATTCATTCGATAGAATGAATATCTGTTTTCTTTTTACAATCTTACATAATGAAAAGATATTCATTCTATAAAATGAAGATTTTAAAATCTAAAAAAATAACATAATATTCTTCTTTTTTTCTTAAATTTTTAAGAGTACTTTTCCCCACAGTTTAAATAATAATAAAATTAAGGTATATTGTTTTTTCTCATAATTTAGTTTTTTGGAAAAAATATAAATATAAATTTACTATAAAATATTTTAATATTCTTTTCTCCAAAGTTACATATACTATTTATTTTATTTTAATATGTGATTTTTAACCCTTTTTAGAGGCAAAGGTAGATGGATATAGAAAAAGTGTAATAATTACGTCATGAATATCAAAGGGAGATGAAAATAGTAATTATTGTGGCATGCATGTGCCATACAAGAGCTATAGCAAAGAGTATAGCCATGAGGCTTAGCATTTGGTAGGCTAATTAGGTATATGCATATATGTCTCTTCGATTGGTGTAGGTTTTACTAATCGCTACCATAAGGGTCGTCTTTGCTTCCACCATTCTTTACATCCTAAACATTTTCTATGGATGGGATTGTTGAGTTTCTAGAGTCAAAACTTTTAGCTAGTTTGGTTTATCTCTTGTAATACCTTGTTTCTTAATTTTTAATAGTCACTTGCTGTGGATATGTAGCACATATACATGTCTTTTTCTCTTCTCTAGAGATATTACCAATAAAATTATATGCAATAGTGGAAGATCAAGAATCTATGCCAATTTAAAGCCTTGATTTTGATTGTCATGTATTTTTCTTTAAGAGCTTAGGCTTTGGAATCTTCGTATAGTAGCCAAGCTTCTTTTTTATGCCCTTTAGTAAGAGTCCTCTAAACTAAAATCTTCTTTTTTTAGGTAAGGATCTTTTCCCAATCCTTATTTTAGAAGTTATCTTATGAGTTAGACTATCTAGATTTTTTAAATTATAGCTTTGGTCAAAAGAGGAGGAGATATTTAGATCTCCTTTTGTCATTTGTTGCTTTCTTCGGGTCCTTTGAGGCATAAGAATCATACTTGTTGCTCAACAGGATGTCTCCAAGAATGAACCCCCACAAAAAAAAAAGAAGGGAAAATCTATTAAACATCTTAGATGGACAAGTGAGAGTAACCATATATAAAACCAAGTTAAGCAAAAGAAACTATGTATGAACATTTTGCAAGCTAGTTATGCGAGACTAACCCATTGTTGTATGTTTTGTTCCCACCCTTCACCATTTTAACCACTACCACACAAGACGGTGGTGGGCCAAGGGTTTACCTAAAGTGTTGTTATCCCATTTAGACACATTCCAATAGAGAAAAGAGACCATATTTTACCCACAATGGTAAACTTTAGATTGAAGAATTTGTTGTCCCATTTATAGAGAGAACATAGTTAGCCAATGGTCACAATGTGCACGCACTAGTGAAAAAGGGATTAAGAAGGATGGTCTAAAGGGATGGGGCAAGGTTATAAGGGAAAAGTTGGGTTGGGCAAGTAAAGCACTATTGATGAATCAAAGCAAGCTAGATACAAACCTCTACAAGGCATCTAGCCATCATCTACCTAACTAACAAATGGTCAATATCTTCAAGTAAAGCACTATTGATGAATCAAAGCAAGCTAGATACAAACCTCTACAGGGCATCTAGCCATCATCTACCTATCTAACAAATGGTCAATATCTTCAGTTTTCTTGGGATATAAATCATAATCAGTAAAGATTTTAAGCTCAACAAGTGTCGTAGATACTGATGACCCACTTGGGTGATAGATTCTGCACTTATGCCACTGGCATGGTTGGTGAGATTATGGTTGATATGTTGCTAGTGGTGGTGGATAACACTCTATGTCACAAAGCCACTTTGGAGTACTAGAGCTATGACATAGTTATAGCACCAGCTCATGTAGTGAGGTTCACACTATGGATCGACCATTACATGTTATCGTAGTAGGAGAGTACTTTCCCTTATAGTATGTACTCTTATCTCTCGAGTTTATGGTTGTAGAGAAGAGAAGATGATAGAATAAAATTTAGCCATCCATCTCTCTTGCATCTTGCTCTCTCTTGTGTGTGTGTGTGTGTGTGTTTGCTTATAAGGAACTCAAGCTCTCCCTCTCTCCCGCATTCTCTTAATGATATTAGAGCTCTGGTTCGTGTGAGAGATAAGGAGACAAGAACAAGGTAAGCAATGAAGCGGTACACGGGTAAGGGTATTTCTATCTCTTTCCCTCTTTGATTTTGGAGCAACACCTTCATTGTGAAAGCTACAGGTAGATAGGGAAGCCCTTATATTAGATTGAGGCATCATCCTGGGTGAAGGAAAAAGATCATATTATGTATAGATAAGTATTTAATTGGTTAACATAATCGATTGAGTTTTTGCACGTTTCAGTACGATTCGGGCACATTTGGGCCAAGTTTTGGCTCTGCAAGTTTTTTGCAGGCACTATGTGAAGTGTCAATTTTTTTGACTATTTATGGTTTGGTGCAAAGTTGCATTAGAAATTTGGTTGTTATAAAAAGGATATTAGAAGTCCTTCAAAGGTGATGAAAAGGAGCTAGAGATTACTCTATCCCTCAATAAAATTGTAAGCATATAAAGCATGGCATGAAAAAGCTAGAAAGGTGCTGTATTGGTTGTCTGCCAATGTGATAGATTCTATGATGCACAAATTCCTAAGGAGTCTTGGGACACGGTGAAGATGTACAGCACAAACATCCAAGCTTAGAAGATTCCATGATACACAAATGCCTAAGGAGTCTTGGGACACTTTGGTGAAGATGTACATCACAAACACCTAAGCTTGGAAGATGCAGCTAAAGTATGAGTTACATAATGTGACAAGAGGAAAGTTGAGTATAAATGATTACTTAGTGAAGGTTAAAGGGCTTGAGGATGCCATTGTTTCTATTGGATCACCAGTAGATGATGATGATATGGTGTTTGTGGCCTTGAATGGTCTTGGCAAAAGAATACAACTAGTTTCAAACCTCCATTAGAGTTTGAGAGAACTTTCCTAATTTTCAGGAATTGATTGCTCTTCTCATCCATGAGGAGATGAATAGTGGGGGAAGTTCTTCTTCTGGAAATTTAAATGAGCAGGCCTTCTACTCAGATATAGGTAGTGGCAGAGATCATCATCTAGAGGTCAAGGTGGAGACCATTTTGGAAACATAAATCATGGGCAACAACCAATAATAGATTCAAATATAAAAACAAGTGGAAGAAGCCACTTAAGAGGAAGGGGGAGTCAGAGAGATCGAGGTGGTTGGCAAAGAAATGAGAGTGCAAATAACATAGTGTTATTATTGTGGTAAACTAGGGTAACAAAGTACTGCTATAAAAAGCATAATGATACTAAAAGTGAAAAGTTATAGGCAAGATAACTATGTATCATCGAGTAAACACAGTAGTGATGATAGAAGTGAGTAGTTGCTTGTGATGTAGCATATGCTCAGTTCCATAACAAGAGATGTGTCAAGATTTAGAGATGACAGAAGTGAGTAGCTGTTTGTGATACAGCAAGACAACTATGCATCATCAAGTAAACAAGGCAGTGATGCAACATGAAGTGAACAGTTGTTTGTGATGCAGCATATACTCAGTTCCACAATAGGAGATGTGCCAGGATCTAGAGATGTTTAGTATGTGGATTATGGACCCTCTAACCACATGACCAGTCATGGTGAGTGGCTTAGAGACGTAGAAAATGGAGAAACTAGGTTATGAAGAAACAAGTGATGATAGTATGCATCCCATTGCACATGTTAGTAAAGTGCCATTATCTATGGAAGATGGTAAAATGAAGTCCTTCGTAGATGTACTTTATATTCCAAATATTACAAAGAACTTGGTTTGTATTGGATAGATGGTTGAGCAGGATCTACAAGTGAGGTTTAATCCTTAAGGATGTTTTGTGGAAGACTTCAAAAGTGATGATTGAGAGGCATATTATGCATTAATCGCGGGTGGAAAATGTTTTGGGCCACAATGAGATATTTTGAAAGACATGTGAACACATTTTATGGTTTCATATTTAGGCAATAATATTTTTGTAAGGCTAAGGCCTCAAACTTTTGTACATACTAATTAGCATTTTATATGTTTGGTAGGCCTAAGACTTTATATTTGTTGCTTGCTATGTTTTTGTAGAGCTTTTATGATCCAAAACTCAAAAGCACTTGTGCTTTGTTTTTGGATTTATCTTTTTGAAAAGCAAGCGTTTTTCTAATATATATAAATATAGGTGAGTGGTATAAGGGCCACACTCATCCAGAGGAGATTCAACCAAATCTTGTGTCGACAATGATCTCTTTTTATTCTCTAGCTTTCTTATTCATACATTGATGACCCGCTTGGGTGATAGCTTCCACACTTATGCCCTTGGCATAAGTACATACATTGATGACCCGCTTGGGTGATAGCTTCCACACTTATGCCCTTGGCATAGCCAGTGATATTGTAGTTGATATGTTGCCAGTGGACAAGAAGCTATGTGATAGCCACTTTGGAGTACTAGAGTTATGGCATAGTTATAGTGCAAGCTCACGTAGTTGGGTTCATACTATGGACTGACCAATGTATGTTATAGTAGGAGAGTACTTTCCCTTCTAGTATATACTCTTATCTCTTTAGTATGGTTGTAGAGAAGAGAAGAAGATATAAGAAAATTTAGCCATCTATCTCTCTCGTATGTCTTGCTCTCTCTTATGTGCGTGCTTGCAAGGAACTTAAGCTCTCCCTCTCTCCCACATTCTCTTTGTAATCAATTACCTCGGTGAGATGCATACATTTTCCGTTAATAAATCAATATCTTTATGGAGGTAAAGCTAGATAAAAATTTCAATCTTGTGGGAACAAGATTGAAATTGTGGGAACAAGTGCCATTCTAGATCAAGATGGCATCATGGATTGAATCTTCATCCATGAATAGTGTGACAAATGAGTGTTGACGAGTAAAACAATTCATGAAGACTTTGTAGTTATGTTTAGTTTTCTCTTTACCATGTTTGTGGTCCTACCAATGTTTGTTAACAATGACAGTGTTTTCCTATGAAACCTCTCAAAATCTGACCTTGCATTGTAATGTCTTGGGATGACAGAAAATACTTTCTATCCAATAAGAGATTGCACACCAAGATTGAATCCAACCATGTCTTAAGGGCCATGCAATCAATTCTATCATGGTCATTTTTACCCATGATAACATTTTTGAGGGTAGTGACAACCCTAGTGATAATAATGGTGCAAAAAGAGGGGTGAAGATCCTATACGCAAAGGTTGTAGTTGGTGGCCCATCTAGTGTTCAAAAATTGACTATCCTTTCAATTATTATTAGTACATGCTTCTTCTTCCAAAAATGAGTATCCTTTCAATTATTCTTAGAACGAACTTCTTGGAAAAAAGATGTAACATTCATCCATTGCCGCATAGTGGCCTTAATCTAAGGATAAATGGACCTTGGGAAGATCTAATTTAAAAAAGATATAGTTTAAACAATGATAAGTGATGGATAAAACTTTGGGTCTATTTTGAAGACGAGTATCAAGAGTCTTCCAAGATTGAAAGGGGGCATAAGACATCATGATAACGAATGCAAGGCTTTCGCTTACAAGTGGATATTATGTATCCCCAACCCTCCTTTGACTTTGGGCATAACATAAGGCTCCCATTCCATAAAGGGGCTCACATAATGGACCAATCTACACCTTTTGGTCACAATCACATGCAAAAACCACTAACACTAGAAAGGTGCACAAGATAGAATTGGTGAACACTATCTCCTGGGCACACACACACACACACACACACACACACACACACACACACACACACACACACACATAGATATAAAGTATGTGGGACGAACTTGAAATTATTTATGCACTCAACTAAGAAGTTCATGCTAGCCTTTGGTGACGAACTTACACTTGGCTATGGGAATCCTAAGATGAGTATAACCTCCTCTAGGTCTACCCAAATATAAGGAAGATTGCACATAAGTCTTCAATAAAGGAGGAGTTTCTTATGATCATTCCCTTAGACTTATTAATATTGATATTTCCTTGAGAGGTACTACAAAAGCTATCAAGGATTTGTGCTATCCATTTAATGATCAGAGTGAAGTTGGTGGTAGTGTCTATGGAGAGGGTGTGAGTAAAGTTGGTGGTAGTGTCAATGGAGAGATAAGGAAGACTACACATGTCTTCAATAAAGGAGGAGTTCCTTACTATCATTCTCTTATACTTATTACTATAAAAGCTATCAAGGATTTTGTGCTATCCATTTGATGATCAGAGGTGAATTGGGGTGAAGTTGGTGGTAGTTTCTATGGAAAGGGTGTGGGACATGTAGTTACGAGTTAGTTACCACTTGGTCAATGTCTTTTGGTTATTAGCACAGATGATAAGGGAAGTGAGCCTAACCATGGCTAAAAGAAAGAGTTACAACATAAGTAGGTAATCTCACCACATCTTTCGAGACACCTTGAAAGAAACTAATGGTTTCTGGTAAATATTGGTATTCTTGTTAGAGATTATGAGTACCCACTTTAAACTGCCAAACTAGGCTGGCTTATAGAAAGAAATTGACTCCATTGTTAAGATGATTAGAAATAACAATAAAAAATCAAGCTTTATTAAGGGCAATAGATAAACACAATGAAATTTTCATTGCATAATTAAGCTCATAAAATGAGCCAAGAGCACATGATTTTATGTGTGCCATAAATTCACTTCCAAGCATAAAGCATGTGATTGGCACAAACCATGTGACTCCCACACTAGACATGTGCCCTTAGCATTTTCCATGTGGTCATCAATGAGCCCTTTGACTTTCTACCATGCACCTTTATATTATGCAAATAACCTTTGCAGATATGGACCTCCCTACAAATACACACAACACTCTACAAGGTCTATGCTCAACCCATTAAATAGTTTGAGGATTGAGGATCACATGAATTCCAACAGCCTCATGATTTGGTGATCCTAGGGTAGGGGCACATGATCTCATATTAATATTTGAGCTACAAGCATTGACCCCACACCCAATGACAGACTGTATAAGGTTTTGAACATGTTCATCCCCCTTTGGGATGGTGATGGTTCAGGCCTCTAGCTTCCATTGTGGGTAAGAACGCTTGTGTTACACTTCTACTAGTTCACTAGCCCCCCTCGACTCAATAGTTAGGTGTATCACAAGTTGTTTTCTCATGGTGGACATGGGAGGCCATACTATGCATGCTCATCTGGCCATGGTGGTGAAGTATAAAGATTACCAAGTTTTTACATAGGGAAAATGCTAATGAAAAATTCAATGATGATGGTGCGAGATTTGTTAAAGATGAGCATGTCAATGAAGGAGAACTTGATCGAGGTTGGGAAAGATTCAACCAATGTGGAAGAGAAAGGTGTCTATTTTCATGAGATTGTGGGTTGGTTTTAATACCGTCATGGTTTGGGATTAAATCAAGTCTCCAAGTTTGTTTCAATAGAATATTTATAACTCCATGGTCATAAGCAAAAGAGAGAGAAGAGATAGGCCAAAGATCACCAAAGGAAAGCAAGGAGGAGTGGAAGCCGGTAAGGAATTGATGATCACAAGCTTCCTAGGGTATGTAGCAACTAGTGCGTAGTGAATGGAACTCCATGGTGGAGTGAGAAAAGAAAGCTGATTGTAGAGAGAGAGAGAGAGAGAGAGAGAGAGAGAGAGAGAGAGAGAGAGAGAGAGAACTGTACAAAGAGAGTACACCAATAATGCATGACTACAGATAGCTTGATTAGTGATTATCTGAAGTACATCAAGTACATAATTTTATAGGGTACACACCTTATCTTTTGACTCAATCACATCACACTCACATATGGGGACATGACACATGGCACACACTTATCTTATCTAGACATATAGACACACTTACATATACATGGGGTGTTCACACCTATACAAACACATATAGATGGTTACACACATAAATAAGTGTTCACACCTATAGAAACACATATATAGATGGCCACACAAATACTGGCAGATATATGTGGTGGACACAAGGACTCTGAAATACCCAGATGGCCACACAAATACTGGCAGATATACGTGGTGGACACAAGAGACTCTGAAATACCCAACTGGAATAAAACATGGAGAAGGGTGAGTGTTGAAGCGGCCCAGCATAATGGTATGTCTTTTTAGGGCTAAGTGGTGTATCATCAGTATGCTATGGCATCAGGCATCCAATATTTGGATATTTAGATGAGAAGGGGATGGCCTTACCTTTAGTGAAGGCTAGATCTAATATTCCTCTAAAGACTTCTACAACAGTAGAGGATGCTTCATTGGAGCTGGAGATTATGAGTCAGGATGAGGAGCCACTACTAGGATATAAAGTAGTGGTGGAGTCTCATGAGGAGGAAAATCATAATGAGATGGATACATGTGAAGGCCTATTTGTTGGAGGGGCCTAGGGAGGAGGATTCCTCTTGATTCCCTCTAATGGGGCTAAATATGAAGAGAAAGTTGGAGGGATACATCAATCAAACCTATGACAACGTGGCTAACACACTTGGAATGCCCATGGCATGCACGACATGTTGGAGATATCTAGTAATTGAAATGGTTTCTATTTTGTATCTCTCATTTTGGATAATTTTTTTGAGTGCTTTCTATTTTGTCTCTCTCCTTTTGCATAATTTTTTTGAGTGATAATATAAAAAAGACTAAGAATTCTTACGTCGATGCTTTAAAATACATAGTTGTCTACATGAACGAGGAGCAACTTGAGCTTGAGAAGCCATACGAAATTTCTAATTTAGTAGTTGGAGCAGCTAACCAAAGTATTTAAAAGAAGCTCGAAGAGTAGGATGGTGTTATCTGAGGTTGATGCTTTAAAATACATAGTTGTCCACATGAACGAAGAGCGGCTTGAACTTTAGAAGCCATATGAAGAAATTTCTAATTTAGTAGTTGGAGCTGACCAAAGTATTTGAAAGCAGCTCAAGAGCGTCTCTTAGAGTAGGGTCTTGTTATCTTACTAGTTGTTAATATTTTCAACATTGTAGTCACATAGAGAAGAGAATTGTTAAATAATTCTTGAAGTTAATTCTCAAAAGTCATTGGACACTAGCTTGGAAGGAAGGCATAAATGCAAGGACACATGGAGTCTCGCTTCAAAATGATGGGATGCGCACGCTTTTTGAATGTTTTGTGTATGTATTGTGGCCTAGATAATTTTTGGATGTATTTGACAGTCGAAATGACGTTGGGGATGATGAATTTGGATGGTGATCTTGGATGGGTAATGGAAGGAACATGAGCATTGATGTTTTTAAATTTTATCTTCCAAGTTCCCATATAAATTTTTTGGGCATGTTTCCATGGATGGGTTTGTTGTGCCCTAGGACGAAGCTGACTTCCAGCTCACAACTGGTCACCCGTATTTTTGTGAAACTCATAGCCAACTAGATAGCAAGAACGTCCAACTAGCAGCTTGGCAATCATGCCTTTAGCCCGATATTTAATGCTTTTCAGTAATCAAATCCTACAAAATAGTCATTATAGATTATTCTCACCTTATTATTAGGAGCCAATGGGAACACAAGCTCAAAAAATTGGGCTTTAATTTTCAACTAACTCTATAACTAGGTTTCCAACTGCTGCATTAGTTTTTTTCAAATGGTTGCACTTTTTAGGGTGTTGAAGACAAAAGTGATGTGGTTGCCAAAAGAGCAAAGAGATTTTTCTAGGGCCTGCTTCCACGTAATGGTAACTAGTCTATGAATGGTACCTTGAAGGAAGAGCTAAAGAATTCAAAATCACACGGACGCCTGATGAGGAAAGACAACAGCGTATGCGCTTTGTGGTGGAGATGATCTATCTCACCCCACAAGATATATTGTATGTCCAGAAATGCTTACGAACTAGTAAAGGCAGCAGAAGTAGGAACAAAGGTGGCCTGGGCAGAAGTTTTATACAACAACATAAAGAACTAGATTGGAAAGCTCAACCACATGAATACTAAGACGGTCACTTCTTCTACGAGTAAAATTTTGAAATTTGTAGTTGTTGTAGCTTTTTGAACTTTGAAGGTGAAGATGAAATCTTAAATTTGAATGTAAGGTGGCTCGAAAAAAACATATTTTTTAACCAATCAAAATAAGCGCTACTCTTAAATCTATTTGGTTTTGTTTCCAAAATCTCTACTATATTCCAGTTTTATAACTAAAATATATGAAAAATCATTCCTTAAAATAAGGGCTACTTAAAATCTCACTGAGTTTTTCTTAATTTTGACTAGTAAAAATGTTGTTTTTTTTTTCGAGCAATGGTGGGAAGCTAGGCTTACAATGCTTGAGCCAAATACTCATTTAATGTGACTTGTAAACTCGCATACAATAAAATAAGTTTGGATTCTACTCAAAAACCAATGCGACGGTGTGACAGATTTTCATAACCAATTTTGAGATTTTTGGATGTGTGGAAAAATAGGCCCGTAGTAGAGAGCACTGGCAATGATTTTTTAAGGAGAGAATTGTTGTTGGGGGGGCATTTTTCACACGAAGCAGGTTTCAAAATTTGAGATCCCAGGTGGCATGGCCATTTTTAGAGCGTGGAAATTGGCCCTTAGAGAAGGGAGATACGTTGTTGGGTTGGCATTTTTTCATGAGCAAAATTTGAAATCCTTGGTAGATAATGGTTAGCGTGGAAATCGGCCCTTAGAAAAGGGTGGAGCTGGCATAGGAAATGGGTCGTGACTCGTGGGTCGCACGTGTCCAGAGCTCACTTGGCTTGCGTGCCGCGTGGCCCAGGAACGACTGGCAAAAACAGTTGTTCTGGGTGGGGCCCGCACTGCCATGCAAAGTGAAGAAATTTATTACACGGATCCGACTACGACCTTTTGCAGAGAGTCCGGACGAACGAACGGTTCAAAGTTCAAACAGAGTCCGGACACCTGACTCCCGTGAGACTCCACACTCCACAGGGCCCGCCGCCCAGGCCACTTTAGAACGACAGCTGACTCGGACAGAGCCCAGAGTGTTCAGACTCTAGTGGCCTGGCAGATAAAGGTCGGTCGGCCTTGATGATAGCGGCCCCTGGGCCCCTCACCCCCAGACTCCAGAGAGACGTGTGCATTGTGCAGTGGCAGAAAACGTGCACCCAGTGTTCGAAAAAAATAATTTTGCCAAAAAGTTAAAAACCTTCATTAGAAATTTGGGAAATTATTAATTGAAGAATTTTTCAAATTTTGGAGGTTTTACCTTTAAGTTAAAAATTTGAAGGTAATTTTCAGAAGTTGCAAGTGCAAATTACACTAAACCCGGTTTTTTTTCGAACACTGACCTGATGATGGTTTTTCTTAAAACTCCTCCAAATTTAAGACATTCTTATTATGTCTTTTTAACATCCTACCAAATTTAAGGCATTTTTAGTTCTTATTTTTTTTAAATAAACCGGAGAATCGAAGATATTGGTCATCTGTTCAGAAACTGCCAAAGATCTGTAGCTATCCTGTCACCGGTCTGGTCTGTTTTGGGTTGTCCGCCCTCTGCTAAACAACTGTTACTAGGGGATACTGTAGGGGTGCTCCCCCGGTGCTGGGCTAGAATCAGAGCTGAATTCCTTTGGGTGATATGGAAAGATAGATGTGCAACTGCATTTGATAGTGCTTACCAGATTCCAAATCTGAAAAGTCTTTTTGCTGACTTTCATATGCAGATGTTTGATTTTCATATGGTGCAGACGAGATTGTACACCACTCAAGCTAGGGTGCTTGGAGAGACTCAAACTCAACTAAGGAACATGGACTACATCATCCAGGATCAGCTGAAGGAGCACCAAAGGAAGATTGCTGAGTCCAACCGCTTTTTGTGGCTATGCTGCAAACCAGAATTGAAGCATTAAGCTATGAATATTGAGGGTTTTTGGTCATGTACTGAGGTCATAGGTGTAGACTTTTGATTGTGATGAACTCAGAGCTGTATCGCAGCCAGTCATTGTAATTTTGTCTTTCTTAATTAATTCACTCCTGCGCTTGTTGGTAAAAAAATAAATAAACCGGCTTACCTCAAAAATCTCCAAATTCTCAACAAAAACATTCAAAATCTTAACGCTTCAAGTTTTGTGATTTTCGAAAAATGTTTTCGGTGATCAACACTCGAGTGTTCAATGTTGTGCATTCACCACAACCAGTGTTGCCCAATAACAGATTACAATAATTTTTCGTCATCATACATATATATATCTTCCACGACATACGCATGAGTGTCCTAAGCAACGCAAGCCCATGCATCGCCTAGTCAGAACCCTCCAGGATCCTCCTTAGG
This sequence comes from Cibotium barometz, assembly GCF_041138505.1. NCBI lineage: Eukaryota > Viridiplantae > Streptophyta > Polypodiopsida > Cyatheales > Cibotiaceae > Cibotium > Cibotium barometz. The sequence goes on along the minus strand of NC_141055.1, from coordinate 30,443,195 downwards.
TGTCCTGGCACTTCACTCAGAGATCGCTTCGTCGACCCTCGCCTATCGTACCGGAAGCACACCATTTTTCACCATACCAAGGCTGGTCAAGACCTGGGCAAGTTTTTGCCGCGCGAGCCGTCCTTTGAACACTCCCCGCCAGCTGTTGCAACTGAAGTTCCCTTAGAAAAACACATATACCAAATGCTCAGCCCTTAATTTTTATTATAAAAGAGTGATTTTCATTAGATTTGATTTCTATGCATGGAAAGATGCATAAAAGAATTTTTTTTAATTAAAAAGGTGTTACTTTCATCAATATTGATTTTTATGCATAAAGTGATGTATAAAAGATTTTAAAAAAAAATAAAAGTGTTACTTTCATCAATATTGATTTTTATGCATAAAGTGATGCATAAAAGAAATTTTTATTATTATAAAAGTGTTACTTTCATCAATATTGATTTTTATGCATAAAGGGATGCATAAAAGAATTTTTTTATTCTAAAAGTGTTACTTTCACCAATATTGATTTTTATGCATAAAGTGAAGCATAAAAGAATTTTTATTATAAAAGTGTGATTTTCATTAGATTTAATTTCTATGCATAAGTAGATGCAAAAAATGATTTTTTTATATAAAAGTGTTATTTCCATTGAAGTTGGATTTTATGCATAAAAAGAGACATAAATGATTCTTATATCAAAATTAGGGTTCTCTTTAATTCTATGTTTAATTTCCATGAATAATCAATAAATGAATAAGTAAATACACTGTGAAAGAAAATTCTATCGTTTCATATTCACTCGGATGGTAATGAGAAAATTCAGAAAATCTATCGAAGTAAAAAATTTAGATAAATTGATTAATTTATTCCTCATAGGAATTCGTGATTAGTTTAGAAATTAGCTAAGTGAATATTCAATGAATGAAATTCAGTAAAATAATGATTGAAATATCACCCCCTTTCGAGAAATATCACCCCCTTTCGAGAAAGGTAGTTCAGGAAGAATCAATAAAATAGTGATTGAAATATCACCCCCTTTCGAGAAAGGTAGTTCAGGAAGAACCTTACCAGACTCAAACCCAGAATCAGACTTTGACCAAGACCAAACTCTTCGTCAGTTTCAAGGAAAGACGATGTGACCAGTTCAGGAAAATACACTCAAATCATCCACCGAATCCGAAACTAAGTTGAGACACTTTGAATTTGATCTGAGGATCAAGATTATAGAATTCGAGGAATTCTGTTTGGTATTCAGACTTGCGATCTAGAAGTCTTGGATACGGATTTAAGATATACATAAAAAATTCTTTTATGCATCACTTTATGCATAAAAATCAATCTTGGTGAAAGTAACACTTTTATTATAATAAAAATTATTTTATGCATAAAAATCAATATTGATGAAAGTAACACTTTCATAATTAAAAAAATTCATTTATGCATCACTTTATGCATAAAAATCACACTTTTGCCGCGTGAGCTGTCCCTTGAACACTCCTCGCTAGCTGTTGCAACCAAACTTCCCTTAGAAAAACACATATACTAAATGCTCCCTCCAATATTCTTGCGTAAGACAGTCCTTTGAGAAAACAGGGTTTCTATGCAAGTTTTCAGTTTTGATTTTCTTTTGATTACAATGAGTAGACTTCTAGATCGCAAGTCTGAATTCCAAGAATTCTGTAACCTTGATCCTCAGATCAAATTCAAAGGGTCTCAACTTAGTTTAAAATTCGGTGAATGTCCTGAACTGGTCACATCGTCTTTCCTTGAAACTGATGAAGAGTTTGGTCTTGGTCAAAGTTTGATTCTGGGTTCGAGTCTGGTAAGGTTCTTCCTGAACTACCTTTCTCGAAAGGGGGTGATATTTTAATCACTATTTTACTGAATTTCATTCATTGAATATTCACTTAACCGATTTCTAAACTAATCACGAATTCCTATGAGGAATAAATTAATCAATTTATCTAAATTTTCGACTTCGATAGATTTTCTGAATTTTCTCATTACCGTCCAAGTGAATATGAAACGATAGAATTTTCTCTCATAGTGTATTTACTTATTCATTTATCGATTATTCATGGAAATTAAACATAGAATTAAAGAGAACCCTAATTTTGATATAAGAATCATTTATGCCTCTTTTTATGCATAAAATCCAACTTCAATGGAAATAACACTTTTATATAAAAGAAAAATCCTTTTTTGCATCTACTTATGCATAGAAATTAAATCTAATAAAAATTACACTTTTATAATAAAAATTCTTTTATGCTTCACTTTATGCATAAAAATCAATATTGGTGAAAGTAACACTTTTATAATAATAAAAATCTTTTATGCATTACTTTATGCATAAAAATCAATATTGATGAAAGTAACACTTTTATAATAAAAAAAATCTTTTATGCATCACTTTATGCAGCATAATAATCAATATTGATGAAAGTAACACTTTTATAATAATAAAAAATTCTTTTATGCATCACTTTAGGCATAAAAATCAATATTAATGAAAGTAACACTTTTATAATTAAAAAATTTCTTTTATGCATCTTTCCATGCATAGAAATTAAATCTAATGAAAATCACTCTTTTATAATAAAAATTATCCAATATGCATCTTTCTATGCATAGAATTTAAATATAATGAAAATCACTCTTTTATAATAATAAAAAATTCTTTTATGCATCACTTTATGCATAAAAATCAATCTTGGTGAAAGTAACACTTTTATAATTAAAAAAATTCTTTTATGCATCACTTTATGCATAAAAATCAATATTGATGAAAGTAACACTTTTATAACAAAAAAAATTCTTTTATGCATAAAAATCAATATTGATAAAAATAACACTTTTATAATTAAAAAAATTCTTTTATGCATCTTTCCATGCATAGAAATTAAATCTAATGAAAATCACACTTTTATAATATAAAAAAATATCCAATATGCATCTTTCTATGCACAGAATTTAAATCTTATGAAAATCACACTTTCATAATAAATAATATCCAATATGCATCTTTCTATGCATAGAATTTAAACCTAATGAAAATCACACTTTTATAATAAATTTTTTTTTCAATATGCATCTTTCTATGCATAGAATGAAAATAACACTTTTAGAATACACAAACGGAGGGGATTACTCTTTTTGAATAACATAAAGATAAAACTTATTTCTACAAAATTTAAGAAAATTTTACCATAACCTTCTTTGTATGGCTGACCATTTTTCAATTTTTACATTCTAAATCTACTTAGAATTTACCCCAAGATGAATTTAGCACTCAATTCTCATTTTTTAAAGAGAAAACAATACGAAAAGTTTAACTCTATTTAATTGATTACACATCTTGGATAAAGAAGCGTTGAATTCAATGAAGAGAAGGGGGAAGCCTTTTCATTAAGGCATAACATCAATTTTCAATTTAAAAGAAGCAAGAAATCATAAAACCATAGAATAGAATTAGAAAAAAGTAGAATTTCTAACTTACATGGAGTTTTGTGAGCTATCCTTTGGCTTGAGGGATTGAGGGTTCTACTCTTGCTTGGATCAAGAGTAGCCACCAATTCTTTGTAGAGGAAATAGTCAAAAACAAGTGAATTATTAATGAATTCAATGTTTTTGGCTCTGGGGAGGAGTAAAGTAACAGTGCATAAAACACTATTCAGCTTCTACAAAGGGGGAGGCTTCTATTTATAGGAAAAAGTGAGCCTCTAACCAAGCAAACTGATTCTAGAATTTTCTAGATTAGTTTGGTCAATTTTTGACCATTTTTGGATCAGTTTAGCTTACTTTTTGGAACTAGACTTGAATTAGGAGAGAGGAGAGATAAAATATCTCATCATTTGAGAGTTTAAAACTCCACCACACAAGAAATAGGCGCCTCCTTCATGAGGGGGAATCTCCACTCTGAGGTGTCAAAATTTTATTTTTTTAGTATTTCCTTTGGTCCTTAGTCCACTCTTCATCTTATGTGAGTATTTACTCATTTTTGGGGGGATTTTCTTTATTTTTTTAATTTATCTCCTCCTCCTTACATTTGGATTAATCTAATTGGCTCCTCAGAACCTTAATCTAAAATTTTCAGAAAATCTGGACCCTTAGGATAAGGCCTTTTGAACAGATTATAATTTATTTCTAATGCACCTTCTGAAATTCTTTTTGAACTTCTATTTCGGGGGAATTTATTTTAATAAGAAGAGATATTTTTCCATCCAAAAATATCTAAAACTGAATAACCTCTCTTTAGAACATTTTCTCTCTCTAAGCCAAAATAGGTAGAAACAAAATCTTTTATTATTCTGAAGAGGGGATTGATTACAGGGGAAGATACTGGACATCTTGAGGCATGGGGAGGAATCTTACATTCTCTCTCACTTGAAAAACGCGAGATGTCCTCATCTCGCAAACTGGGGGTAATCCCGCAACAGTTCGGCTTCTTTCTCCTAGGTGGCATCTTCAAAAGAATAGAACTTCCATTTGACCAATAATTCTCTTAGAATTCTGTTCCTGAGAACCTTCTCAAGGATTTCTTCAGGTTGGAGTTCCATCTGCCCTTGGGTTGAAGAAGTTAAGATTTCATCATCAAGCACATGATTCGGGCTTGGTACATACTTTTTAAGTAGGCTGACATGAAATACATTATGTACTTTGAGATGAGAAGGTAGAAGAAGCTCGTAGGCTAAGTCACCTACTTTCTTTGTAATCAGATATGGCCCACAATACCTGGGGGATATCTTCTTATACTTCCTAAGAGATAGAGAACTTCTTTTGGGGCGTACTCGAAGGAAGACCATATCTGCTTCTTCGAATTTTCTGTCTGTCCTCTTCTTATCTGCATATTGCTTCTGTCTATCTTGGGCAGCTTTTATATCTTTGTGAATTGACTGCATCTGCTGCTCCATGTCGTCAAGCATCTGTCTGGACATCTCGACCCTAATCAATAGGTTGGACCAAGTTAATGGAGTTAAGCAATCTTGTCCATATAGAGCTTTGAAAGGGCTCATCCCAATACTTTGGTGATAAGAAGCATTGTAAGCGAACTCGACTAGGTGCAGATAGCTCAGCCACTTCTTGGGTTCCCTATACAGCATGACCGAAGTATATCTTCGATTACTTGGTTTACCCTTTCTGTTTGACCGTCGGTCTCGGGGTGGTAAGCTGTGTTGAGATCCAAGAAAGTTCCTACTGCTTCGAAAAATGCAGTCCAGAATCTTGATGTGAACTTGGGATCTCGATCACTTACTATTCTCCTGGGGGTAGTCCATGCAATCTGAAGATTTCCTTGAGGAACATTCTGGCCACATCCACTGCAGTGTAGGTTTCTTTTACTGGAATCAGATGGGCAGCCTTGGTAAGTCTATCAACTACCATGAAGATGGAGTTGTAATTTGATTGCACTGAAGGTAATCCAGTAATAAAATCCATACTGATACATTCCCACTTCATCTGGGGGATGTCTAATGGATATAACTTCCCAAGCATTTTTACTCCCTCGGCTTTGACTTTTTGACGTCAGACATTAACGTACATGATTAAGTACATCCTTTTTTAGACCAGGCCAAAAAAAGCTTTTCTTTACAGACATCTAGGTCTTGATGAAACATGGATGTCCTGCAATAAGGCTGTCATGGGCTTCATTCAAAATTTGACCCTTAGTCCCCTCATCATTAGGAATGCATAGCCTGCGATTATACTACATAATTCCATCATCCAGGCTGTACCCTTGAACTCGGTTCAACTCCTGATGAGGAGTTTTGCTTTCCTGCATAAGTAGGGTAGCAATAGGGCCAAAGAATCTATCCTGCATAATCTTCTCTCTTGCTTCATTAATCAAAGGATTTGACACTACAGTAATTGTAAGCAAGGAGGCTTTTCTGCTGAGGGCATCTGCTACCACATTTTCTTTGCTTGGGCAGTACTTGATTTCAAAATCAAATTCCTGTAGGGTCTGCATCCACCTTTTTTGGCGCGTGTTGAGATCCTTTTGGGTGAAGATCCACTTCAAGCTCCGATGATTTGTCATCAAAGTGAATCTTTGGCCCAGTAGGTAATGTCTCCACAACTTCAGGGCATAGACTACTGAAAGTAGTTCCAGGTCGTGGACAGCATAATTCCTCTCATGCGTTCTGAGTTTTTGGGATTCATAGGCCACTGCATGACCTTCCTGCATGAGTGCACCTCCCAGGGCAAAACCAATGGCATCAGTTACTACCTTAAAGGGTAGACAGAAATCTGGCAATTTCAGAACGGGATTGGTTACCAAGGCGGTCTTCAGCTTATCAAAAGCGCTCTGACACCTAGCAGACCATTGAAACGAGATATTCTTCTTGAGAAGATTAGTTAGGGGGGAAGCTATGAGAGCATACTTTGGTATAAAAATTCTATACCAACCAGTCAATCCCAAGAATCCTCTGACTTCTTTCACTGTCTTTGGTTCCGGCCAATCTATGACTGCTTGGACTTTTGCAAAATCTAGAGAAATTCCATCTTTGGATACCAGAAAGCCCAAGTATTCAACATGGTCGGCAGAGAAAGTGCATTTGCTCTTTTTTGCAAAGAGTTTGTGTTTCCTTAGAATCTCAAGAACTTTCAGACATGAGCTTCATGGTCAGCTGCATTCTTTGAGTAAATCAGAATATCTCAAAGAAAACAAGAACAAAATCATCCAAGTATTCTCTGAGAATGTCCTGCATTAGGTGATTGAATAATGTAGCTAGGGCATTTGTCAATCCAAACGGCATGACATTGAATTCATAATGCCCATAGCGAGTGTTGATGGCTGTCTTGGGGATATCTTGATCATTAATCTTGATCTAGTAATACCTTGATTTGAGATCTATCTTTGTGAAGATCTGGGGTCCATTTAGCCTGATATTTATTCTTAACTTGATTTTTGTGGAGCCAATCCATTCCAAGGATCCCGTCGAAAACTCCCAAATGTATGACTCTGAACTGACAGTCAATTATATTACCATCTAGATTAAACTGAATACGATATGTCTTATGGTGAGTGAAAAGAATCTTCCCACTAGCCAATTCAACTTGCATAGGTTTCCCTGATTTCTGTTCTAGGACTAGCTTACGCAAGCATCCTGGGGAAATAAATGAACTGCTTGAATCAATCAAAAGCTTAAAAGGCTTACCCTGATACTCAGCTGGAGTATGGATGACAGAGAATTGACGATTTGGCTCTTGGTTTTCAATTGCTGCATAAATCTGCCATCTTTCCTCTTCTACTACTTCTGCTATTGTGACTGCTCTGGCTGCTGCTGCTGCTGCAGATTGGGACGGAGCTCTTTCTCTTTGGTTACCCCAATTCTGGAAAGGAGTTCTGAGACTACTTTGAACAGAGGCAGATGGCTGAGCTGGATTCCTCCTGGGATTGCTCTGATTTTGACGAGATGGACCCTAATTTGACTGATACGAAGGGGTTGGTCTTTGCACTCTCGGTCCTTGACTTCCTTGTCCCCTTGACATGGCAGGATTAGGGCAATCTTTCAGCTGGTGACTAAAACACTGACATCCAAAACATCGGTTCTCACTTCTGAGCTCATCCCTCTGAATCCTTGAAAGAGGTGGGGCTCCTAAGAAAGTGTTCTGTGATGAGAAGGTTCTTCCTTCACTTCTGAATCTCCCAGTATCCTGATTCTGATTTGGGCCTTGCTACCTCTTTCGGGGTGGAAAGTTTGAAGTACTTACCGGGGTTTGGAATCTTTTAAAGTTAGAGGGTGCAGGCTTCGGCGGAATCTTGACAACAAAGGCTTTGGCAAAGTCCTTTGCCATTCTTACAGCTTCGGCCATTGAGACAGGTTTGGCATTCTTCACTAAGGTGTCCAATGGCTCGTTCATTCTTCAAATGAATCTGGCCATCAGCTGCTCTTCATCCAATTGTGGGGAATATTTGAGGAGAAGGGCAAAGGCCTGATCGCACTCTTCAATTGTCCGGCTATCCTGCTTTAGTTCTAAGAACTCATTCATTTTGGTTTCAAGGAAGCCCGGAGGACAAAACCTCTTCCTGAGGTAAGCTTTAAGATCTGTCTAGGTCTGGGTATTTTGGTCGAGACGGTTTGTCTCGCAATGGTTCCTCCATGCGACCCTGGCCGTTTCCACAATCTTTAATCTGGCGAGAGCCATCTTGCTTCTCATTATAGCCAGTTACATCAAAGTATTCTTCCATTGCCTCAATCCACTTTTCCACTACTTCACTTAACTGCTCCCCTTCACCCTTGAAGGGACCAGGTTGGGATCTGTGCAGGGCTTTATGAACATCTGGATCTAAGTCTTCCTCCATCGGTTAGAGGATCCGGTTGCCTTGCACAGGCCGCGCGCCTCATGATTCTGACAAAACGAGATTTTTGTCAGCTTAACTTTGACAACAAATTTATGATTATTTAATTTTTGTGATTTATTCTTTAAACAGATAATTATTTCATCATACTTCTTGAAACAAGATTTACTCTGATAATTTTACTAACCATATTCACAATCATGAAAACAATTTGGAATTTTTTTGCAAAACATCGTTTATTATCAAAAGTTTGAGATATATACATAGAGCATCACGGCTCCAAAGTCACTGCCTCAATCGCGTACGCATAAAGAAGCGAAACCTGTGAAGGAGGCATGCCATGATAAACATGATTCATCATCACTGAAAGAGGTGTTGTAATTCTACTTCTAGGGATAAAGCGGCTAAGAAGCCTAAAAACTCGGCAAGAAATTCTAAAATTCTTGGGTGAATGATTAAAGAGTTGTACATAATGAACAACCCCTAGCCTTATCAAGACGATAGCTAAGGAAATATTTTGCTCTGACGCTGATTGGTATTGATATTAATACATCTTCCTCCACAGAACCACATATACCGACGTCGCTCTATAGGATCAGGGAAGTATAGATCCTCAAAGTGACGGGCAAGCCTCACTCTGCTTACACGGGTTGTAGCGGAGTTGACGAGATGCTCGAATGCAAAGGCTAACATATCCTGACTCTGGGAGAGACCAAGAATGCCAGATAGATTTGGGGTATCCATCTAAAAAATCCAATTCAATTTATGAGTTTTCAATTTATGAATTCATTTCAAACATAAAACATTACTTTAGAATTTTAGGCAGTTTCTGTTGTTGTTTCATAAGTTTACATCGCTCTGATACCAACTGTGAGATCCCACTACCCCCTCCGCGCACCGGATTCTCGATTGTTGGCAGTGAAAGCAGCTCCCTCTTGCGCGGGACAAGGTTTCCCACTCGGGGCCTCGCCCTCGAATGTCCGGGCACGAGACTAAACTGGTGGTCATCCCTAAAACCGAAACCGGGAAAATTTCCCATGCCCGAAAAATAGGGACGATTCTACCTTTTTGAATTTCCTTACGAATTTTCTAAGGGGGTTAAGAGACTAAACTATCCTTCATTTGATTAAACCAGATAGAAGGAAAACTATTACAGACTTAACTTGAAAGAATCAACGCTTTTTTCCTAATTGAATCAGGCACAACCGTTGATCTATTCATTTGAGAAGTCTTTAGGTTATTATTTAACTATTCGAGTTCTAATAAGCGTATTCCTATTAATCAATTTTATTATTAAAACTCTAGTGATTCCAGCCTAACCCCATCCGGCCCATGGGTTAGCCACCGCCCAACCACTGGAATTGGTAGAACCAGACAAGTACTCACCCACCCACCCATAATTGAATGCCTTTCTTAACTTTAGCTCCTCTTTAAACTTGAACTTATAAAATGATCCATTGAACAAACAGTTATTGATTATAGATGTCATAACTCAAAATTTTCATCCAGTTCCTTGTTTCTCAAAAATAGGTATCACTCTAGACTCTCCGTCGAGACCAGCTGGTCAGCAACGAGATCCAGTAAACAGATTACAATAATTTTTCGTCATCATACATATATATATCTTCCACGACATATGCATGGGTGTCCTAAGCACCGCAAGTCCGTGCATCGCTTGGTCAAAACCCTTTAGGATCCTGCTTAGGTGTCTTGGCACTTCACTCAGAGACCGCTTCGTCGGCCCTCGCCCATCATACCGAAAGCACACCATTTTTCACCATACCGAGGCTGGTCAAGACCTGGGTAGGTTTTTGCCGCGTGAGCTGTCCCTTGAACACTCCTCGCCAGCTGTTGCAATCGAACTTCCCTTAGAAAAACACATATACCAAATGCTCCCTCCAGCATTCTTGCGTAAGACAGTCCTTTAAGAAAACAAGGTTTCTATGCAAGTTTTCAGTTTTGATTTTCTTTTGACTACAATGAGTATATCTTAAATCCATATCCAAGACTTCTAGATCGCAAATTTGAATTCCAAACAGAATTTCTTGAATTCCAAATAGAATTCCTTGAATTCTGTAAGCTTGATCCTCAGATCAAATTCAAAGGGTCTCAACTTAGTTTTAAATTCGGTGAATGTCTTGAACTGGTCACATCGTCTTTCCTTGAAACTGATGAAGAGTTTGGTCTTGGTCAAAGTCTGATTCTGGGTTTGAGTCTGGTAAGGTTCTTCCTGAACTACCTTTCTCGAAAGGGGGTGATATTTCAATCACTATTTTACTGAATTTCATTCATTGAATATTCACTTAACTAATTTCTAAACTAATCACGAATTCCTATGAGGAATAAATTAATCAATTTATCTAAATTTTCGACTTCGATAGATTTTCTGAATTTTCTCATTACCATCCGAGTGAATATGAAACGATAGAATTTTCTTTCACAGTGTATTTACTTATTCATTTATTGATTATTCATGAAAATTAAACATAGAATTAAAGAGAACCCTAATTTTGATATAAGAATCATTTATGCCTCTTTTTATGCATAAAATCCAACTTCAATGGAAATAACACTTTTATATAAAAGAAAAATCATTTTTTGCATCTACTTATGCATAGAAATTAAATCTAATGAAAATCACACTTTTATAATAAAAATTCTTTTATACTTCACTTTATGCATAAAAATCAATATTGGTGAAAGTAACACTTTTATAATAATAAAAATTTTTTATGCATTACTTTATGCATAAAAATCAATATTGATGAAAATAACCCTACAACTGCAAGTTCCATCCTCCGACTGTCCGACGTGGCACTTGCAAAAACAGTTGTCTCACAGGCGGTGGCACTTGCAAAAACAGTTGTCTCACCTACACAGGCGGTCGTGTTTGGCCGCGCTGCACGGTCTCCGGAGTCCGGAGTCAGTGTGGACTCACTGTGTAGTCACACAGGACTCAGGAGTCCGGACTCCGGCGTCAGGACTCTGTCGGAACCGTTCGTTCGTCAGGACTCAGGACTCTCTGCAAAAGGTCGTGACTCGTGATCTCATGTCATAAATTTCTTCACTTTGCATGCCAGTGGGAGCCCCACCGGGCCCAGGCGACTTTAGAACGACAGACTCGGGCAGAGGCCAGAGTGTTCAGACGCCAGTGACTCTATTGGCTAGTCAGTCTCCCTGCCAGTGGGCGATTGTCGACACTGCTTGCAGGATACGGCGGGAGGTTCAGACTGGCCCCTGGGCGGCTGGGCCCCGAGTCTCTCTAGAGTCTAGACTCCAGAGCCCAGAGACACGTGTGCAGTCTCCCAGAAAACGTGCGTCACGGTGCAACTCGTGTGATGACTGGCGTCTTGGACCTGCATCGTTTTTGTTTTTGCCTCTCGGGCTTCATAGGATTTTTTCTTATATAACTCCTCCAAATTTAAGGCATTTTTAGGTCTATTTAAAATTCTACCAAATTTAAAGCATTTTTAGTTCCAATTTTTTTTGTAATGGCTTACCTAAAAAATCTACAAATTCTCAACAAAAACCTCCAAAATGTGATTTCAAAAAAATGTTTTCGGTGATCAACCTTGGAGTGTTTTTTGCATCCACCACAACACCAGTGTCCATTGTGCGATGTGCATCCACCAACACCCAAAGCAATGAGCAATGAGTACTCACCAATCCTCCTGGGGGGCGGGCAACTCTGGCCCTATCTGTGATTCGGTGTTGCTGACATGGACTTGGGAGAGACTAGACCGTTACTGAGTTACTTAGTTAGTGCTCACATAACATAATTTTCTCAATAAATCTAGAAGTTTTCTTGTAGATTTGCTGATTTTGGAGCTAAAAAACTTTCAAGATTGAGAAAATAAAATTTATGAGTTTCAAATTTACTCATATTGGCATGCAAGCTAAAAGTACCAATCAAAGCCCGCCACATGGTTTAGGCTACAAGTTACAAGAGGCTTGGCTTTGCACTCTAGGGCATGTTCACATGTAGACCTTTGGTGGGGCCTATTGGGAGCTAGGTGGCAACCATTCAATTCACATGCTTCATATAAATGCCATCTCGTTGGCATAAGGTAGAATTCTGCTCCCAAGGTGGACAAGGTGCCAATCCTCTACCCAGTGGTTCGTTTGCCAAGGGCATCCGGTCATCTCCACATTGCACAACTTATTCCAAGTAGAGACTATATTTAAACATTTCTGAGAATACATCATGTTTTGAGGCCCTTTGTACAAAATAATTTTAAAAGATAAATGATGTGTCACACAACGGTTGGGGCTTCAACTCCATGCACCACCACAACTTGGAGCGGCTAGGGTGGCTATTGTAGATTGTGCATAAACAGACCCCTAGAGCACCATACTTGATCGTCTTTTGGTCTATAATATTGGTGGTCGATTTAAGGCTCAATTTTTAACCAACAAGCTCTTCCAATGAACATGTTGTGCATACCTACATCATCTTCACTTTTTATAATTAAGGACCCCACTTGCACAAGCAATACCTTACTAGTCATTATTAGTCTGTTTTAAGAGCATGTTCACACAATAGCTTAGGTCATTTGCCAAGTGGCAACAACTCCTTTGGTTGGCATTGGTAGCTTGATGGGTTAACAACTCCTCTGTTTGACCCATTTATGCATTAGTTGAGAGGTATATGCGTCAAGCACATTTACTTTTGTCATGATTTGCTCTATGTTTGGGTTTAACAAGCTCCAACATATGAATAACCAAGAGAGAGTGTTGGGCCTTGTTTTGAAATTCATGGCTAAAACTATGTGAGTTTGAAAATTTTGGTTGTCGTGCAAAAACCTTGAGTAGTGTATTATTACTTTGTTCCCATGTAATCATTTTTTAAAGGTAGGTCCTTAACTACAAGAAGTTCATGGTAAGATAATATTGACATTGTGCATGATATTGAAAGAAATAATCACATCTTTTGAAGGTTGCAAAATGGAGTCTTTGACTTCCTAGCTATTATTTTGTTCTCATGCAATCAGTTTTTTTGAAGGTAGGCGCTGATATTCGTAGGGACTAAGCACATGATGTCCACTCTCTAATCTATACTAGAGAGTCCAAGTTAGAGTTATGATGGATCATGAATTGATTAAAGTCAACACCTGTAAAGACTCACAATAATAAATTAAAGCATTTTTAGTAGACCAAATCTCTTCTAACCAAGAAAACCTGATCATACCAAAAAGAATGTTTGTCTTGAGTTGGGCCTACATCCTTGTTCACCACCACCAATGTGAGACAAAGAAAGCTTGCAATCAAGTAAATTCATAGCCCTCTACTCATTTTAGACCACACACTCCTTATAGCAGCAGGACAACTCCAAAATGCATGGCCAAGGATCTTCTATCCTACACGTGTATCTAGGGCATACAAGTTATGTGGAAGAATATCATTTGCTAACCCAAACCTCTCCAAATTTTATTCAAGTAGGTACAAATAAGATCCAGAAATTATAGCTCATACATAGTGATGTGTGTGGTCCCATGAGGACACCATTGATCGGGGGATATCTCTACCTTGTGATTTTTATTAATGACTACTCCAAGCACACCTGGGTGTACAGTTTATTAACCACATTGGCTAACATTACTCTGAATGGATGGTAATATCTTCAAGCCATATTTTTTTGTACCATGAAATGTGATTAATTATTAAAACTTTCTGAGCTTACGAATTGTGTAACGCGAGAAGATAGTCAAACACTAAGCTTATGACTTATGATGTAATGTCAATAATGTATATTTAGGCTAGGGAATTAGCTTAGACCAAATTATTAGGCCCTCAAACATTATTTAGGTAGCTAGATATAAGACATTTTGACTACTAATGAGAAAACACATAATCCCATTCTCACAATTGAGTTTGAGTCTTCTTGCTCTTGTGATAGAGTAATTTGTATGCTTTCTCTTCTTCTTTATTCCATGCATGCGTAGGGATTGTGTGGTTGAGTGATGGTGTTGATGTATGTTCTTTTCTACCTCTATCCTTCTCTTGTCTACTCTCCCATATGATGTCACTCATTGTGGCATCAAAGTAGAGGTTGAGCTTTTCATCTCTCTCTCTCTCTCTCTCTCTCTCTCTCTCTCTCTCTCTCTCTCTCTCTCTCTCTTTGCTCCCCACCCATTTGCAAAGCTCCTTTGTGGTGACAAACGGAGGAAGCAAGGTTGAGGACCCTAGCTCTCCACAAGAGAGAGTTACTCTACCAAGAGTGGCTTCAGGTGCAAACCAGTAAGACCCTTGCATTCTCCTCTCCTTCTCTCTATCTTGGTAAAGTATTCTTTAATCAGTGGAACATCTTTGGTGCCGCTATTAGGGAAGTGCCTTTGCTTAGGACTCCCTTGCTATACTTTACATTTGGAGTATCGACATAGCCTAGTTGGAGTGCAAATATACCAGTTTAACTTTTGTTTATTGTTGTCTTATGGTTTATTTTTCCCACCTTGGTGCAATGGATCATGGAGAAATCCTTCGGGCTCGAGTTACATGATTACAAGTAGGTGTCGATTTAATTTCCTTTTATTTTTGGTAGTTCCTTCTTATAATTATATATTTTTTAGTTTTGTTCATTTTAGGAATCAATCTCTCCATTAATTTTTGTAAAAAAACCATTAGGTTACATTGTGCACATCATTAGATAGGTTAGGGAAAGATAAAGCATACTATTAAATCAAAAATCCAAAAATATTCACCATTAATGATAAATAAGAGGGAAAAATCTAGATGTTTAGACCAAAACTGCTCTCTAGTTTTCCTACGTACGTGCTCAACTGGGCCTATGTACACACGTTCACACGCAAGAATGCACATTGTGTGGAGGATGATCAGTGTTCTTATCAATGGCCCATGTGTGCATCACATCTGTGTTGCAAAACCACATCATTTGACTAGTCTTCCCAGCCACATGAGACCTTGTTGATAAAAACAAGGGAGCAGGTGCCCCCTTTGCACATCCCACAATAGTTCACCCACATTTTCCCATCCTTCCTAAATGCCCCAGACCCACTAGAAGGTTTGATGTATTGCTTGTTCCACCATACTAGTATATGTGGATTCACTGCCCTACGTCTTCCAATTGGTTTTCTATCTCGAATATGCACATTGAACTTTGGCCTATGGCTTGCATCATCCTCCACATTAATTACTACAAAAGATTACCTCTTACGCCTTGTTGACTCTCGATCTCCATTTAAAGGAGTTGGTGCCTTGTACATGGGAGTACCTGCAATGCTGCTTTTCATAGTCCGTATGACCTATGCTGGACTAGGAGTGGTAGAATTCGCCCTTTCAACAAGCTTCTCAAGACTAGGCCCTGCTCCAATGTGTTTGCCAAGGTTGTAATTATTCTGTTTTGCACTTTGCAGTAGGGCATTGGCCATGTTTATAACACAAGCATCAATCATATAATGATATTCTTTGCTTAAAACCTTCCCCGGCTAGCCAACTTCCATGCTTGGATTTTGATAAGTTTGAGCGTGGTGTGCATGCTTGATCACTACTCTTCTCTATCAATAATTACTTAAATAAGCCAATGACAATAATTTCTCCACAGGTTATGTTTCCAAAAACACAAACTTAACAAGAGATAGGGATAGTAGTCATACAAAAATCATTAAATTGCCCCAATGGGCAATACGAATTTCCCACCAACTGAACCATACGTCCATAGCAGGTATGTCTCGATCACTCACATTGCCACTTCGCCACCATTGTCGGATGACACGAGCTTGCGCTTGTGCTACTATTTTTGTCGTCCGTTCGCCATTGCTCACACATGTTCTTATGTACACCCTGTACTGCTTTCACGACATACTTTGTGCTATGAAGGTTGAGGCTTTGTGCCCACTGGAACAAGCATGACCGTTCTCGACCCTTCATCTCTAGCCTTCATTGTATACTTCTCTTATGGCATTCCAATTTGCTTGGGCTTCATCTACCATGAACCCAAAAAAATCAGCCTTCTCAAATCCATGTGTCACACCCATGACATTATTCAAGCATTCCCAAAATAAGACTTGGGAGGTCTTGTCCTCCTCTTTCATTTCACATGTAGCTACTGTAAGAATCTCCTGCAAGCTGCCACGCAAAAACAACAAAAAAAGTGACGATATGATGTACATTTAATACTATTATAGTGTTTTCATAAATGAATTCCTTGCTACCTCGGATCGCACACATGGCATGCCATTATTACCCAATTTAAAATGCGATGTGTGTGGTCAAATTATATCCAAGCTCTCCTTAGATCACCATTACCAGAATGCTTCATTTTATTTACAAGATTAACACCTGATGCAGGTCCCTTTGTTAACATCTTGAAGACAAAACATTGATCAGATTCACTCCCTTGGCCTGGAAATCTGCTTCCATGAAAGAAATCATAGGTACAATCCCTCTTCAACCGCAAAAATAAATCATCATAGCCAAAAAACCCGATTGGAGGACCCTTACGTGCTTGCAATACTGACCTGCAAAACCTGCAATATACAATTTGTTAAATAAGCTAAAACCACCTCTTCAAGTAATTCTCAATGCATACTTACTTATTATTTTCAACTAGAGGTCCAAGCTTCTCCAACACATCACTGAACTCCTTTTCTCCTAGCTGCTCTACATGGCCCCCTTCCCTTACCAATGATGTTAGAACCAATTCTTTAGCTACACACATTTGCACCCTTCTTGGACCAGCATTCCTATCAACACTAACCACTTTTTCCACCATTTCTCTTGTATTGTCCAATAATTTCTTCAATGTTCCTACCTGCACAGTGTGTGAATGATTGCCCATGTGTATCATTAACCGAGTGAGGGTCTCATCACTAGGCATGACATAACACACATAACAACCACATGACATAATACACATAACAACCACATGATCCCTTGCATGCAGCTGGCTTCTTGCAATAGTGGCAAATGAGCTTCCCATTATGTATGGTTGGGAGGCCCACTATGCAAGTCCTCTTCATGCATCCTTTGAAACGACTATCATTGCTAATGTCATTGTTTAAATACCAGGGACAAGTTGTATTTGGGCACTCCATTATGCCGATACAATGGCTAATCTTGCACACTCCTTGAAAGGAAACATTTGAAGTGGTTGGCTTTGTCCAAATATGACCATCTAACTTGTGGTCCATCCCTGCCATTGTTGAACCAGATCCCTTTATGTTTGGAAACTCAAATATCACATCTCCATCATAAAACCTTGGAAGCTCTTCACCTTGTACAACTCATTGAATTTGCCGCACAAGCTTTGTCAAAGTGTTGTCCTTCTTCATTGTAAGCAAGAAATCCATGGTACTCTTACTATTGTGACGAGAAAGTGATCCTGTCTAAGGAACCTCTGTCCGTAAAGGGAGCTGCATCAACAAATTGTGAGGGACTTTCAAGATCCACAAACACCTGACTACACATGGGTGTATGACATTCTCAAGCGAATGTCACCTCATACAAGAGAGAAAGTGACCCCTCAAGGATATAGAGGTCATTACCCTCCATATCTTGATGTGGAATAAGGCTCACATGCTTTTCCTTATCTTCTCTATGAATGATGGCATCTAAGGACTTGAACTCCTTGGGATGAGATTTTTTAATCAAAAATTCCTTTCTAACAATACCTTTTCCATTGCACAATGGAACATACATGTCAGCATCAATAAGCTGGGGGAATAGTAGCTTGGCCTCCATGAAGAGAGAGAGAGAGAGAGCTTCTATTGTTGCTACCCCTCCAGGTTTCTTATCCCAAGTGATAAGTACTTAATAGTGGCTTCTACCAACACCCCTCCTCGAAGGCGACTCGTGTGATGTGACTGTTAGCCGTATACATGAAACCAATGGAAGATCAGCTGGGCAAAGAGCAACCTGGAACTAGAGCTATTGTGCTTGCCATTTGAGGCTGATCAAATGCGGGCTAGGCTTGCTAAGACTCCCCACTGTGGTACCTATGCTCTCCCATGGCCACTAACTTGAAGGCACAAGGCCATTTGTCGGAGATGAAATGAGATTTTACATGGCTTACAGACATCGTGTTACTTCTACCACGTAGTCGGGCACATTTAATGTAAATGCACTAGCCTCGCTACTATCAAAGCCAAGTTCTAGAGCTTGGAAGTGACCTTTTTTTGGCCAAAATCTACAACCAAAGCTTGTGTGGAACTTGGAAAAGTAACATATTTGAGTATAAACAAGCCAGAAATCAGACAAGTGAAAGAAATGTTTGTTAAGTGGTGCAAGCTTTTGAGAAGATTAACTTAAGCTTTGAGGACATAGAAGAAAACATGGTAGATCTTTGCTATAGAAGCATGCATAAACAATATTCTGCTTCATGATGCTATGTTGTCGGCCACCTTGGCCGGTTACTTAGAGTCCTCGCTTCCTATTATCCTACACGCTACCCCTGGCGCTTCTAAAAGGGATGAGCAAAAGTTGCCAGATTTTGTCCCCCAAGCTAGCCCTCCACTAGCGCCTAGGGCCACTGCTTACAAAAAATCAAATTAAAAAATCAACAAGCTGTGAACAATAAACCATTAAGATTAAGATTATAATTATTGTTTAAAGATAACCTCTTAGGTTAAACCATTAAGATTAAGATTATAATTATTGTTTAAAGATAACCTCTTAGGTTAAACCATTAAGATTGAGATTATAATTGCTTTTTAAAAAATAACCTCTCAAGTTGGCTTACTGTTGGGCTATAGGCGGCATGAGACGATGATGCCAACTTGAGTGACCATATATTCAATCGTCCCCAATTGATCCTCCATCTGATGCGACTGCCAAGTAATAATAATAGTTCACGTCAGCATGGCCACGTTAGCAGAGGTAATAATAGTATGGCTACGTCAACAGAGGTAATAATAGTAATGTCAGCATGCATAATAATAGTTCTCGTGAGGCAACGCATCCACCAGTAGTATTCGAGGCTAGCTTCGTCGGAGAGCTTGTGCAACATCGCTAGCCCTTGGGCTTTCACTCTAGCCGCTTGGCGAGTTAGCGTATTATACACACTCGGATAGGAGCAAGCCCCTCGTCTCGCAGAGACAGTATGAGGATCAAGCCATGCAGTTTAATTACCAATTAAAATAAGCCATGCAATTTGCCTATTAATCAAAAAGCAATTCTCTCTCTCTCTCTCTCTCTCTCTCTCACACACACACACACACACACACACACACACACACACCCACACCCACGCACGCACGCACGCACGCACGAGAGAGAGAGAGAGAGAGGATCAAGCCATGCAGTTTAATTACCAATTAAAATAAGCCATGCAATTTGCCTATTAATCAAAAAGCAACTCTCTCTCTCTCTCTCTCTCTCTCTCTCTCTCTCACACACACACACACACACACACACACACACACACACCCACGCACGCACGCACGCACGAGAGAGAGAGAGAGAGAGAGAGAGAGAGAGAGAGAGAGAGAGAGAGAGAGAGAGTCCACAGTGATGCTGCCATGCGAGCCATGAGCATGAGAAGCCCGCAAGTGAGTTAGATGATTAGGGTTTTTAAATTAGGATTTTTAATCATAATTATTTTTTATTAATCCTTATTACTTTTAAATTACTTTATTAGGATTTTTAATCATAATTATTTTTTATTAATCCTTATTACTTTTAAATTAGGATTTTTAATCATAATTATTTTTTATTAATCCTTATTACTTTTAAATTAGGGTTTTTAATCATTATTAATCCTTATTATTCTTTATAAATATAGAGCAAACCTCCTTCATTCCATTGTAGCCTCCTTTCCAAACCCTCCCCCTTGCCAGGTTCTCCCTCTCTCTCTCTCTCTCTCTCTCTCTCTCTCTCTCTCTCTCTGTCTCTCCCCTCCTTCCTTCGTATTTATTTTTTTGATCATCATGGTGTTTTTTCTTTTAAGAGCCTAACAAGTGTTGTTGTGTGTGTGTTGTGCCTTCAGATTAACCTTTACATGAGGGTAGAAGATGGCTCCTAAAGCTCGTTTTGTGAGAAGGCTCATACACAACATGATGTGGTGGATGTCTCTTAACCACAAGGATCCAAAAGCACCGAAGTGCCTCATGTGAGTGGATGTCTCTTAACCACAAGGATCCAAAAGCACCGAAGTGCCTCATGTGAGTGAGGAAGCCTCTGCAGTAGTCACACCCGCAATGGATAGTCATGTTGGTGGCTCAATGACCCCCCAAAGCTCTAGGAAAAGGCTAGTTCATGAAAGCCCACCAACACAAGATGTGCCTTCTTTGCCAGATGAGTTTGGCCGGTTGGTGACTACTACAGAACTATTGCAAGATTGGTTGTCTAAGCATTTTGTGTGGACAAGGAAGAAAGGCTTCCAGGGGTACCATTGTGTAGGCTTTCGATGAACCCAACCATAAGGACCACGGATGATCATCTAAGAGAGCTCGAGGAGAGTTTTGATCAACGTGGGTATGTGCCTACACAGGGTGAATTTATTGTGTCAAAGAGTTTTCCAAGAGAACAACCAGTGGAATTTAACCCTCGAGAAGCAAAATGGGCTAATGGATTTTGGACAAATCAGTCCCATTGTTTCAATGTGGCGGTATGCATATCTCCTTATCTTTATTTTATTGATGCTATTTTATTTTGTGGTTTTTACACATGGCGATTGTATGATGTGTTTCTGTAATTTGCTGAACGATTGATTCACCGAGGTGGAAATACCTTCATAACAAGAAACTTATCTTATGGGATGGAAACCACAGGGTGGTTGCATGGACTAATGCAATATTTAAAAGTAAGTACAACTTATCTCAATGCTTTACTCTTGGGCTGAACTCATTATGGCACGTGATAAGCACAAGCCAAGGTTAAGATGGTACAAGGTGCCCATGACCTTGTTGTGCCAATTTGTATTCCAGGTATGCTATTTTTATTGCCTATTTGTAGCAATTGCTTTACTTTTGAAACTTCACATCTTAATATATGAAGCTTTCATGCTTGAGTGAAATAGGAGGAGTTCAAAACAACATTAAACGCGAGGACACATCAATTGCCTAGTGGAGACCATCGCACAGAAGAAGAGAAGAAGGCACACCAAACGCATTTGAGGGATGTAGAAAAGTTCTTCACCAAAAGGGGGTATCTCTTGGCAGCCATTTCCAATCCTACCAATGGAAAGGTATTCTTCGATGTTATTTTCAAATACCAAGATTGGAATGTGAAAGGCCAATAATTGACCATGGACAAGTTACAACTTTTGGGGCACTCAATCTTGCGTGAGACAGAAAGTAAGTGTCCAATACATAAGGTTGAAAGAACATGCATATATCTCTCTTGCACACAACCCTTAATTACATCAGGAAGGCAAAGATTGTACAAGTAATTGCGGGTGGAAAACAAGCAATGATAGATGCAGGTTATAGTCATATAGTGACCATACATTTCGATCTTTCTTGTGTAAATATGTTTATTGGTATTGCTTGAAACAAACAACATTGAAGATATTGCTTGGTATTGAGTCTGAGTCTGCAGAGGTTCAAAAGGCTCATGAGAGGATGCATTGGATCTTGGAGCTAAACCATTCTAGAATTACCTCAAGGAGTGCAAAAATAAGCATTTTGCACATGCATTTGGATCATGGCTTTCTATTATGAAGCCTTCTTATTTAGGCTTTAGCAGATGCTTTAGCAGATGCTATGCCACACAATGTCAACCGCATGACGAGTTTTATATAGGTATGAAACGAGCATACATTAGTACTTTGAATATGTATACATTATATTTATGCTATCATATGTTTGAATAGGTGGTGGCTAACATTTAAAGAGCAAGTTGATGTCCATTCCCTCTACCATCCAGCCAAAGAATGGGTCACTAGTGAGGTGGAAGAGATGCATTTATCCTAAGATTTGGATTGAAGATCTCACAGGGACATCAAAGAAGGGAGATGAAGTGCATTCCGAATCTAGGCATTCATCGACAAAAAGACAATCGAGATCTCGAGCATTGCACTCCAATAGGGATACATCTAGTTCTGTTGGTCATCCACCTAGTAAGTCATTCTCTTTCTAAGAATATTTTAATCATTGCAAGTTTCATGCAACGCTCTTTTCTTGGGTTTTTAATATTCTATTTTGATTTAAAATAGCATCTCAAGATATTCATCCACGACATATGGTGATAGAAGAAAGCATGGTGTATGTGGTTGACACAATTCTTGGAGGATCTAGTTCATTGTGAGTGTATCAATTATTCAAACAAATAGATCATTGCTTTGTGTCTTCTAAAACCGATAACAATTGACCTTGACATTTTATGATTGTTTGTAGGAGGGCCACACATATGGCAAGGTTTTCTGGGGGTCTCAACAAGTATGGGAGTATTGTTCATTCGGCCGTGGCAGTTCAGGGATGCTCTTTAGTGTGGGCAGATTTCCCAACATCACTGATTGTTGATCCAGATTATCCCGTTGTGCCTAGATGGAATGCTTGGACGAAGGAGCTTATGGTTGCAACATGTGTGTTAGCCAATGAGTTTTTAAAAGATAACGGGACATTTGTCATAGCAAGCAATCCTAATCATCTTCCAACCATTATGGAGGTCGTGAAATCTCACAATCTCTCTCTCTCTCTCTCACGGACACTGTATCTAGAGATGCAAGGAGCTTACCCCATCAGATTGATGATGATGGAACTGAGAAGGTGACCTAACACCAACCACCTCTCCAACCAAACCAACTTCAATTCCCGCCCATACCCCTCCCATCAATATCTTCCATGGAAGCTTCCTCTCTTCCACCACTCAACCCCCAAGCCTCGACCTTCTCAACTAACTCAACCCCCTCATTGACCGCCTTCATGAGTCACCTATCCTCGAATCATTCCCAATCATTAGTATAACCCACTAGGCATCCTATGACTCTATCATATAGTCTACTCTTACCTTGACTAAGCACTCACCCACTGGCATCCTATGACTCTATCATATAGTCTACTCTTACCTTGACCAAGCACTCACCCACTGGCAAAGCCACCATTTAGACCATCCATGTGGCTTTCCCATAGGACATCTCCATGGATAAGTCACAGGAGACCTTTGCCTTTTTCTCAAGCCATATCCCTAAAGACAAGGAGGATAACCTTGAGTGCATGCCCAACCACTCAAGTCGTCTCATGAACGGATAAATAGTAATTTGATAGAATACGTAGTAGATGCCTAGAGATTCTTTCAAGCTTTCCTAAACTTATCACTTCATATCAGTAAATATGCAACCGAGTTTCATGAGCAATATAAGTGTGAATATAGTTGGTGAAGATCCATGTTAACCCGAGTGGTTAACATTTTCTATAGTCATTAGATTACTCTGTGTACAATCTCTAACCATAATCCACTAACACTTATCAGAAGAAGATCAAGGAAAGGCCACATGGACCAAATCATTCTTTCTTCACCAACAAGAGCTTTAGCAAAGGACCACCGAAAGCAAAGGGCAAGATAAAGTATAACTTTTATGGCAAGAACCACATTGTTAAGGAGCCCCGTGTGAATAGCTTCATGAAAGAAGATGAAGATAAAACCCATGTGGTTGCACGAGCACCATAAGTGAAAGCACCTTGTTGTCCAGATGGTGCCTCCTCCAGAAAGGAAGTAAATACTACTATAAAAACTTTGGATCCATAAAAACTCTTACCAAATAGTCATCTGATAAATACACACATGTTGGTGCAGTTTTCATGATGATGAAGCTTACTATTTTGATGAAGTGCTGATCTAATCTAAAGATAATTCAAATACTTCCGTTAATACTCTAGGTGTTGCATGCCGTTTCTAGGGTGCTTTGTTCCTCCATGCCTACTTCATCAAACGTAACTAGAAAAAAACCGTGAAGGGTCTACGTTGGCACCTAGGTCAGAGTGGACAATGCTCTTGGATGGTTTCATGAAGGGGCTCATGTGGTAGGTGAAGAGGAGGAGGGAGTGAGTTTGGCTGAGGTAGAGAAGACGCCTCGGCATTGTTAACACATAGGCTCCAAGAAAACACACATGAGGAGCCTCCTTCATGAGGGCTAAAAATGCAAGGCTATGGATTCATCTCGGGTTGCAGCAGCGATGGTGGTCAATTGGCGATGATGATTTTTAAAAAATGCATCAAATTAAAAAAAACATGGCAGATGAAAGCTTTAAAGCATGAGCATGAGCATGGCAATGCATAGATTAACGCATGTGTAAATCATCGCAAGCATGATGACGATGATAATAATATAAACACGGTGGACATGATGAGCGAGCTAGCCGGGCGGGGAGCATTGTGGGAAGGAAGGATCAAGGTGGAGGTGGTGGAGATATGATACCATGTTAGAAAGAATGGTGCCATGATCATAGGAAGGTGAGAGTGGAGATGTAGATGGAAGCTCAAGCCATGGTGATGGTGACTAGAGAGAGAGAGAGAGATGCAATAGAGCTCAAGTGAAAGAGAGATTGCACATGAACATAATGGTTGTATTATGAATGATAATACTCACACAATGTACAATGTATTTATAGGCACTAAGGCCTTATCTTTTGAGCTAACCCTAATAAGGGACATTCACACCTAAGAGGGTGTTCACACCGAATAAGACCTAAACAGCCTTACACCACTGAGACTCAGATAATTCCAATACATACATACATATATGTACACACACACACACACACATACATATACACACATGTATGTGTGTGTGTGTATGTACACACACGTGCACACATACACACACTTACTCCATTTGTGCTCATATGACATGTAATGGCACAAATTGCATGATAGCCTACTTTACTAGGGTTCTTTACTTCTATAACTCTTTCACATTAGACCTATGGGTTGTTGTAAATCTGTCTCGCATTTGTACATGAATGTTCGTAACCCTACAAGGGATGGTGGTTGGCAGTTACAATTTTGTGGCACATGTTGCTTATGGGTTACTGCGACTCTACTGCACCTCTGTACACAATTGTTCATCATAATCTTACAAGGAATGGTGGTAGGCACTAACGTTCTTGTGGCACCTACTACTATGATGAGGATGGAAGACTCCTCCACTCTGCCTCAGTCATGACCCATATATTAGAATGGAGGTGGGTTCTTTAACTCACTTAGCCCGTCTACCTTCTTATTGAGCATTACACGATGTCTCTCACCCTTGCCTTTGCAGGGGGTCCTTCTGCCTAGGTACACAAGTACTTAAGAAAAAAACTATTTTTTTCATACTTGAATAAGGTGGTATTTTACAAGTAATTAAACTAATCTATGGAACTATATTCATGGGCATCATTATGTGTTTTAGCTTTGAATACTGCTGGATCAAAGCTTTGTTTTAATTGTTTTGCATGGTAAGTATTTGAGAAAAATGGGAGAGTGTTTTAGCTCTGAATACTGCTAGATTAAAGCTTTGTTTTAATTGTTCTGCATGGTAAGTACTTGAGAAAAATGAAAGAGTGTTGCTTTGAACTATGAATACACATGGGTTATGAACATGGGTTCATTCTGGCCATGATCATCACTTTGTTTAGACTACATCTGCTCATACTAAAGTTACACTACAGATGGTAATGAGTTGCCCAGCCTAGGGCACACAACAAATTTACAAATATCCTCTGAATCTCTACTGATACAGTCTAACACCTTACCCTCCCCAACATAAATCACCTAATCCTCTGAATCTCTACTGATACAGTCTAACACCTTACCCTCCCCAACTTAAATCACCTAATCCTTTAAAATGTCTTCTTAAGTCAAATATGACTCTGAACAACCGTGATCTTCAACCCTATCTCCTCGGCTGACCTTCTCTGACAACTTGTTGACCTAAATTGACCCCAGTAGGGCAACTGACTCTTAGTTGACCACTATCTGAATGTAATCTGATTCAACTAACTGCGGAATTGTTTCTAACCTTTGTTAGATTCTTGTCCTTTAGACCCTCAGATTTTCCTCCAGAACTAGCAATCTTCGATCCTTAAATCTCTAGCTCTAGGACCCTACTGAATATGTCAGTTATCCTCTACTACTGACTCTTATTTGACTTAGGTCTGACTAAACTGATTTAGTTGACTCAACTGATTTAGATCTCCTTACCTCTGTGTGCTTTGACACTCACATACCTTCAAACACTTCAGATCCTACAAAGATTGAACACTACAGTCTCTTAGCTCACTTTAGCTGAACCTTTAGCTATGATGACTGCCTAAGTCCTATCTGGTTCAGCTGATTGATCAGACTCAGATCTTTCCACTTATGTATCCTCTAAGGCTTAAAAACCTTCCAAAAAACTTAAATCTCACAACGATTCAGCCTTACAACCCCTAAACCGACATTAGCTATCTTCTAACTGTTTTTGTTAGATATCCTTCAGTCCACAAACTGTTTGATTAAGACCTACTCTGTTAGATATCCTTCAACCCACAAATTGTTTGATTGACTTAGATTGACTTCTAACTGTTAAACTAGACCCAAAATAGGTTCCTCTCAACCCAAAAATACTGATTCTATTCTTCCACACCCTCGGTTGGTTCTAACACTCACCTGACCTTGTCGAACATTGATGACTCTCAGTTGATGCTTTTTGACTCAAACCTCACTCAACATACTTCAGATCTTCACTCATAAGTGTTATTACAGTCTTACTAAGTTCTAAGAGTCTGTTTCAAATAGTAACATCTTATTGAAACCTATAAATTTTAGCTCTAGGGGTGCTGCTCCTTAGAAATTGTATGGAGGTTTGCAGTTACATAGCAATGAATACTTTGCTATCTTCAGCTCACTTGGTCTACTCTTACTTAGGGGAAGTACACTCCCCTTTCACCTATTTGATCTGGTTCTATCTGGATGTATCAGTACATGCAGTGTTAAGTGCTACTTGGACTTACATAATTTAGCTTGGTGATTTTTTATTTTTAACTTGCTGAGATAGGGTGCCATCTATAACATGTAGATAGGTCCACTAACACCTGTAATATGCATTCATGTTAACAAATTGTTTTGTCTATTTGTATGGATGCAGGTAATAGGACACACCTTCTCTTCTCTTGTGGTTAATTTCAAACAAGCTTCACTTGCTATTTTAATTTTATTTCCACTAGATGCAACTTGTCATCATTGACCCTAAAATGTACATGACTCATAGTTGAACTTGTTTCATGTAGTATAACATTTCTTTAAATCAAGATGGTATGGCTTCATGAATAGTTTTGTCTATTCATATGTGGATATTGTATATGTTTTAATCTAGCAACACACACACATAAACACACATACATATATGATTGTGTGTGTGTGTATATGTATGTATGTACATGTGTGTGTGTGTGTGTGTGTGTGTGTGTGTGTGTGTACATATCATATCTATTGAGTGGAATGGAAAAAAATCAAAGATGATTCAATAAATAATTCAATGTATATAACTCATTCAAGCTAGCTTCTAAATGCATCCTGGGTGCTATTTAGCACCATGATTTCATTTATTTTCAAGAATCTCCCCAAGGGGTATGTACATAGTTCGAGCATATATAAGCAATGTTTTTTTTAGGGTTTTTTTTTCTTTGAACACACACACACAAAAAAAAAACAATTTGATGCATATAACTCATTCAATATGGCTTCTAAATGGGTCCTAGGTGCTATTCAACGCTGCGATTTCATTTGGTTTCGATAATCTCCCCAAGGGGTACGTACATAGTCTGAGCATATGAGCAATGTTTTTTATTGAGGTTTTAAAAAATATTATATAGCCTCCCCAAGGGGTACGTACATAGTCTGAGCAAATGAGCGATGCTTTTTATTGAGCTTTTTCAAATGTACACACACGCACACACACTCACACACACACACACACACATATATCCAAAAAATCAAATGTACACACACATATAAAAAAAATCAAATATATATCCAAAAAAACCTCAATAAAAAACATCTTTGGGTGCGTACATAGTCGGAGCATGTGAGCGATGTTTTTTCATTGAGGTTTTATTATTATTATTATTATTATTAAACCTAAAAAAAAAACTCGCTCATATGCTTGGAATCCCTTGGCTGGCTTAGCTCTGGATTCCAGGCTTTGACCTAAATTCCTAGCGAACCTGAAGGAAAGGCATGTACCTCTTGTTTTTTTAAGGATTGCATTTGATAATAAAAAAACCTTAATTAAACAAATATCGCTCTTATGCTCAGACTATGTATGTACCCCTTGTTTTTTTTAAGGATTGCATTTGATAATAAAAAAACCTTAATTAAACAAATATCACTCTTATGCTCAGACTATGTATATACCTTAATTAAACAAATATCGCTCTTATGCTCAGACTATGTATGTACCCCACAATAAAAAAATCTTAATAAAAAAACATCGCTCATATGCTTGGACTATGTATGTACCCCTTGGGGAGATTCTAAAAACCAAATTCATATATAACCTTAATACAAAGCATCGCTCATATGCTCAAACTATGTACGTGCCCCTTGGGGAGGTTCTTGAAACCAAATGAAATTGTGGTGGACCCATGCACTTCTGAGCCAAGTTGTAGGGTCAAGGCAAGCATTCATTACCTCTAAGCCCAGGCATTTGCAAACTTCAGAGCTAAACCATCTCATCAAAGTTGCAGCCCGCTATCATAGTGTGAGCGTGGAGCTGAGTTGGATGATGGGGTTGTTGGTGATCGATCCTTATCTAGCTGCCACGTGGATATATCATATATCCCATATGATGGAAGGGTAAATAACTACCCTTAGTATAAAGGGCTAATTAAAGCCCTTGGTCCCCACTATCCCCTAATCTTATGGTTGTCAAGGGAAGGGAAGACCTCCCAGCCACTTGTGAGGTTGCCTGTCCGCG
Organism: Cibotium barometz; assembly: GCF_041138505.1. Lineage (NCBI taxonomy): Eukaryota > Viridiplantae > Streptophyta > Polypodiopsida > Cyatheales > Cibotiaceae > Cibotium > Cibotium barometz. The sequence goes on along the minus strand of NC_141055.1, from coordinate 30,414,080 downwards.
TGTGTCTACTTCACATGCACTCAACTTCTCACACACACACACACTCACACACTTTAATACAAATCATTGCTCATATGCTCTGACTATGTATGTACCCCTTGGGGAGGTTCTTGAAACCAAATTAAATTAAGGTGCTAAATAAGTAGCTAGGACCCTTTTAGAAGCTTGCTTGAATGAGTTATATACATCGAATTGTTTATTGAATCTTTGATTTTTTTCCATTTCACAAAAAAGTTATTAGTAGTATGGGGTGTAATTGTCAGGATCTTATGACACCTTGGAGAAGAATTAATCAAACTCAAACACAAAAATTAATTGAACATTGACTTTGCACAAATTAAAGACCAAAACCATACATAAACAATTTGACAAAATAGCATAAACCATGAAAGCTTGAAAATAGAGATGTCACCGTCGACACAAGATTGGGTTCAATCTCCCGTGGGTGAGTGTGTCCCATCGTACCATGCACCCATATTTAAATATATTGATGCTTGCTATTTACAACAAGATACTCCAAAAATAAAGCCTAATAGCTTTTTGAGTCTTTGAGCATGCAAGTTCCTTTCAAAAATATAGCAAGCCTAATTATAGAGTCTTGGGCCTACGAAAAGCATAAAAATACTATTTGGTATGTAAAAAGGTTTAAGGCTAAAGTCTTCCAAAAAATATAGATGCCAAATAAGAAAACCTAAGAGGTGATCACATGTCTTCCAAGATATCTCATTGTGGTCCAATGCATGTCTTCCAAGATATCTCATTGTGGTCCAAGATATCTCACTGTGGTCCAATGCATGTTCCACCCCCGCGAGACTAACTCATAGTCCACCACTCAATCATCACCTACACTAAAATAATATTAGTCAGCGCACACAACCGATTAAACACATTAATCCTAACTATATCATACCAGTGCACCCAACTGATTAATCATATTAATCCTGAAAAATGATATAAATAAAAAGGTCATCACATACACAAATACTGACCCAATCTATATACATTCACATATGGAATTAAAATAATACATCACCCACATTCTTATATGAAAGAAATGATTGCATGGGCGTCCCCACTTGACCATAGAGTTCATGACTAACATTCCTTCTTGCTTGGGTTGCAATTGACCTCAATTACGTGTATAGTATGAGTGGATGAGATTCTGGTAAGAATGGAAAAAACTTTTTGGCATCCATTTAGCATCTTCAATAGGATGGTTTTTGAAGGTCAAAAGATACTTGACATAAGTGTTCCCAGTGCATGTAGTGGTGGCCTCATGGTCAATAATAGACTCGGGTTCGAGACGTTCTTCTTCATCTACTAATTCAAGAGGTTCTTCAAGCATAAGATGAGAAGGTGAAGGTCCCCTGAATGGTCTCAAAAGACTAACATGGAAAGAATTATTAATTTGCCAAATAGAAGGTAGCTCCAATTTAAAGGCATTGTCATTAATCTTTGTAATGATCTTGAAAGGTCCATAAAATCTAGGAGCTAGCTTAACTACAGGGTTGGTGCCTACAGACTTGAGTCTCCTTTTCTCAATGCGAAGAAGTACGTAGTCACCTTCGAGAGAAAAGTCGTTGTCATCCTCATTGTCTTCACCATCAATCATGTTAACTCAAGCGGTGGGTTTCTTCTTTTTCTCTGGGAAATTAATTGCAATGTGTCCTCGTTGTCCACAACTGTAATTTTAGGGTATAAAAACTTGCTTTGGCTTCACATCGTCACTCTTCTTGTTGTTGTTGTTGTTGGCACCTTGTTTGTCATTGTTATAAGCTTTGCTTCTATTTCCATTGGCATTCCTGTCAAACTTACGATATGGAACAATCCTTTTAAATTTGTTAGTAGGAGTCTCATGTAGTGGTTCGTTCTCCTTTGGTGCTCTATTCTTTCGCTCACAATTGTGGGCCAAAGAGATAGCCGTGGATAGAGAGTGTGGTTGAAAAATGTTGATCTCCACCCTAAGTGTAGGATTCAATCCAGCAATGAATTTTCATTTTTAGTCCTTCGATCGCACTCTCTAAATGGCTTGAAGTTGGATAAGTGTTTGCCAAAATTTATCCACATACATTTGCACAAATTCTTTATCCACATACATTTGCACAGATTCTTTATCAAGTTGGCATAGCACATTCCATTATTGACGTGCCTTGGCTTTGTATTGAGGTGGAAGAAATTTTTTTGACGTGCCTTGGCTTTGTATTGAGGTGGAAGAAATTTTTTTTTGATGAGCTTTTGAAATTCCTTCCAAGTCTTTGGTCCATCGTGTCCTTGCTTGATGACATTCCACCATAGAGATGCACTTTCAACCAAATCAACACATTTAACTTTGTCCTTCTCATAAAATTCTTCCCCAGAAAAATAGTCATCAAGTTGACTAAGCCATGACAATATGACCTTTGGTTCCTTCTTACCATCAAAATTTTAAAAAGTGAATGCTTTTCGACTAATATTCTTTCCTTTTTGTTCTTCTTGCTCTCAAAAAGTCTCTTGGATGGTACGATAGATGCCAAGTTGAGGCTCATCACTTCGTTCAAGTTAACTATTTACTCCAATTCCATTCTTTTAGCTCTTTCTTGGTTGAGTTGAGCTTGTATAGACCATAATTGCTCCATAAATTTTGGGGGTTATTCATGATGCGGAATTGAGAAGACAAAAATAAAATTGTAAAAATTTATAGTATTTAAGATAAGCAAAGCAAACAATATATGTGCGGAATAATACTTATGGCCTTGCTTCAATTTGTTGGAAGTCGAGTGTTGAACCAATTCCTGAGCGACCGAGATTCAATTTCCAAGTGTCAAATAAAGCCGTAAGTGGCTTTTCAAGCTTGGAGGATCCTCAAAAAAGTTGTCGAAGAAGCCCTTTCAAAACAATCGGTTCGTCAAGATAGCAAACTTTGATATATGCAAGTGGAATCCATGAACACTTGTTTTTGTACCAAATTTTAGAAATTGGAGAGTCGCGGATAAAGAAAATTTTTTGGCATGGAAACTCCCTCAAGCTCCATCTTTGACCAAAGAAAAATTTTAATTATTGAAGCTCTCTGTGCAGAATCTGAAATTTCAGAAAAAGGGGTTTTTGTAGACTTTTTTTCACTTGAGAAGGCATGGTTTTGAAGCTTGAATTTGGAAGGGTTGAATGGTTGAAAGAAGAGGGAAAGGATTTTTAAAGAAGCTATTTTTTAAATAGTTTTTAGCCTTAGTTGGTAGCCAAGCTATAAGCTAGGCTTTATTAAGCTTAGCTTAAGCTTCTTCTTGCATAAACCTAGTGCAAAACTACTCGCGAGGCTATTATGGATTTGCAGGGTTAATATGAGCCTTCCATTATGCAATTCGTGCCAGAGGGCAAGCTTAACAATTGTGATATTGGAGCAATGATCTCCTCAATGAGTTGATTTCATCCATATATGGATGGATTATAGAGAGGATTAGAATTCATGAAGGTGGTTTTGGGAAGAAGAAGGGTGGTTTCACTTCAACAATAGTGGTTTTATGCATAAAGGTGGCTTAAATCCTCATTCCTTGATCCAAATCTTGATCCGACAGCCCAAGAATTTCCCATAAACAATTGAAGCCCTTGTACCTTTGTTGCAGGCTTTTTGCAAGCCTTTCTTTTTCCTGTAGTTCTTCCTTTTGATTTGATGAAGCTTTGTGATTCTCCAAAAATAATTTGAGTAACCTTCTTTCTCCAAAAAACCTTTAAATATTTTTTTTGCCTTCAATTTTTTTTTTTTGTCCAAGAATTCTTCTCCTTGAGTGGCCCTCAAGCTCTCATACCACTCTCAGGATCTTATAGCATCTTGGAGAAGAATTACTTAAACTCAAATAAAAAAATTAATTGCACATAGACTTTTCACAAATTGAAGACCAAAACCATACATAAACAATTTGACAAAATAGCATAAACCATGAAAGCTTGAAAATAGAGATATCACCGTCGGACACACAAGATTGGGTTCAATCTCCCCTGGGTGAGTGTGTCCCATCGTACCGCGCACCCATATTTAAATATATTGATGCTTGCTATTTATAACAAGATACTCCAAAAATAAAGCCTAATAGCTTTTTGAGTCTTTGAGCGTGCAAGTTCCTTCCAAAAATATAGCAAGCCCAATTATAGAGTCTTGGGCCTACGAAAAGCATAAAATACTATTTGGTATGTAAAAAGGTTTAAGGCTAAAGTCTTCTAAAAAATATAGATGCCAAATAAGAAAAAACTTAAGAGGTGATCACATGTCTTCCAAGATATCTCATTGTGGTCTAATGCATGTTCCACCTGTGACTAACTCATAGTCTACCGCTCAATTATCGCCTACACCAAAATAATATTAGTCCGCACACACAACCGATTAAACACATTAATCCTAACTATATCATACTAGCACACCCAACTGATTAATCATATTAATCTTGGAAAACGATATAAATAAAAAGGCACATCTTATACACAAATAGTCACCCAATCTACATACATTCACAATGGAATTAAAATAATGGCATCACCCACATTCCTATGTGAAAGCAATGATCGCATGGGCGTCCCCACTTGACCATAGAGTTCATAACTAACAGTAACACCCTCTTCCTTAGGAAATGTACAAGCCAACCAAGAACCCTAGTAGATCCCTCATTCCATTAGGACCTCCTAAATAGGGTCTTTATTAATAAAACACTAGACTGGGAAGACTAGAGGGAACCCAACAACTTAGAAAACACTCTAGAGTGGGAAGACTAGAGGGAACCCAACACTTAGAAAACACTATAGTGGGAAGATTGGAGGGGACCCAACAATTTAGAAAATATGTGACGGATCCGAATAGATGGTGTTTGATGAACACCCTCCTACTTGTCAAATTAAACTAAGGAATTGTATTTGGTGGATAACTTATTGATAATCCAATCCCATACTTGTTTGGGAGTAACATCAAAACCCATGGAGATTCCTAAAAGCTTAAAGATTTAACTCGCGACAATCCTTCCTCTAAAAAGGAACTCCCTTTCCCAGCGATGGTTGATTTGTGAACCAAAAACTAAGTAAAAGGTTTGAAAACAATCCCATAAGGCTTAAAAGCTTGCAATTTTGTTTGCAACAATGGTTGATGGTTGATGTTATGGCCAAATAGTTAAACAATAAGCCTCACTTAAGAGGCCCATGTGTTGTATTTCATCAACATTTTGGATGTACCAACCAACCTAAAGTATATGCAAGTATATGCAACCACTACAAAGGGGGTACCTTCAGGGTAAGCTTCCATTAATATGGACTTAAGCATTGTATCTATATAGTAAAGAGCTAATCATCGATATAAAATTAGGTCTAAACACTCCATCCTTGAGAGATTGAGGAATGAAGTATTAATTTATTCTATCATAAGCCACAAGTCAATGTCAATTTTAATGAAGTTGATATCACATTGTAGCAACCTACCACTGTAAAAAATCTCCCCAAAGGGAGATGATGGCTTCTAGGATGCACCCTTGATATAACCTTTTTTTTTAAAAGTCTATGATGAAGGCATGATGGCTTTTAGGATGCACACACACTCTTGATAAACCTTTTTGCTTAGGTCTATGATGAAGGCATCCATTAAAAGGAACAATCTCAGTGCCAGAGCCTTACCAATAAATTATTATGTGCCCACCCTTGATAAACCTTTTTGCTTAGGTCGATGAAGGCATCCATTAGAAGGAATAATCTCAGTGCTATTAGGAGACATTAAACATAATAATGACTCTCCAACTATTGATAGACCCCTTTTTGAAGGAAGAATGGGTAAGCCTCAAGAGGTGAGATCCAACCCAAGGCTAATGCTAAGTATAAAATTCCAATGGAACACCATCTAGGCCCGTGGTGGTTGAAATTTTTAATTCATAGATTGAGATAGTAAAATACCAAAGTCAAGAGAGCTATCCCTCCCACTTGTGTCCAATTCACAAAAGAAACTCTCCCTTACTTCTTTTATTATCTTTGTTCCGAAGTAAGTTAGTGTACTTTTGATTTTTTAACCAAAGGAATAACTTAAAAAACATTTACTATATATTTTAAAAATAAAATGGCCAGTGATATGCATCCTCTTGGTTCGGCCAAGCCGGTGACTAACACTCACCGCAATGTCCACACGTGGAAACTACCACTACCAGTGGGCCAAGCAATCAACCACCACGAAGCAAGTACTAGGCCAACATGAACAAGCCAAAAACCACCACACTCCTCCAAGTATGAATCCACACACAATCTCTCCCCTCTTAGATCTGGTTTGCGACCCATCACAAATACCTCACAACTCTTATGTATGCATAAAGAGAGAAACTATAGAACCAAAGGTAATATTGGCTATTTCATAATCCTAATCTTCTCCACCATAACAACGAATTGTCTAGCACAAAATAACAAATAAATTATATATATATATATGTATGTATGTATATATATATATATATACACATATATATGTACATATATATATATATATGTACATATATATATATATATATATATATATATATATATATATATATATATGTATATATATATATACATATATATATATATATATATATATATATATATGTATATATATATATATACATACATATATATATATATATATATATGTATATGTATATATGTATATGTGTATATGTATATATATATATTCATAAAAATAAATAAATAGCCTAATATTGGTAATTACATGAATAACCACACCATGTACTTATAATTAAGCTTAAGACAGACCAAAACAATTCATTTATTAAATGTGAAGAAAGTTGATGGCTCATAGGAAGGGGTAGGAGCGTAACTCTCAAAGAAATCTAGACTCTTTTGAGGTCTAGAAAAAAAGATAAACCAATTCGACACCTGAATAACCTTATGAGCCTTGCCTTCTCCATGGACCTTATTTTGCTTTTGCCATAAAACTCTACTAGGAAGAGTCTCGCACGTTGCCGTTTTTCCCTTATGCTCGAACAGGGGAGCTGCCATTGTGGCGAGCGAGGGAGGAAGTATGGATAGATTTAGCATGAATAATAGTATGGATTTAGTAGGTTTGTCATTAAGACCCCGACTAATGTTTTAATCCTAGCTTTGATATTTGGAGCTCTTGAATGGCTAAATTTTGCCCCTCTCTATGGGAAGCTGAATTCTCTGAATGTTATCTTGGAGCTCCGCTCATTTTGTGAAAAATTTGAATGCTATTAAAAGTCACTCCATAAAATTTATTGACTTGGAAGCTAGTTGTTGGTAGCAGTGCTTAAAAAAATCATGGCTTTTAGTGTATTTTGTAATGGTTGAAATCCAAAAATCCTAGCAAAACTTTGACTTTTTCTTGAAGCAATGGTTGAAATCCAAAAATCATAGGATTATAAACAAACTTTTTCTTGAAGAAAATTGACTAGAATTTACTATTTTTAGTTATAAAACAAACCAACTACAAAAAATTAATTAAGCAAATCTGGCCATACTCCAATCTTGTCCTTTTTTTTTAAGTGGCTAGGAATTTATTTTTTTCCGTGAGCACCAGGTCTCGAGAAAAACATATTTTTAAATCAATCAAAATAAGGACAACTCTTAAATCTGTCCGGTTTTAATTTTTGAAATATCTACAATATTCTGATTTTATAACTAAAAAAAAATATTTTTTCCTTTAAATAAGATTTTAAAGGCTACTGCTTAGTTTAAACGACTACGTAAAATCTCTGTCGGTATTTCTTAATTCTAGCCGGTACAAGTACACTATGATGCTTTTTATTTCGAGCATTGAGCACTAGTTGGCAGCTTTATTGAAATGTGCCCCATGATTCTACCATAATACTATAATCTTTGCCACCACTGTTATAGGTTTTTATAATCTTACCATCGTTTTTACAACACTAATATGGTTTTTGTGTTGGGAAGGTGGATTACTCCATCGGCTCACACAAACTCTTCCATAATGGAACCCAACCGTTCTACCACTAGACTATGTGCCCGAGGGAAACAGTAAAATAGAGTTTTTATAGATTAACCAAATTGTTTTTTCACTATTTTTTTTCAGAAATCGATGGGCGGGCAGTGCATTGACCGGGTAAACGGCCGGGCAGTGAGAACAAACGTTTGACGCAAAAGCCTATACGCGATGAATTGTTGCTAGTTTCTCTGTTCACGTTGTGGTCACCGTCACGCTTCGTCGGTGAGTGGCTATGGCTATGCATCTTCTTGGTTATGGTTATTTCTTCTTTGATCTTCCTGGTGATGCGTTTGTGTGTGTGTGTGTGTGTGTGTGAGCTCCACCTTTGCATAGCTGAACCCTCCAGTATGTCTCTTCTATTTCGTCGACTTGCTTATGGTTATTTCTTCTTTGATCTTCCTGCTGATGCGTTTGTGTGTGTGTGTGTGTGTGTGTGTGTGTGTCAGCTCCACCTTTGCATAGCTGAACACTCCAGTATGTCTCTTCCATTTCGTCGACTTGGAATGCAAGGCCTCCAGGTTTGATTACAGTCCCTATATCTTGTTCATTACCTGTTTGTATATCTTCATGTATGTATGTGTATGCATAGCAGCATATGGTGTACTATGGTCTTCATGTCTATCACTGCTAATTTCACCATTATCTCTATCACTATTTTCATAATGATCATGATGGGTATCACTGCTATCCTTGCTATTTCCACTGGTAAAAGCACATGGGATCATGAAGTCTGCATGAAAGAGTGTTAGTAGAGTTTGCTCTTGGCTCGGAGCTGCCTGGACATCAAATGGCCTCTCTCAAGGAAATTTTTTTGAGACTCGGATGCAGCGTGCCGGCAATTTCTCACAGGGTTGTGGAGGGAATTTAGAAGAAAATCCATGTAAATGTCTTTAGAGCCCAAACTGTTTTTTACTAGCCGTACTCCTCTTGAAGGCCCTTACAATGAAACCGCTTGATTGAATACATATTACCTACTTGAATTCTGGTGTGCACTGTCAGCAACAAGAACAGTTGATTCCTCCATAAACATACACATTCCTTCTTTCGAAAAGCATGAGCTGTTTCACTCTTCAATGAGCTGCCGTCCTAGGCACCACTTGACTTGGACAACCCAATGCATCAATGTTGATCTGATGCACCAATATGGACAGATCTGATGCAATTCTACTGACAGATCAAGTGGATGATTGGAGGATTCATGATGCCCTTTATGCCAGTCTTCTACGATGATATTAGGGGCTTGAGCCTGAGGTATCTACTGATGATAAACCACCTAAATGGAAGGTCTAGATCAGATTCTTTTCAATCCAGATCAACAAACGAAGGACAAGAAACTTGATTAGAGGTGACAACAAATATTTTATGCATATACGAGGATCAAGGATGGACAATCTGGACTGCGTTGCATTCATGGTTGAGATACCATCGTCTCACATGACAATACCATCATCCAAGTGGTTAACACACACTTAAGGCAAGTATGCCAAGTGTGGTGTGGGCTTCCAACAAGTGGTTGTTGGTGTATGGGCCTAATCACTCACGATTCTCTGCAAGCTGACTAGTCTACCATCTCCTATAGGGAAACGTTGAGCACAAGGGCTTCCATAGCCAACGCCTTGCTGCCATGCACTGAAATCTAAATTCACCATCATCATCGCCATCCTACTGCTGCTGGTCGCCAGATGAATAATCACATGCAATCCTTACCTTCCTAAAGATGAGAGAACACATCACTCATGTTCCGGGGCCATGCACAACACTAGCGCTCCTATATGAGCACATGGCTCTCTGAGCCCCGTTATTGAAAAGCTGGTACTCTGTAGGACTAGCGGCGGAGGTCAATGATTGTGTTAAAGTGTCTGCAGCTGCTACACTTCATGGGCAATGCCCCCAGGCACAATAGGAACCAAACATGCATCAAAACCAACGCACATGAGCACCAGGGTGCTCAACAGCAGGTACACACCAACCGGTTAGGCCCTCCGGACTAAGTGCCACGGGGTCTTAAAGACCCTTGTTAGGTGACATCAATGGATGGCATTGATAAAAAATCGCAACACCTTTATTGGGCCGTCGGATAAAGTAAACTAGGGCCAGTAAAATAGGTTACTAAGCGATCATAGTTTACTTCCTAGTTTACTAAACGGGCATAGTTTACTTCCTAGTTTACTAAGCGATCATAGTTTACTTCCTAGTTTACTAAGCGGGCATAGTTTACTTCTTAGTTTACTTAGCAAATTATAGTTTACTTCCTAGTTTACTTAGCAAATTATAGTTTACTTCCTAGTTTACATCATGGAATGAGGGTGAATTTGGGTTTGGGACTAAGAAAATTTTGGAGCAAGATGTTATGTGCAGAAGAGGATTTGAACTCGAGACCTTGGGTCACCATTGGAAAAATCTTACCACTACACTATACCTTCAAGCAACGAAACCATGTGGTTTCAAGTCATTATATTCTATGTTTTTCACCCCTAGTTTACTAGACCTAGTTTACTTTATCCGACGGTCCAAAAAAGGTGTCGTGATTTTGATCAATGTCATCCATTGATGTCACCTGACAAGGGTCTTTAAGACCCTGTGGCACTTAGTCTTGAGGCGGTCCCTAGGCTCCATACAACTGTATGGCCAGCCGGCAATAGGAAGAAGATAGCAAGGAACTGATTTCTCTTGAAATAGTGCCGAAAGCTAAGTTGTCAATAACACACTGCAGTTCACATTTTATTACGTGCTTTCCCAAGTGGAGACCCAATCGTCACTTGGCAACATCATGCCATCATGGTTGCCGAGGACTTCTAGTTCCAGTGATTATCCGTGGTTTGAAAAGGTTACCCAAGGGGTTCCATTTATCCAGACAAGTTGTCGTGTGTCGTACTGTTTGGACCAAAAAGTTACCAATACGTTGACTTCATGAATTTGGCCAAAGCGTTGTAGTCTCCTTCATGGGTTGTCTATCTTCTTGATTTATTTGCATGCAGAATCAATTTTGTTCTTCTTCTTCATTCTATCCTATGCTATTCTTGTGCTTGGTGGACATTTCAAATGATAGCTTATCTTGTTAAGACTTGTAACTATTGGTGATAGTATCATAGTTGGTAGGCGTTTCATGAAACGTGTTTCATAAACGTTTCTTTCATTTCCTAGAAGTTTAAAAAACGTTTCATACAAAAAAAGGGGTTACATGCTCCAAAATTTATATACAAGTTTATAATATGTTAAAAATATGTTGCCTTTCCTACATGCCCCAAAATTTATATATAAGTTTATAATATGTTGCCTTCCTTGCATCTTCGGAGGTTTAACAGAAACTTAGTACGAAGGGCTTTGTGTGAATATATGCTTTTATGTGTGTGTGTGTGTGTGTGTGGAGTGCGTGTGTGAGAGCATATCTTGATACAGAGTTTTACACCCACTATTGGGCACTAATGACGTTAGTGGGGATGTCGTAGTCGCTAGTCCATACTATGCATAATGGAGTTGATAGTTATATAGTCTTGTGGGTTGACTACCATGAGTATATAACATACACATTCCTAAAAGGTGAATTTGGGCATGTTCCTGGATTCATCTAGGTATATATATATACATCATTTACACATTAAAACATGTTTACAAGCTCAAACTAAAGAATCTGGGTGACCTAGTTATAGTTATAGTGGGCACCCAACTGAGTCACTGACCAATTGGCATAAATAAACTGGCAACTTCAAGAATCAAGATTTGGATTCCATCATCAATAATGGCACTCAAAGTGATTACAAAAAGTTTGAATCTTGAGCTGATACAAAAAAAGTAAACTGAAGTCTGAATTACACAAAGTAAAGCATGTTGATAGATGCAATTATGCATGACTCGTTGACAAATAGTAAACTAGAAGCCCCAAAGACTAGAGTCCTCAATCTGGAGTCTGGGCACTCAATCCTCAACATCCTCGATGTCCTCATCAGGAGTCCCCTCTGTAGACTCAACGTCACTCAAAAGAGTACGATGCTGCCTCAGCTACTGCACTCGTCTGTGCTGCTGCACTAGTACTAGCACCTCCTGATAATGCTGCTGTAGATGCTCGTGTGTCATGAGCAGGTGCCATCAACTCCTCATACAATATGGCATATATGTCGCGCACCTCATGAGGAATCTATGGGACATCTTTCATCTTCTCAATGTCGATTTTATCGACATTGACCTGGTGAGGCTCTATCGGATTGCCCGACTGTCCAATTAGGCGAAAATTGCAATGGCAATACACTAACCGCTCCAACTGAGTAGTAGACAACCTGTTCCTCTTCTTTGTATGGAAGAGGGCCAGGCCTCTCGGCGTGCCCGTTTCGTCTTGACTTTGGTGGACAAACAGGTTGAGGGTTTTAGCACAGGCATGATACGAGCGTCAAGTATGAAGCTCTAGGTGCTAAGTTAGTTGTTCAGGGCATAGAATTTGTGCGTGATTTTATGGTTGCCCCTCTTGTAGGAGCGGACATAATTTTGGGTATTCAGTGGTTTCACAAGTTTCTTCCTGATGTCAAGTGGGACAAGCACACGTTCCAGATCAATCGGAATGTGTCAAACGCCCCAGTGACCATTAAGTGTGAGCCAGGAATTCCAAACTTTCCGCTCATAAGCCACTTGCAGGCTAAGCAAGTAGTCAGGAAAGGCGCACATTGTGCGATGATATACATCCAGACAGCCCAGACGGTGGCCAGTGCTTCCAAGAAGTACTCGGCTCTCCATGAAAAGTTCCAAAAGATTTTTCTTCGGGACAGTCTCCCTCCCCGGCTCCCCCTGTCTAGACCGGAGGACCACAAGATTGACCTCCTCCCAGGCTCGGAACCCCCGAGGAAGTTTCCGTATCGCCTTTCTAAGGCAATGGAATCGGAGTTGGACCGCCAACTCCAAGAATTGTTGCAATCTGGCTTCATCTGCCCCAGCGTGTCGCCATTTGCAGCCCCGATCTTATTTGTCGAGAAGAAAGATGGGTCTTTCCGTTTGTGTGTCGATTATCGTGCACTCAATAAGTTGACTATCAAGAGTAGATTCCCAATGCCTCGAATAGATTATATTCTCGAGAGGCTGAATGGAGCAAAGGTGTTCTCGAAACTTGATATAAAGAGTGGGTACCACCAGGTGAGGATTGTGGAGGGGGACATCTCCAAGATAGCCTTCCGTATGAAACGGGCCCACTATGAATTTGTGGCCATGCCATTTTGCTTTACGAATGCCCGAGCGCGCAATTGGAGGTGTGTTACAACATAATGGTCATCCAGTAGCTTACGTGTCTCGTAAGTTACTGTCCGCAGAGAATTGTGAACTCCTAGCAGTTATACAAGCCTTGAAACATTGGAAACATTTTCTGTATGGCCATGACTTTGAGGCTCGCACGGACCATTAGGCATTACGCTGGATTCAGACAATGCCAAGTGCACAGGGGAGTGACCGACCACACCGCTGGAGCCAAATATTCCAGCAATTCAGTGGTATGATTGAGTACCTTCCAAGAAAGACCAATCCAGTGGTTGATGCTTTGAGTAGGGAGGGAGAAGTGACTTCGATTCAGACCACTAGACTTGACCTTGTTGGTACAGGACTAGATGACGTGAAGCACATGTACACGGATTCCGACGAATTCGGTACACAGTGGGAACAGGCATTGGATGCCACAGGACCATGCCACTTTTTGATACGCGATGGTTGGCTTTTCTACAAAGGCCAACTGTGTGTCATGAAGTCGTTTAGGGCAGCTCTTTTCCATGATGCCCATGACGCCATTACTGGTGGTCATAGGGGCATGAATTCGACTCTGGAGAAATTGGAATGGAAATATTATTGGCCAAAGATGAGACGAGATGTGTTTACATATATACAACGCTGTGATATTTGTCAAAAGGTGAAAGCTTCTCGTGGAAAGAAGATAGGGTTGTTACAGTCCTTACCAATTCTTGAGGGACCTTTTCAAGATATTTCAATGGACTTTGTCACTCACGAATCTGCCTCCCAGTCCGAGTAAGCGTAATACTTAGTGCTTAACTATAGTTGATAGATTTAGCAAATTTGTTATGCTTATTCCTTGTAGGGCCAATGTAACCGCCGAGGATGTTGCCCGAGGCATTGGTATCCGATTGGCGGGATTCCTAGGACCATAGTGTTAGACCGAGATGCCAAGTTTACCAGTCATTTTTGGAGGGCATTGTTTGATAACTTTGGTACTAAATTGAATTTTTCCAGTACATTCCACCCACAGTCGGATGGCCAGACAGAGATATACAACCAGTTGGCCTTTGATGTGCTCAAGTGTTATGTCCATGATCAGCAAGGTAAGTGGGAATCATATTTGCCTTTAGTTCAAGCTGTTCTGAATGATTCTTTTTCTTCAGCTATTGGCAGTCTCCATATGAAGTAGCGTTTGGAAGACCTTTCCAGTCGTTTTTGACCAGGACCTCGTCTTTAGTACCTGAAGTGAACAGAGTGACGGAGTCGTACCAGGAGATTTTAGAGGCAGTAAAAGACAGGTTGGCTAAAGCGCAAGAGGCCTATACTCGACAGGCCAATAAAGACCGAAGGGATATGAAGTTTTCGGAAGGGGATTGGGTTTATCTTTGAATTATGAAGCAAAGGTTGAAGCAGGTGGGCAAGCGATGCCCAAAGTTGTCTTTCAGGAGCTTCGGACCCTTTTCCATCCAGAAGAAGATTAATGTGGTTTCCATGCAGTTGAAGCTACCTCTGAGTTGGACTATGCACGATGTGTTTCACGTCAGTTGGTTAAAGCTATATGCAGGTCCGATCCCTTCAGAAGTTAAAGACGAGGCGGAACCAGATATTGTTGATGAAGTAGAAGTTATGGTTCTAGAACAGATCCTTCTGCACCGTTTCAAGCATGGCTTAGGCCGAAGACACAGACAGTTCCTCACGAAGTTTCAGGACTAAGGGACCCACGAAGCGGTATGGCTTGACAAAGAGTTTTTCGACGACTATCTGGCGTTATTGACGGAATATTTGGAGCCTATGCTGCTTCCGTCAAGTTAAGCAGAAGGGGATGTCACGTGCATCCCGCACTTGGATGCCACGTAGACATATCTGTACAGAAGGTGCAGGACCTGGGATGGTAAACTGGTCCCATGTGAGCCCAGTCCGGGACGAGTCAGCCAGGGTTCCATCCCAGTTGTCCGAGGTCAGGTGTGCATTGTCTTGCACATGAGTCCAAGGTCAGGTGTGCATCGTCCTGCACATGAAACAGTGCCAGTCCGCGCTGTGAGTATCCCTTTGGAATGATGTAAGTGATTCTGTGTATCTGGTATGGTATTGGATGCCAGATCATTGTGTAGACAAGCTAGGGTTTTTGCTTATAGGAAAGGGGCCAACCCAAGTACTTGTGTGGGTATGGGGACAGTGTAAAACCACCCCCATGAGGGCCAGGAAGTCCCTGGCTGTATCCACTAGCCATGGATAGGCCATGGAGGGCTGTGGGACAGCCCTAGGGGTAGGCCAGGGGTAGCATACAAGTTGTCCAGTCTTTTTATGGCTGTAAGGGCAAGTATGGGGCAGCCCATACAGGCTGCCCAGTCTCCAAACAGCATGCATACAGTGCCTAGGCCTATTAAAAAACAAGCGCCTAATGCCTAGCCAGCCATGAGAACATGCACTGATTTATTCAGCATTTAATGGCATTAATTGCGGATTTATTCAGTCGTGGGCAGAAATAGAGACAGCCGCCTGGACTTAAGCTGGCCGACTGCCTTTATTGGGTAGTATAAATACCAAAGCCACAAATCATTGTGTTATCTCATAATTCACCAAGAGCTAAGGCAATCAAAGGGCCAGGACAGCCAAGGATTTGCTTCGCAAAGGGGTGAAGGACTACTGGTCAAGGGTAGAGTTATCTCAGCCAAGAAAGGTCAAGTTTTCTGTATTTTCTTTTCAGATTTGCATCATTCTAATAAAGCAAATACACCATTCGTGGTGGGGGCCCTATAGAGGGTATTTGGGACCCAATACTGTGTCCTCTCCTCTCTCCCTCTATCCCTCTATTTTCTGCACATCTTCATTCAGTTTTGTGCGTTAATTCCGTCGTGACAAGTGTGCTGATTTTTGAGCATTGAAGTTACCGATCTTCCCCGAAGCTTCCGCATGTTACAACAAGATCTCTAATGTTGAGCACACCACGAGGATGACCTTCAAATATCTCTCACTGGGCTAGAACCAAATCCAAATATCCAAATCCAATGTATCCAAGTCCAAGTTCTAAATCCACTCGCTCATCCTATGAATAATCTCCACAATTCCTATAGCCTTGTTGATGATGAAAACCCTAGAGAAGCTGTTTCTGGCAAGAAAACTAATATAAAACTTGTTTTAATGGTTTTCGGGTGATAAAAACCTCCAAAAAGCAGTTTTTAGGGGTTTTTGAGCAGTTTTAGGGTTTTTGGAGTTTTTTTGGGGGGTTCGTACAGTCCATACACGTGTCCGTATCGCCCATGCATATGCCCATACAAGTCTAGGACTGCCGTACATCTGAAAAGCAAGTTGGAGAAGGTGTTGATGGCGAAGAAGAAGCTCTCCATGATCATAATGATGCCCACACACACTCCACAATCTGCTTCAATCTTCAATGATCTTGTTCATGGTACAAGAGAAGTCCAATCCTTTTTATACTTGTAAGAGACCCTACTTTTTGCCTTAAAAAAAAACCTTTATGCTTTTGCTCTTTTTACTTTTATTAATAAAATATTACTCAACTTTTGGTGCTTTGCTTTTCTGGCTTTAAGACCTTGCTTTTTGGCCTTAGAGCTGCTTTTTGAGAAAGCGCCTTTTAGCTCTTTGGTCCGGCTCAGTCTACTCTTTCCAATGGTGCCCTTGGCTCGTGGTCAACCCTATTTGACTTTTTGCTTTTTCTTGCTTTTTGACCTAGAATGGTGCTTTTTCTTAATCAAACCTTATGGACCCTGTCCCCATGTCTTGTTCCACCTGTCTGGTGTCCGGGCATGAATTTCATCATGTGAAAAGAGCTAGGAGGACCAAATAGTTACAGCCTCACTATGGCAGAGAGACTCGAGGGTGCAATATGTGGGCAACCGTGTGGATTGGTCTATGGAACCAATCCCACCGGTCGTTCCAAACTCGTTGAATGTCCTCAACCCTGAAAATTAGCCATGAATGATCAAAGCTCTTAGCTAAAGCTTATAATACAAGTTACAACAAGAAGGCAACTAGTTGGAAGTTCAATACCTCTCATCTATCAAGAGAGCGCATTGGTTAAGAGCCTCTCCAATCCGGTCCATGAACTCGTACAAGAGTCCAAGAGTGTTGCCCTTCATGTTAGTGATGCGAAGAACACTATATATTGGTTGAAGAGCGCTCACTAAAGCCTCTGCCTCCTTCCACCAATCTTCTTGCATCACTCCGCATGCAAAAGCAACTGCCATCCCAGCTCATCCACTCTCGACAGACCACTGTGCGTATGAGTCCCTGTCGGACTCTCACTACCCTCTCAACCACAATGAACATATATGCAAACCTGGTTTGTGAGGGCTTCGGAAGCTCAAGGTCACTATTGGCACGACCTTGGGCCTCTTGGTAACAAACTTCACCAAGCTACGTGCAGTGTCAAAGATGTCAGCAATCCGCCTGATCTTGGCAAGATCTTCAATGAGCAAGTCTAGGGTATGGGATGCACATGGAGTCCATACAATCTGCGGGAACTCATCCTCTAGCATCCGTCCCATAGAGACACAGTTGCTACCATTGTCAGTGACCACCTGCACTATGTTCTGTGGGCCTATCTCCATGATAGCCTCACGGAGGTGTGACCATATAAACGCTCCTGTCTCACCACTGTCCTAGGCATAGATGCATCAATGGCACACAAAAACATAGCCCTTGCAAGAGGACACGAAAATATTGTACACATTCCTCTTGCATATATCTGACCACCCATCACATAACAATGTGCAACCATACTTGCCCCAAGTGGCTCCATCTCCACCTTCACTGCTTGTTGCTCTCTTTTGAGCTCTTTAGTGCACAAGGTCTCATAGGAGGGTCCCTCCCACTCACATCCAATGCGGCTGATTGCCCTCATGGCCTTTTTCCATCGTGGTGTGCGCACAATGTGAAAAGACAAAGTGCATTGGATGAAAAGCCTAGTGAGTTCCCTAGTTGCATCTTTAATTGCCTGCTTTTGCATGCTTGCTTGAATGCTTGCTCTCTTTAGAGAGGCTCTGGGTGCTGCGGGTAAAGGGGTTTGTGTTGCTGTGGGAGTGGAAATACCAGCACCCCCGAATCCTGCTTGGCTCTGTCCATCTTTCTTTGAACCCAACCGTGTTCTCTTTGATGCATCACCTGTATCCTTACTAGCCCCAATATCCTCAGGCACAGGTGCACCACTTCGTCTTGCCAGTTGTTGTCTTTTCCATTCTTGTAGCTCGGCTTCAATGTTTGTAGGCACAAGTTTGCATGCACCAATGCCTTACTCGGTTAAACTTGTGAAATGGGCCTTAACACGGATTATGGACCCTCACGAGCAAACCCCACAAAAATTGCATTTCCACTTTTGTGTGCTTGAACCACCATATTTAGACACAGCCTATATGTATACATATATATATATATGTATGTATATATATATATGTATGTATGTATACATACACATGTATACATACATATGTATACATACAAATGTATACATATGTATGTATACATACATATGTATACATATGTATACATATATATGTATATATATATATACATATATATATATACAATCTGTTTCATATTCGCTTGTAGACATTTTTTTCTTCGAAAATCGTGCTCTTTGGATAAAAAACGCAGGAATTCGTAGGTTTTCCCATTGGCCATGAAAGAAACTTGTTTCATTGCAATGAAACGTTTATGAAACATTTCGTTTCATGCAGTTGCAATGAACTAAATAGGTACTATGGCCTCGGTCTTATTGAAACTGTTCAGTCTTCTTCATACACATGGCCTAGAATTGTGAAGATGAGGTGACAAATAGACAAAAGATCAGCTAACTGAATCATTTTTGTGTTTTGTGGCTACTATATTTTACAAGCTTGAAGATTTTTAGTTAGTCTTTTCTCAAGAAGTTAATTTTGTCATTGGACGTTTTCTTGTTGAGTAGTAGGAAGCCCATTTAAACTGTTTGCTTGTCTTTGTCTCATTCAAGCTTAGAGAAGGAACCATTTTTGAAAGCTTACAAAGGTGTATATCCCCTTTTCTATCAGGTTCCAGCAATTGGATTAGGGTGCATGGGATTATCTACAGCTTACCACCCGATCCCAACTGAAGAACAAGGCATTGATCTTATAAAGCATGCATATGAACAAGGAGTCACCTTCTTTGACACTGCTGATATGTACGGCCCGTTCACAAATGAGGTTTTGGTTGGAAAGGTAGCTTCTTGTAGCTTAGAAGGTTTTTTTCTTTTGATTTCAACTCGTTTCATGCTAGATTTGGTTCGGAAGGTAGTTTCTTCAAGTTTAGATGCAAGCTTACCACCTCATTTGTATATTGAAGCTGATGGCCCAACCCACATATCCTATTTGGGAACTAGAAGTCCTTATTACGAACTAAGCTTCTTCACTAGCTAAATTAGGTTGGTCACACATAAATCCCCACCTGTAGGGGCTTGAACTGGCAAGATTGCCTGCCCAAGACTCATGGGTGGTCATGACCCCTGGCTGCACCCTTTATGTGTAACCAGCCTTAGTGAGCTCTTCTGACCATTATCTGACTTTTTAACATCTCTCCCCCCTGTCATTGCTTAATTTTTTGACAATGGTTTCTTTTCTGAGGCCTAATGAAAGACTTTTTCTCTTTCTCTCAAACAGGCTCTTAAGTTTCTGCCTCGAGAAAAAATTCAGCTTGCAACAAAGTTTGGCAATGTGTATGAAAATGGTGAGCTTGTGGTGAAAGGCAGCAGGGATTATGTACGGAAAGCATGTGAAGACAGCCTGAAAAGGCTGGATGTCAGTTACGTTGATCTTTACTACCAGCATCGTATTGACACTTCTGTTCCAATCGAAGAGACGGTACGTAGGAGACTGCATTGATGTGTTGTTGCAAAGTAGACTCTTGTGCTCATGATTGGATGTTAGAGGCTTAAGTGAAAACATGGGATCCCAAGCAGCTAGTGATTTTCTTTTTGTGAAAAAAAGAGACTTCTTTTTTAAGTAAGAAAGAACAAATACAAGATCACAGCTGAAAGCCAGAAATCCTCATCATAGTGTGTAAACTAACCGCAGTCAATCATGGGCGCTGTGATGCCAAGAAAGTGCAGTGGGAGTCGATGAAAAAGATCTGGTGCGCTTAATTGCCTCTGTGTGCATGGGTATCCTGTTTGATGTGAGCGATGACTGAGGGTTGAGAGCTTAGAAGAATGAATGACTGGGCACGGGCAGTAAGCCGATTCCATAGAGCAGCTTCGTGCGTAAGGGCATCCCTCGTATCCTCATCCTCTATGGTGTCTGGAGGACCGGTCGAGTGATGAACTCCAGACGGTCGTAAGTCTTCAAGATTGCTTCCACAATAACTTTCCAGATGTCATAGTTTGTGCCATCCAGCTTGGCATCTAAAGGAAAAGTTGGAAGAGTGGGTATTTGAACCGCCCGAGGTTGGTGAGTGCCCTGATGTACCTCCTCTGAAAAATGCACCCACCAAAACAGCCCAAGAGCTGATCTTTGCACTTGTAGGGAGGGTGGGCAGGATAGAAAGATAGCGAAGAGGAGAAAATGAACGCAAAAATGCAGATCTGCCCCTCTGGAGAAGAAATTTGAAACACTGCGGACAGCCACCAAGTTCGTGTGGAAATGCGGCGAAAATCACCACCAATCAGTGATTCCAGGTCTAGACGCCTGTGGGCTCTGATACCATGTCAGAGGGCAGCGGAAAGATGTAGAGTGATGACAAAAATGCTGAAGCTCCAAGAAAGAGATGAGAGAAAACAACAAAACGCTGATGCACTAATCCTCAAGAAAAGAGTGGATACAATCAGCCCGTAGGCAAGGAGTAGACTTTGCAATTTTGAGGGCTGAAGGTGCTCACCAAAGTGATCAAGCAAATGTGAGGAAGAGGGCAGCATATGTATACACCACATATGAGCTGGCCAATTGCCTCCTAGGTTCTTACACGACCTGAAAATAGGCATAATAGCCATAAAAAGGGTGGGCAACCCACATCAAAAATATGGGAAAATATGGGGAATGCCTAAGCATGGAAATGGCCTCCGTAGACACCAGAATAGCCACCAACAGGAGATGATATATGCTAACACCAAGATCCAAGTTCCAACTGTCGGTGTGCATCTCTCCGAGCCTGGCCACTGCATGTAATCAGAAGCACCCAGGGGACGACCAAGGTCATGTCTAATAAGATCTTTCCACACAATGAGCTATTTGTTGTCTTGTCCTGTGATCTCTCAAGAAACGTCTCATCTTGCTCCAAGATCACATAACTGCTGACACAGAAGCGGAGAAGAGGGTGTTTTGTAGACTGCCTTTGTTAGAAAGCCTCTGACCACTAACTTGCATGCGGAGTAACGCTGTGCATTGGATTTCCGGATCTATAGTATTCAGCCCTCCTTGCTTAGGGTGAATGATAGTGTTCCATGTGACTTTGGCTCATCTGTCAAGTGTGCTTGTCAATTGTGCCATCCAAGGCCTGACTAGAGGAAATTGCGGACCAAAAGCACCAACAGGAGGCAATAAACGAGATAGAGGCAAGGAGTACTTGGTTAACCACCAAAGCTCTAGAGGTTGTCCAATTTTATGGAGCCTTAATGAAGCAACTTCTTTCTGATGCTCTTCTCATTGGGTGGCGTTTGAGGCTGTCCCGTGACAGTCTGCTTCCCAGGCCTCACGAAGGAATCTCCCGGTGATTGGTGCAGTCATTGGAAGAGTGATGGAATCCCCCCCTAATGCCGCTTAGGCCCTCGCACGGGCGGTTGGGATTCCATCCCTTGGCATTTGTATTGCCTCGCTGAAGATAGTGCCTCATGTCATATCCCTTCCTTGCCTCTGGGGGACCCCATTCTGCAGAGAGCAGAGTACTCAAGCCTCCTAGGCCAATGCTTCATATGCAGGCCGATGGGTGGGAGATCTTGCTAGAGCTTGTCCTTGTTGCTAGTCTCGGAGACTGCCTCCGGTGCCCCCCCCCCCCCCCCCCCCCCCTCCCTTCCCCTTCTTCCTAGCTCAGATCAACCTCAAGGGGCTGAGGGAGCTGCAGGCCTTCAGGCAGCAGAGCACCAGGACCCGACCGTGAACGACTTTGCTGCCGTGGAGTGGCAGACCGTTGGCCTGCGCCAAGGCCACTAGTCGACTTCCAGAGCTGAGCGGAGTTGCCGAGTGCTCCAGGCTGGCAGAGTACAGGAGGATTCGATTATGTCATAGAACTGTTTCGAGCATTTATCACTCTGAGGGTCCCACCTCCGGCCCCTCCGGTTTGGAGGCCGTTACCCTGCTGGGATTCCTCCTCAGATTCTCAGATTCCAGTGAGGCTAGTTGGTCCCACGGAGCCCTCGGAATAAATCTTTTCTGGGGTGACAGAACCATGTCAAGAGTTGAGGGAGACCAAGGGCCTCAAGAAGGGAACAACTATAGAGGCAACCCAGGACATCTAGAAGAGATCCAAGGCCGTCAATCTCTCTCACAAGATTGTAGTCATGACTTCAGCTAAACATGGAGAATATCAAAGTTCAAAAAGTATCTTCAAGATGAAGAGTTCCTAGCCTTGAGAGTCAAGAATGAACAAGACTACAGAAGAGGCTAGATGTTCGAAGATTTTATCAAAGACCAGAGTACCGAAGACGAAGGTGTGGAAGCCGCTAAATCCTCCTTACGAGGTAAAGGGGTTTCCTTTAGAGAAGAACCCAGAGCCACCCGATCTATCACACATGGAGGACAAAGAGAAGCTACCCCTAGACCCGCTTTATCAGATGGAGTCTCTTCTGACCAAGCAAAAGAGAAGAAGGCAAATGAGCCTCCATCCAGCAAAGCATATTTTAAGCTAGGAGCGAAGAGCGTAAAGTTTGATACCTTCTATGGAAAGCGGGACACTCAGAAAGCTCTATCCTTCATCAAACAGTTTGACGTCGCCTTTGGAGGAGAAGACTTCTCCGAAAAGTCCAAACTCTGCATGGTTCGTATGCACTTGAAAGATGCCGCCTTGAGTGGCTAAAGGTGGTCCAACAAGGGACTGAGCCTACTTCATGGAGGACAAAGAGAAGCTACCCCTAGACCCGCTTTATCAACCCAATCTATCACACATGGAGGACAAAGAGAAGCTACCCCTAGACCCGCTTTATCAGATGCAGTCTCTTCTGACCAAGCAAAAGAGAAGAAGGCAAATGAGCCTCCATCCAGCACTTTGACTATTATTAAAGCAAAAGGAAGGAGGCAAAGCAAAAGCGCGAGAATAAAAAAGAAGCTAGGGAATAAAGGCAAAAGCAAAGCATGGATAAAAGCAGGCATCTCCTCAAGTATATAAAGGACCATGCACCCTCTTGGTGGATATAGAAAAACTATTGGAGGCTCATAGAAGAAGAAGGTGGAAGAACTCCCTTGGGAAAAGCAAGAACCTTATCTTCTTCATCACCTTTCTACCTCCCCTCTACCGGCGGCCCCCTTTGCATCACCAACCACCGCTGCCCCACCCCCTGTGAAGAAGCGCCGTTGCCCAGAGCTGCCTTCGCCGCCCGCCACCGGCTGCCTCCGCCGCCCGCCATTGGCGTCGCCACCGCCCCAGAGCCGATTTTTCGTCGATTGCCGCCGCTGGCGCCTCCGCTGCCCCAGAGCCGGCGTTTTTGCCTCTTGTTTGCTGGATTTCTATCACCCATTTACTCCTCCACCACCACCTATGGGCTGTTGCCTGACTCTTCCATCGGCACCTCCTTTTAGCCGCCTTCTTTGGGAGGGGGGTTGCTTCCATTTGAGGAGCTGCCACCTCCTCCTTTCTTAGTGAAAAGATTGGATTGAGAACAAAGAGCTTTTTATGGATACGTGAGAATATTAGTTGGATTCTTTGGATTTTGGTACTAGCCTGGTGTAAGACTCTTGTGGGTCATTCTCGTGGTGAGCTCGACAACTATCTTGTGCCACATCATCGACCTCGGCCTGATCTCGACATCGACACTTTGTTTGATATTGTATTCATTTGTTGTATTGGTCCTGGCTTGGAAAAGCCCGTGGATTGTTCTTGAAATAAATTCTTGAAGAGGGGGCGGGGCTAATTCCTCGCTCAGCGTGGTGTACCATGTGAATCCCCTATTCCCATCTTTCTCTCCCCCTTCTCTCTCTCTATCTTTATCTCTCATACACGTGGTTGCATCTATCACTGCACGCTCCGTTGGGCTTACAGCGAGCTCAGTGGGTTACCATTAGGATTGGAGAGGATTGTGTGGGCTTCCTCAATGTTTATGTCCCGAACGTTGCTGTAGGTAGAGCCACCTTCTGGAGCACAATCCGTCAGTCCCTCCCTTAGGGTGACTTCGTCCGCGCACACCTTGGATGCGGGCCTCGGCGAGATCAAGGCAGCATAGAGTAGATTGGCGGGATTCTGTGAGCAGGAGAGGAGCATTCGGCGAGGTCTTACTTCTCTCCAGCGTCTTCAAGAGAGTTTCCCCGGTAGCCCTTGGATTGAGCCAGCTGGTTGCCGCCCGTACAGAGATCAGATCCATAGAGGAGAGGAGGGTGGAGTACACGTGCCATGCCAGAGCTTCCTTTTGGACCCAGGCTAGAGATAGAGTCAACGGGGATTTCTTTGAGATTGCAGGCCCTCACAAGCGGAGAGATGGTATTCGGAGGTTGTGAGGCTAGGATGGAGCTATCTTTTTCGACACCCCCACCCACGCACCCCCCCCCCCCCCCCAGAGAGCCATTGCCACGGATTTTTTCAGATCCCTTCTCACAGGTGCCCCATTATCCTCACAGGTGGTGGACGTGCAAGAGAGGGTCTGGCGGCACATGAGAGGTGGTTCCCCCGCTCTCCGGACCTTTCTATTGACTCCCTTCACAGCAGAGGAGCTGGCAGAGGCCTTGACGACTTTTCCTAGAAGCAAATGCCCGGGGGCAGACGAGCTTCTAGTTTTCTTTTTTCTTTGCCACTGGGATCTCATGGAAGGCGGCCTTCTCGAGCAGCCTTCAATGAGATTATGACTACAAGCTCCATGCCATAGAGGCTCTCAAAGGGTTCGATTCACTTGATTCCTAAGGAGGGCGGTGAGACAGATTGGAGTTTCGGGAGTGGAGACCCATCACACTCCTTGGGACCGCCTACAAGTTTTTCACCAAGGCCATGGCCAAGATTTTTGAGGAGACAATAGCCCCCATTCGGATATGTGTGGTTTTTCATCACTCTAGACCTTCTACGCCAGAGAGTGGCGTGATGATCTTCTCTTTTCCTTTGAGTGTAGCCCCGGGAACGGAGTGGGACTCGGAGTCGGTGGCTGCCGCCATCCAGGGATAGGCAGTTGAGCTTTCACACTATCTTCACGATCTTTGCACCACCAACGTACTCACCCACCTCTGGCCCTTGGCTAGGATGGAGCTTGGAGGCTTAGGCCATAGAGACTTGGACGTTTCCTCCAGCCTGGAGGTGACGTTTTTTGTGTTCTTGCATATCTTAGTTGTTTTATATCTTAGTCGGAGTACCTCTCTCCCCTTCTTACAGATACCTCCATTGTGATCGATGGAGTTCGGAGTATTCATACTCTCGCGCTCGGATAGAGTGGCGTCACATGGAGGATAGGATCCGCGCCCACTTGGCGCGCCTTTGCCCCCCGAGACGGATTGTGATTATGCCCCATCTAAACCCACGCCGAAGACTCTTCGAGTGGAGGTCAGTTCTGATAGTTTTACCTCCCACAGAGATTGATATGCAGATAGCCTCATGGAACATTCAGGGGTCAGGGTTTAGGGGGGCCTCAGTGCTTTCAGAGACAAGGCATCCTCAGAGGAGAGATTCACAGAGCTACAATTGGGGGACCCATCGACATTCTTTTCCTCAAAGAGCACCACCTTTCCCAGGGGCGTACCTGCCGTTGCGAGAAGGTTCTACTAGGCAGGAGTCCTCGTGACGTAGGGAGGAGTTTGTTTTTGTTAGTGAGCAGCTTTTACTGGCAGTGACAGGCTCAAGTCATAGTCTTTGGGTGAGCACAGTGGGTTACCATTATGATTGGAGAGAATTGTGTGGGCTTTCTCAATGTTTATGCCCCGAACGCTGCAGCAGGCAGAGCCATCTTATGGAGCACAATCCGGCAGGCTCTTCCTCAGGTTGACTTTTGGTTGAAACGGGTTTCCTAAAAGTTTCAAACGCGTTTCAAATGGGTTTCGTAAAATCAGCCCAATGTTTCCTACCTACAGGTTTTTGCATGTACAAAATTTCAAATATATACTGTATAAAATATGTAAAATAACACTAAATGCATAGAATACATGGAAACATCAATTTGAAGCCTACAGTCTTTGAATCACAAATAACAAAAACCGTATAATCATCCATCATCAATGTCAAATGATCATGATTCATAGACCATGGTCCACTGTCCATGATCCATGATCTAATCATCCATCATTCCATGCCACAAAAAAAAAACAAAACTATACATGACACTACATAAAAAACTTTATCAAAAGAGTCGCACAAATTTCGATGGGACAAAAAAAAAATGTCAAAAAATTTGCTTGAAAAAAACGTGTTTCCTACAAGGAAACGTTTCGGAAACATTTCCAAGGTTCCTTCCTCATAGGAAACGCGTTTCCTAACTACTATGCCTGTACATGAGGCGAGTTTGTATCTAGCTCTTCGTGGTTGTATTTAGCCCCTTGTGGTTGTTTTTCATTAACTAATAGAAGGATATTTTTCTCGAAAAAAAAAAGATTTCAGCCTTTCCTCGCCAACTTGATCCATGACACTCAGACATGTTTTGTTTAGGATCGGAGCATTTTGGACAGCATCTTCACTTTCTGGGAGGCGACAGCTTCTGCCAAGATGCGGTAGCAGGACCTCATTGTGCTCCTTGTGGATTTTGAGAAAGCTTATGATAGAGTTGACTAGGGCCTTTTGGAGGGCACGATATACCGGATGGGGTTCCGAGTGGAGTGGATCTGCAGTGTTTCAGGCGTCTACATGGCCTCTCACAGAGTCAGGTTCTCATTCAGGGAGCCCGAGGTGACATATTTCCCCTTTCTCGCTCAGTTCGGCAGGGCTGTCCATTGGCACCATACCTCTTCCTCTTTGTCGCCGAGGCCATGAGCAATTTTATCTCAGTCAGGAGATGGGGCTCCAAGGATTAAGCCTCCCCATCCGTACCTAGGAGGAGCTGTTGGACTCAGAGTTTGCAAACACAGCAATATACTTATCCGGTGATGTGGGGAATCTCCAGAGATTCGCAGAGGCGATGGAGATCCTTTGTTGCGCAGATCAATTGGCATAAGTCGTGTGGTTTTCGGGTAGGCTCTCCACCCACCCCAACTTGGTGTCGGTTAAGGCTTTCCAGTGGATCCCGAGGGGCACTCCAGTCCGCTATCTTGGATGCAAAGTGGGCATCAATATCTCCCCAGAGCAGCCAGCCCCTCTTCTGAGCATTCAGAAGAAGCTTTTGTACTGGAGTTTTGCGAGGCTTTTCTTAGCCGGCTGAGTGGTGGCGGTGAACCAAATCCTTCTTGCCACCATGTGGTATATTACTTCTTGTTGGGCCTTCTCCCGAGCTTGCATTGGTCAGGTACAGTGGTTGATCCACAACTTTTTGTGGGCAGGCAACGATGGGAGGCCTGCCCGAGCCAAGTTGGCTTGGAGAGTGATCATTCGGTCATGACACAGAGGGAGCCTAGGCATCATTGACCCCCCCATTCAGAGCCGTGCCTTGCTGGGCAAGTTGATTGTTAGAGGACTTCTCCCAAGTGGTGAGCCTTGGAAGGGCTTCCTCTTGGCTAGGATTTCAGCCCGTACTCTGATGCTGGGGGGCCCTTGGCCGCAGAGCACCAGTTGGATCTTCAGAGAGATGCGGGCCCGTTGTTTTAGCCTAGCTTCTGAGGACAGATTTGCCGCCAACCTACTTTGAGCTTGGGATCACCTTAGGCCGGTCCTCCAGCAATCAATTCCGGTAGCTCGGAGGAGCGTCTTCGGCAGCCCCTGATCTAGAACCCCTTGATCCATTTACCCAGTGGCCACATGTTGGGGGCACGGCCTCATGTATCCTAGGGAGCGTTGAGCATAGGACCTACTAGATCCCTTGGAGATTGGCTTGCATTTAGATAGCTTCTCCCTGAGGCTCAAGAGAGAGACCTGGCTGGGATTCGGGATATAGACAGACTCAACTTGGACATCGACTCTGCTATTCCTCAGGAGTGGCTGACCCATATCTCTAACCCGATCCCCCCAGAGTGGGGCTGGGCATGTTTACTAGACATGATATTCTCTTGGCAGTTCATGGCACGGATGAGAGCTGTGCTTTGCTCACTTTTTCGATTGGACACCATGGCAGATTACAGAGATCAGAGCCCCCCTTTGGATGACTTCACTGGATGCACCATATAGAGGGTTAGGGTGATTGGATTCTAGGCACATGAGTGGCACATTGACCCCCCTCTGGCGAAGGTGGCCAGGGAGAGACTTTGGTGTTTATGGATTTGGGAGAGCTGGCCCCTCACGTGCCTCTAGTGGGACCCAGGGGAGTGGACTTGGCGTGATCCTATTGACAGGGAAGAGATGCTGGGTATCCTGTTCTTCGCATACACCGCACGGCTAGGCCGCAGGATCTAGATGCCCAAGGTTGAGGGTACCCCGGCAGTAGTAGTACACTGGCAGTCACTCACGGGGCCTCTTATAGCGGTTTGTCTTAGATTTTTGGAAGAGGCTCTGGGAAAGTTTTCGTCCACGAAAGATCACCCTCTTTCTTTAGCTGTTGGTGTTACGACCCTGTGTTTTTCTCTGGACGGTATGCAGGTGGGCACGGGGACATGGTGGACAGTGTGAATGGCATCCGTTTGGAATTGAGAAGGAAACCCATGTGTGGACAGGCCCAAGTGTGAAGGGGACGAAAGGATTTTAATTTATAAGGTTTTATAACCTTTGGTGGTTCAAAATAAATAATATTTTGAAGAAGCGCTTTTTGCTATTGTTTTTGCTTTTAGTTTTTTTAATGAGAAAAAGGGGGGTGGCGTGCTGTTCTTCAGGCGCCTCCTTTTGGTGAAAAAAAGAGCGAGCTTCTTCTTGGATGGCTGGTCGCCAGAGAGCACAGGTGACACCAGAGCTGCAGGGCAAGGGCTTATCCCTTCTCTCTTGGTGAAAAGCAAGGCGAACTGAACTGCTTCTCTCTCTCTCTTTGAGAACCGGCGGGCTGGGCTGCAGGGAGCGTCGGGTTGGGCTGCAGGGAGCGTCGGGTTGGGCTGCAGGGTGGCGCAAGGTTGCGTAGGAGGCAGATGACTGGACTGCTTCTCCCTCTCTCCCCCGTTCTCTCTCTCTCTCTCTCTCTCTCTCTCGCTTGGTGCTATGGAAAACAACCCTGGTTTTGGCACCGTGCTTGGATGGTGTATATGTGGGTTTCTCATGGAAACATGACATTGGTTTTCGAGAGGAAACAGGACTTTGGTTTCGAGGAAACATGCCTATGGTTAATGGGAAACATGTCTTTGGTTTCATGTGGAAAACATGTCTTTGGATTCAGTGAATAGGTTGTAGTTTTCTCGAGGTTACATGCAAGCTGTGGCTATAGGGAAGGACATATGGTATGGTATAGCCCTATTGCTGTTTGGGAAAAGGTTTGAAGGATCCATGGTAGAGATGGAGAAGACCTTTGGAAAGCAAGGAGGTGTTGTACAGGTGTACCTTCTCTATGGTATACTGTGCTGTAATAACGAGAGTTCTCATTTGGAAGTCCTGGGTGAAATTACAAGGAATCCTATTGGTGGAGGATTCTACAAGTTGTACTTTGTACTCAAATTTGATCAAGTAAAGAAACACCGCAAGGGGCGCCACTGCGTCTTGGGGCCAATCGGTGTCCATGTACTATTTGCAGGAGCACTCTAGCTCCCCCTGTTTGTTTTCCTTTTCCAAGTCCTCAAAGGTGTTGAAGTGTTTTGTGTGCGAGTGTTTGTTTGACCGCCCATCAAGTTTCTGAAGGCCATTTTCAGTTGGCACACTAGAGTTTGGTGGTTGGCCATTGGCGGTCGACCAGCAGCTTGTCCGAGGTGCGGCCACCCTTGGGAGTCTCAACGATGTTGTCTTTGGGATTGCCCGAAGGCTCAGCAGGTTTGGCAACAGATTCTCCGCATTTTCACGATGGGCAAGACCTCGACCCGTATCATTTCATGGGGCACCGTCGCTTGGGCCATAGAGGCTGAGTTTGTCATGGCTTATGAGGAGGAAGGTGGGGGGCTAGCCCTTCAGGTCTCTCACCTTCGCATTTCGGCAGTACCAGTCTCAGCCCCATCTACTCATCTTTGGACCTCGAATTCGTGCCAAAGACGGGAGATTTGTAGCAGCATTGCAGCCTGGCACATTTAGAGAGCTCGATGCAGCGAAACCATCGAAGGCATCCACACTCTGCTTGTGGCGGAGTCCATTAGAAGCATTTGGCTCGATATCATTCATACCCTACGCGTCCAGTGCGGGAAGTAGCAGGGTGCCTCTGACCGCATGCGGAAGCGGCAGGAAGCCTTCTTGAGGCTTTGGCGGCCTTGCCCTCTTCTCACAGATAGAGGTGGTGATTCCACTTCGCATTACAGACCACCTGTGTGGTTATCCCCCTCTCCCTCTCCCTCCCCCTCCCCCTCCCCCTCCCCCTCCCCTTGTAGTGATAGCCTTCTCCTCATAGAGCGGCCAGCTGGAGAAGTGCATCTTTCTCCACCTTTTGATTCTTTGATCCCCGCCCCGTACATGGAGGCGAGTTTGTATCTAGCCCTTTGTGGTTGTATTTAGCCCTTCGTGGCTGTTTTTTGGTAACTAATAGAAGGATCTTTTTCGTGGGAAAAAAAAATAATTGGCATCATTAGGACTTTACGAAGACCTAACATTTAAGCATCCTTGAGACATATTACTCAGCATCATTAAGATATAGCATTTGTTGATTCATGTAGTATATTTCTGAAAAAGCTTTAATGAACCACTTAAACATGGTTTTGAGAATCATTAGATAAACTTAGGAAACCTTTAATGAACTACTAGACATTGGTTGGATCATCTAGCATGTAGAAAAAACTTCAATGAACCGTTAAACATTGTTAGAGATTTGCATATATGAGAGTATATGAAATCTTGTTTAAGCCTTGGATACCATTTACAGGGCATCTATTCACAACAAGCTTGATAATTAGCAAAGACATTGATCCTACTTAATCCAAAAATCTTGTTCATATGTTATGTAGACTACCATCTCACAATGGACATGCCTAGGTAACATGGAACTTTATGAAAAGTACCTTAAGTAAACAAGATCAAAACCCAATTCTATGAACTACTCAATGCAAGCAACTTCCTCCGCAACTCCTTTCAAATGATAAGCTATTTGAATTTCAAGCAGAACATGGATTGAATTATGGGATCTACTTAGTAGATAAAACATAGCTTAAGGCATAGATCAATCACACAACCCTTGAGACCTCATTAATGTTATTCTTAAAGCATTCCTACAAGCATAAAAATTGTCGTAAGTCGAAAGAAAATCCTACCCATATTTTCATTGATTCATGAGTTTCAAGAAGAGAATTCAACTCCTCATTGGTGAGCAACAAGATTGAATCACTTCATGCAAGCTAGATTAGGCATCTAACCACTTTATATGAGTTGAAGGCTTCATTTGACAAACCTGAAATTTCTGGTTCTCATGAGAATTGGCCATTTTAGGAGGCTCTCCTCTCACCCTTAAGCTCACCATTATGCTTGCCCATAGCACCTAAACATGAGTACTAAGTATAGCCAAGCGTTGCGAGTGTCTCAAACCATATATACATGAGTTTGATCTTGTCAAATAGCACCAGGAAAGAAGGAGAAAGCTGGCGCTGAAATCAGATTGAGGGGAGAGTAGAGTATCAAAAATCAAGCCCATAAGCTCAGCATTGGCCATTCTTGTCACATGCACGCCTGTGCCATGGCTAATCTTGTGCATGAACAGTCTTAATCCTTGGTTAAGCATCAGTAGGACAT
The DNA here is from genome assembly GCF_041138505.1 of Cibotium barometz. Classification (NCBI taxonomy): domain Eukaryota; kingdom Viridiplantae; phylum Streptophyta; class Polypodiopsida; order Cyatheales; family Cibotiaceae; genus Cibotium; species Cibotium barometz. The sequence goes on along the minus strand of NC_141055.1, from coordinate 30,381,988 downwards.
CATCATCAGTAGCAGCATCAGCCTCAACAGAAGCCTTAGGTTCTTCAGCAGGATCAGCACCATCATCATCATCATCATCATCATCATCATCATCATCATCATCACTAGCAGCATCAGCATGGGAGAGCATAAGAGCCTGTCGGCAATGTTGCATGCGCGCAAGCCTTTGCTGTATTGATCCACAATCCTAAGCCTGATTAAGAACATTGATGCTGATTAAACATGATTTAAGATAGAGGAGAGAGAAGAGAGAGATTTGGTGTCGGGGTTTTTTGTATTTTAATATGGTACAAAAAGGTTGCATAAAAGCTTGTACATGTGTCACTAATGGGCACGTGTATACGGAACCAGTTCACTACCAAAACAACATACATACATCAACCATTCCTAGCATATACATGATTACCATCATTGTGAAACATTACATGAGCATATACATCCTGCAAACATTAACCAACTTGCACATGACACGGCACTAGGGGCTGAAGTTGGGCAACAAACGCCCCCCCCCCCCCCCCCCCCCCCCCCCCCCCCGAGGTATCTTTATTACCAACAGAAGTATTTATATGTACAAGATGCGGGTGCCCGGAGAGTACACACTCATCCAGCTGACACTAGATTTATCCAACTGTGAAAACATAGGTAAACACATTACTTGCAACTCCTCGGTCACCAACCACCCTTGTTGCAACGGTCACCAACCAAGGTTGAGCGATCACCAACCGCTCCTGTAGAAATACCCTCGGTCACCAACCAGGGTAGAGTGATCACCAACCACTCCAATACTTTGATAGAGCGGTCACCCTCTAACAAAGTGCTGTCCCAAGCCTGCAAAACAGTAGCCAGCCATGGTTTTGGCTCACTGGCCACCCAAAGGTTCCACTAGATCACATCCCTAGGCCTGGTACTTGTCTAGGGACATGTTTGCTCAAGTTTCGTCGCGAGAAACCTCCTGCAAACCTGTAAAAACAGCCAATAATGGCCCTTATAACAATCGGCCAGCTCGTGTTGAGGCTCTGTTCATTCCGACCAAGCCTTGTTCTCAGCAGAGAAGCACAAAAACAGTCCAAACAGCCATGCGCAAGCTTTTGGAACCGAATCTAACAGCCTGCAGCCCTGTAGATGCAGTCAACCTGCCCCGTAGAGAGAGAAATAGCAGCCAGCCAACCCTGGGACTCTTGCTCTTGGCATGTACTCCACCACCTGTAGCTCATGCAAATGAGTAAACTTGCTGTTTTTCCTATCCAAACAGCTCCTAACGGCCCACCACTTCCTGATGAGTGCTTTACAAGTCAGGGCTTGCCCACTTTGGCCCTCCCACACCCAGAATAGGAGCTCGTGGAGCTATTTGGGAGTGCCCGGGTGCCCATCTCTCATAATTGGCCTTGGTTCATTAAAAATAGTCCAGCCTGATGTGAACTCACTTATAAAATTATAAGTGTGTCCGCCCACACTTTAAGTGAATGTGAACCTTGCACCCAAATTCCAATAAACCTTAGTAACATGAAATAATGAATAAATTGGGTTAAGTGTGCACACTTACCACCTGCAAGACACATAAGGAAACCATGAGTCCCAAACAGGTGTGCACACGCGTATCCACGGGTTGTCCAGGCGTCCCCGATGCCCGTGGACATTCACCGGCAAAATACCAAGCAATGTCCAGGCATCAAAAACAAGTCATCCATGCATGTGCAACTCACATACATATGCTGGTGCACAAACATAGTGGATGAAATCTCCCAACTTACATCTTGTACATCCAACTAGCCCGTTCTCACAGGCGCCGTCGTCCACACAGGACCAAAAAGTACTCATGAGGGTAACCACCCTTCCATGAGTCCAGAGTCACTCACCAGGGTTACCACCCTTCCATGGTTCATAAATCATGCCAAGAACTCACACCAGGATACCAATCCTTCCATGCCCTTCCACATGTATTCAATCATGACATCATTCCAGATGTCTGCTAGAGAAGTGGTGACAACATGTGTGGGCCTTGGTTGGCCCCAAGGGGTTGATCCTTGGCCCCTTCTACAGAACTTCTACTGATGCTAGACTTATGAAACGCTGAATAAACTGAATGATGTGCTTATGCTTATATATATGTGAGGGATGCAGTCAGCCAACCATCAGGGCCTGCCGGCCTACTATGGACCGGAATCATTGATAAAATAATGAATAAATGCTGCACTTTCTTGTATGTTGGTCCTGCCACACCTGCTGCCACTCCATAGCACCTGGCTGCCTGCTGCACAAGGCCTGCTGCCAGCCGACAGGCTCTTATGCTCTCCCATGCTGATGCTGCTAGTGTTGTTGATGATGATGGTGATGGTGCTTATCTTGGTGAAGAAGATGAGGCTTCTGCTGAGGATGATGCTGCTACTGATGATGCTTTTGATGCTATTGATGATGATGTCCTATTGCTGCTTAACCAGGGATTAAGATTGTTCATGCATATGATTAGCCATGGCACGGGTGTGCACGTTACATTCCCTTTTGCTAAACTTAATGACAGAGTGGACACTCTGTCATCCTTCCTCCCTGGACTTCTTACTTTAAACTGGTACTGACTTTGACCTTCTACTTTTAACTGACTTTGACTTTGACTGATATTTTTGTCCGAACACCTTCACTCTTGATCTCCATTTCCAAGTCTTGCCGAAGTGCTGAGCATTTGTTCAACTGCTGTCCCCATGCCTACTTTCCCTTACCCTTAACACAACGTCGGGTCACGTGCTAGAACTGATCATGCCTGGTGCTAGGCCTTTGGAATTGATATGAGAGCTTAATGATGTACTGTTTCTGCGTACATACCCTTAGGGAATGCTTCCTCTAGCTTTACCACTCCATCTACTACCTTGCTGCATCCTTTCTGCTGGAACTGTGCACCTTCCTTGGGACAATGCTTAGTGGGCTGAGCTTGAATGCTCTGATACCAATGTTGCATGCGCGGAGGCCTTTGCTGTAGTGATCCACAACCCTAAGCCTGATTAAGAACATTGATGCTGATTAAACATGATTTAAGACAGAGGAGAGAGAAGAAGAGAGAGATTTGGTGTTAGGGTTTTCTGTATTTTAATATGGTACAATTTGGCTGCATAAAAGCTTGTATATGTGTGGGCGTTGGTCAGCCCCAAGGGGTTGACCCTTGACCCCTTTTACATAACTTCTACTGATGCTAGACTTATGAAATGCTGAATGAACTGAATGATGAAATGAATTATGTGCTTATGCTTATATATATGTGAGGGATGCAGTTGGCCAGCCACCAGGGCCTGTTGGCCTGGTGTGGACCTGAACCATTGATAAAATACTGAATAAATGCTGCACTTTGCTGTATGTTGGTTCTGCCACACCTGTTGCCACTCCATAGCACCTTGCTGCTAGCCGACAGGCTCTTATGCTCTCCCATGCTGATGCTGCTAGTGTTGATGATGATGATGATGGTGATGGTGCTGATCCTGCTGAAGAAGTTGAGGCTTCTGCTGAGGATGATGCTTCTGATGCTACTGATGATTACACTCTGAAAAATAATTATGGATGGTGTAATCAAGGTATTAGCACTTGGTATAAGGTTCTGTAGTCAAAAGGTTTTGCTAGTGATGATGCTTCTGAAGCTAATACCTTGATTACACCATCCACAACACTTGGGAGAATGTTGCTTCACTTCGACACCAATGTCTGGATTTTGTCTTCCAGTCTCTCTTGTTAGGAGGTGGAGAATGTTATGTCCCGTGTTGTGTGGACATAACGTGGCTAGTGTTAGAGACCGGCCGGATAGTTCTTATAGTAGTGTGAATTGGTCAAGTGGCTACATAGTTGGGATTATGGCTCATTTGTGAGTAGTTCCAGTTGTGGAGTTCTCCCTTGGACTAGGGCATCCCAAGGGTCCCAGCTAGTGGTTAGTCCACTGGTAGGCAATGCCAGTGAGAGCCGAGATGGCTGGGGTATGTGGAATGGGTCAGCATGCTTTGTGGGCACGTGCTTGCTAGGGTTGTGCTGGTGTCTAGCTCGGTGGGTGGCTTACCACTACGCTTGGTTTGGAGCCTAGGGTTGGGTGGCGAGTACTAGCCAAACCCCCTTTTTTTTCCCTTTGTTGTTTTGTAATTACAATGATATGCAGTGTCGCCAAGTAATGGACGAGCTTCACGGATCGTAAACAGTGAGAGTCATGGAAACCCAGTGCCCACACAAGTGGAATCTTATTGTGATGTGTTTCATGTATGCCTTACTTGGTGATGGGGATTGCTTGGTTTCCAGCTCGGGAATGGTTTGGTTTCCAGATTAGAAATGGCTCGGGAATGGCTTGGTTTCCAGATCAGAAATGGCTTGGCTTCTCTACTTGCCTAGACGTGGAGAACTCAACACTTGAGTGATAGAATGCAATTCAGGGTGGGAATGATAAGAGATGGAAAAGGGGACTAGTTTTCACTCGACATTACATGTAAGCAAGTATGTAATTAAATGACGAGTTTTGAGAGAAAAAAAGAAGAAGGAAAATTCAGATGTTGTGTCAAATGAATTTTAGATACGTTGTTTTTAGTGATGAAATGTACTGATTTTCCTTTAACCAGCCCATTTCCTTACAATTAATCTATCTTAGCTAACATGCCATTTCATGGACCTTATCCTATTGAGTCCATTACAGAAGTAATTCACCTCATGTGATAAAATCATTTCCTTGTAATATGAAAGTAAGATCTTAGTGAGAGTTTGCTTAAAAAAGCTGTCACATTTTTCTTTGCTTGCTTTGTAAAACAGGTGTTTGAACTCAAAAAGCTGGTGGAAGAAGGAAAAATAAAGTACGTTGGTTTGTCTGAGGCAAGTCCTGACACTATTCGGAGAGCTCATGCTGTTCATCCAATTAGTGCTGTTCAGCTAGAATGGTCCTTATGGACCAGGGACATTGAAGACGACATCGTTCCGTTGTGCAGGTAATCATTGAAGCCTTTCCAGCAGTTAACAGCTTTGATCGTGAGCTTGAACTTCACTCACTCACATAAGATGTTCCTAGCATTATGCATACTTATTGAGACTGTGTAAACACACCTGCAGCCATGCATACATACATACCTTACATACACATGCATGCGTGTGTACATGCGTGCATAGGTATATAGTAACACTACTGTTACATCCCAAGCCCGGAGCTGGTTATAGGCTTAGGTATAAGGGAATCGATCATTCCATGCTGGGCTTGTGGCTTAGCAGAAACTACTTCGTACAATGACACCGGAGAAGTTTTGCTAGGCGTTCGAGACACACTTCGTATGAAACGCGTTTTAGAAACACTTCGTATGAAACATGTTTCAGAAATGTTTTGTATGCCTAGCAGAAATTGGAGAAGTTTTTTAGAAACAGGCTCAAAGTTGCACCTGATGCCAAGCCAAGATACAAAGCCAGGTTAGTGGCTAAGGGCTTCAAGCAGGAATATGGTGTGGACTTTGATGAGATCTTCTCTCCAGTGGTCAAAATGACCACACTTAGAGCTGTATTAGCTTTGGTTGCTCATGATGATCTGGACTTGATTCAGATGGATGTGAAGACTGCTTTTCTTCACGGTGATCTCCATGAGGAGATATATATGCAGCAGCCAGAGGGTTATGCAGTGAGTGGAAAGGAGAAGCCTGAAAAAGAGTCTTTACGGGCTCAAACAGGCACCAAGGGAATGGTATCATAAATTTGATACATTCATGAAATCCCAGAAATTCAGGAGAAGTGACATAGATCACTGCTTATACACCAAGAAAGCTTTGGATGGCAGTCTATTGATCCTCATCTTGTATGTTGATGATATGTTGATTGCTGGGAAATCTCGTAAGGAGATGGATACCTTGAAGCAGAGGCTGCATCAAACCTTTGATATGAAGGATTTGGGTGATGCAAATCACATTTTGGGTATGCGGATACTTTGGGACAGAAATCAGCATGTGTTGTATTTGTCTCAGAAGGAGTACATTGGCAAAGTTTTGCAGAGGTTCAATATGGACGGGGGGAAGAAGACTAGTACTCCTTTGCCTCCATATGTGAAACTCAGTGCTATGGACAGCCCACAGTCAGATAGTGGCAGGGCTGATATGGCCAAGATTCCGTATGCTTCAGCTTGTGGCAGTCTCATGTATGCCATGGTTGCTACTAGGCCGGACATTGCATTTGCAGTGGGAGTGGTTTCTAGATACATGGCCAACCCTGGCAAGAAGCATTGGGAAACAGTGAAAGGTGTCATGAGATACTTGAAGGGCACACAGGATATGTGCATTTGCTTTGGCAAACAGGATGCATTAGTGCATGGTTACACGGATTCGGATTATGCCGGTCATCCAGATAACCGGAAGTCTACTACCGGTTATGTGTTTACATTCACAGGAGGTGCTGTGTCATGGATGTCCAGGATGCAGAAGTGCACAGCCTTATCTACTACAGAGGCCGAGTATATTGCAGCCACAGAGGCTTGCAAGGAGGCATTATGGCTATCTCGGTTAGTGGTTGATTTGGGCTATACAGGGGATATTCCATTGTTGCATTGTGACAGTCAGAGTGCCATCCAGTTGGCAAAGAACCCTGTCTTTCATGCAAAGACGAAGCATGTGGATGTGAAGTATCACTTCATCAAAGAGGTGATAGAGAACAAGCAAATTCATCTTGTTAAGATTCATACGGATGACAACCCGGCTAATCTGTTGACAAAGAGTTTGCCTCCGGAGCGGTTTGCTCATTGCAGACACTTGATGGGCATTGGATGAGGCCAGTTTCAGCCTTGATATGGCCTTGTATATTATCATGTACATGCTGATTTTTCTTTTCCTTCATTTAAGGGCACTTTGCCTTTAAGTGGGAGGTTGTTGGGGTAAAGGCATTATGCCCACCCTTATAGTGTGTACAGGCCCATAAGTTATAGTACATAGTACACTTAGTACTTTTAATGTACTAAGTGCACTATGTGTACTAGTGCAATATACATGTGTGATAGGGGAGTCACACACTTATCCCCACAACTCTCTCTCTCTCCCTTGTTCTCTCTGTGTATGTTTGCCACATGTACTCTAACCCTAATTCTTCTTCTCCCATTCAACAGGTATTGCACCTGACAACTTGCTGCTAGGTGGCTACATCAAAAGGCTCAGAAGGATCCTCAATTGACAAGCGGAGACCAGGTTCCACAGGAGTAGAAACAGGTTTGCAATCTGTCATTTGAAAGTATTCCAAGAGCCGCTGAATGTATCTTCGTTGAGATAACATGATGCCTCCCTCAGTCGGAACAAACCAGATACCAAAATAATATTGCAGAAGATCCATGTCGGAAACGTCAAATGTATTCTGTAGGTTAGCGATGAAAGTTTCTATGTGCCCCTTGTTAGGGCCTGTCACAAGCAGATCATCCACATAAAGATCGAGGATAAAAAGATGATCCCTGCCTTTGCGGACATAAAGAGTGCTTTTAGTGGGGCTATTGTGAAATAGGCAAGAGAGAAGGTAGGCATGTATCTTCTGATACCAAGCACGAGGAGCTTGTTTAAGGCCATATAGTGCTTTGCGCAATTTGCATATCTGATCCTTTGCACCCTGCTGAACAAAGCCAGGAGGTTGTAAGACATAAACCTCTTCCTGCAAATCACCATTCAGAAATGCAGTTTTGATATCCAACTGATGCACTTGCGAACCTTTATGCGCAACTAATGCAACCAGAGTCCGAATGGTCATCATACGTGATGTAGGTGCAAAAGTCTCATCATAGTCAATGCCTTCCCTCTGGGCATAGCATAGCCCTTGGCGACTAATTGAGCCTTAGACCGATCAACTGAGCCGTCAGGCTTCCGTTTTAGCTTAAACACCCGCTTCGTGCCTATAGCATACTTGTCGACAGGTAGATCACATAGCTCCCATGTATTGTTTCTAGCAATGGAATCCAATTCCGAACGCATGGTTGAAACCCAACTGTCATTCTCCAAGGTATCAAAGTGAGAAAGCGGTTCCCCATTCAGTGGAGTAGCGACAAGGACTGTGTCTATAAAATGGGATACATGTCTAAAGGCAGCTCGTGTCCTTCGTGAGCAAAGGTTCAGACAGCTTGTTGTCACGCAAAGTGGCTCGGAGCTAGCGCAGAATCCGTTGAGAATCACGAATAGCTGCATCCTCTTCAATTAATGCATCACCCAAGGCATCCGAATGAAAGGGTTGCTGATCCGGAGCAATAGGGATATTGTTGAACTGTTGAATCTGTTGATGGGCTGCAACAACAGGTGGCTGAGTTGGAGATAAGGCGGTGGTGCTAAGAGGAGTCAACACCAGTACCAAACAAAGGCATCGATATATCAAATACATCCGGAGTATCAATGGATGGCTATAGCCTACATGAAAGCATGGATTGAGATGCATATTCATCAAAGACGACATCTCTGGATACTATCAACTTTTGACTAGACGGAACATACAGCCGATAACCTTTGCTTTCACTGCTATACCCCACGAAAACACATTTCAAAGCCTTTGCTTCAAGCTTATGTCTTTGTTGTGCTAGTACATGCACATAAGCCATACAACCGAATATACGCATATGAGTAATAATTGGAATTCTGCCATTCCAAGCTTCATAAGCTGTCATAGATTTTAGTGCTTTAATTGGACAACGGTTCAGTACATAATTGGCACACATGACCGCTTCAAGCCAAAATCTAGAAGGCAGATCCTTGCTTTTGAGCATGCACCTGGCCATTTCCATGAGTGTCCGATTTCGTCGTTCGGCTACAACATTCTGCTGTGGTGTATAAGGAGTGGTATATTGATGAGAAATGCCATGGGACAACATGAAAACAGTAAATTCAATTTACAGATATTCCCTCCCTCTGTCTACATAATTTCAGCAGCTTATGATTGCAAGCATTTTCAACAAGAGGAAGAAACTGACGGAAAGCTGAGAATGCATGTGACTATTCTTTCAGACCATAACACCCAACAGAAGCGTAGTTATAGATGCCCACCGAAAGTATAGATGCCCACCGAAAGAGGGAGCCCACATAGGACCACAAAGATCACTGTGTACTAGCTGCAATGGGCGAGTAGCACCGACAGTGCCATCTTTCGAAAAGGACCGACGATGCATTTTTCCCATTATACATCCCTCGCATACATGCTTGTGGGGGAGTTGCATAGATGGCAGCTCATGAACCATAGCTTGACGTTGTGACCACATAAGAGATGAAAAATTCAGATGAGAAAATTGAGCATGCCAAAGCTCAATTTCACGCTGAATCCGTGGCGTGGAAATAGTCAAGGCATCTGCATGAGGATTAGTACTTCTTTCATACATGTCAAGCCTGTATAGGCCATTGCGCAGTGTACCAAACAAGAGAATCACATCGCAATTAGTTTTGTCGTGAATGAAACAACAATGATCAGAAAACTGAATCTTCAATCCTGCTTTGGCAAGTGCTGGATTGAATTAGTTCTGTCGTGAATGGAACGGCAATGATCAGAAAACTGAATCTTCAATCCAACTTTGGCAAGTGCTGAGACAGAAATGAGATTCTTGCGAATTCTTGATACATACAAGGTGTCTACAAGAGTATAAGGATCCCCAAAGCATGAAGTCAATTCCACATTGCCAATGCCTCTGATGGCATAGGATGTGCATTGTTAGCACACAACTGTTCCACCTAACATAGCATCTTTTAAGGTAGAAAACAGCTGCTTGTATGAAGTAATGTGCTTAGTGGCACTGGAATCAAAGTATCAGTCTGCATCTGACAAGAACAGACAAGAGGCAGGCAGATTGTCACAAATCCCTATATTCTAGGGACATGCGGATGCGTGTCAGGCCTAGAAACATGCGGATGCATGTATGTATTGTACTTGGGCATGTGTATGGATCATATGAGTGGATGCATATGAGTCCACATGGCAGGACATTTGTGGACTTTCGGGCGGTGCCCGTGTGGATTCCGGCCATGCACACATGGTGTGTTATGATGGCAGGCATAATATTTTCAAGTACAAGAATGATGATAGGTGGTTCTCCAAGTTTACTTGTGCACAATGCATAAATGATGCATGCCATAACTTTATTTTACTTTGTGTGACATTGTCTTGCTGCCTGGACAATGCTTGTTATTTTGGCTTGTGAAGTCCGAGGGACCGGGGACGCCCGGGCACCTTGTGGACACGTGTGTGCACTCCTGCTTGGGCCTAAAACTGTGGGCTTATGGGTTTTGCAGGTGGTAAGTGCGTCCACACTCAATTTACAGCTTATTTTATTTACTACTAAAGTTTATTGGTTTGCAGGTCCACACTCATTAATAAGTGGCCGGACAACTTATAATGCGTTCGCATTTGGTTGGACCAAAATTAATGAAGTCCGGACAGCTTATGGCCATTTCCCATTTGGTTGGACCAAAATTAATGAAGTCCGGACAGCTTATGGCCATTTCCCATTTGGTTGGACCTAAACTTATACAAACAGGACAAATGGAGCACTATGGGCTGGACACCTACCTGGACACCTCATGGGGACACTTGTCAGCCTGTATGTGAACCCACCAAGCCCCATAGGTGGCACTGGAGAAAGGCGCCTCCTTCAAGAGGTCATTTGGGCTGTTTTATTCATAACTCAACACATTGGAGAGCTGGTTGAAGCTTTGGGAGTTGCTACAGGGCTGGTTGCTTGCTTCCCGGACTAACACAAGCATGGATATCGATCCCCACACTCTTCTAAAGGGCTGGTTGGTAAATTTCAGACCTGTAATTTCTGGTTATTGCGAGTTTTGGGCTGGTTACAGGTGTCCAAAGTCAACTTGGACAGTACAGGACAGCTCTAGGGACCTCCACAGGGCTGTAGGACCCTTTACAGCAATGGAAAGTTGCTGTTTTGGACTGGTTATTGCATAAAACAGGCCGGACAGCAATGGAATATGTGAGCATGGATGTGTCTCAAGGATTCTTGGTGTAACAGGTGTTTAGGGCAAGCATTGGGAACACTTGCTCGCGGAGAACACAGGTTTCTGGATCAGTTTCTCGCGTGGAAACAGGGCCTAAAGATCCATTTACATCTTGTGCAGGGCGGAGTACCTGTGAGGATTGTGATACTCTTGTGCAGGGCGGATGTACCTGTGAAGAGGCTTGTGCAGGGCGGATGTACCTGTGTGTAGGGCGGATGTACCTACAGATTCTCTTGTTTGAAATGTATTCATTCATGATGTATTTGGAAGAATCAGGTGCAGGCTGGTGGTGAATCCCCAGGCACCCGTAAACTTGTACTTGCAGACTCTTTTGGTAATATAACCTAAAGGGGGGGGGTCAGCCTATCATCGGCCCCTTTATGTGGTGTACTGTCATTTTCAGCTTTGTGGTTGTAATGCTCAAGTGTTAAGTGCTCAGAATCTTGTTCACATTTATACGATTCCAATACACGCGTCCGCCTCCCGTTACATTGCGCCTCCCGTTACATTGGTACCAGAGCTCAGTTTTTCCCCTCATTGGAAAACGGTCTGAGGCTTGGAATCATAAGTGGTGACCTGATTTGAGTGTCATGGACAGCCACATTTTTGACAGTGTGGGGAACACACAGGACCGTGAATTTCATGGTACAAAGGATGCAAGAGATGCTGCAGGCAATGATGTCTATGGAGATGCAGGTACTCATGACACTATGCATTCTGATTTGGAATCTTTGAGGCGTCAAGTGCGACGCTATAGGGCTGAAACCGAAGAGCTTAGGTCATTGAAAAATGACCCGGATGTACAAAGGGTGTTGGCTGCGAAGGCAAAGGCTTCGGTCCATGAAGTCACTTTTGAAGCAATTGCAAAGGAAATGGATGTTGAGAAACCCCGAGAGCTTGCACTTGCATACCTAATGGTTAAGGGTGATGTATACACTGAAGCAGATGGTAGTTTGTCTTTCAAGAAGCCACCCCTCATGGCTGCCCGTGGTGATGCACATGATGCACAACAAGCAGAAAGAGCACAGCAAGTGCCAAATGCTGAAAGGACAAGAGTCCCTGGTGCTAGGCTTGATGCAGGTCAAGAGAAGAGTAAGGATGAGGGATCCTCTACTCATTCCCGCTTTGCTCCAAGAAGACATGTCCGTTCTCGTGTTGAGCTTTCCACTCTTTTGGAGAGTGTGGCTCAAGAGAGAACGAAGAGGGATCGTGAATCTTCATCGCGGCATCATCATCATGCAGATGAACAGGATGTACATAGGGATGCTTATAGAAGGAAGAAGCCTCGAGAGTTCAAGTCCGGTGACAAGGATGTAAAGTTTGAAAACTTTCAGGGACGGATGGACTCTACCAAAGCACTTGCTTTCATTAGACAGTTTGAGATAGCTTTTTGCAATGAAGACTTTTCGGAAAAGTCTATGCTCAGGCATGTGGGAATGCATCTCAAGGATACGGCAAGTGATTGGTGGCTTGCAAAAATACTTGATGGAAGTGCTGCCCCAACTTGGTCTTCTTTCAAAATTCAGTTTTATGATCAATTCTTACCACCAAACTTTGCAAAGGATGTACGCAAGGAGTGGGATTGGCTGTCCCAAGATGAGGGAGAGTCCGTTGCTTCATACATAGCAAAGTTTTGGAAAGTCCTTCTCAAGGTTACTCCCTTCATGAAGATTGGAGAGGACGAGAAGAAGAGAAAGTTTGAATCGGGGCTCCATCATATCATTCAACAAAGCTTGGGAGTGTACCCAAATAAGACCATACAAGAGCTTATACACTCAGCCATGATTGCGGAGAACTTGCACATAAAAGCATCCACAAATAAGCCATTTGCAGGTCAAAACAAGAGCAAATTCAGGGCTGGTTATGACCAGAAAAAGGGTGGACAGCCACCTAAGAATGCTCCCAAAGATGGCCGAGATGCAAAGGATGACTCCGAAAAGAAGCCGGGGGGTAAACGCCACAATTTTGGGCTCTCAAAACAGTAATTGGAAGAGTACAGGAAGGCTGGAAAATGCTTTAAGTGTGGCAGTAAAGATCATATATATCCTAAATGCCCACAGAATCCTAAGAATGCTGAGCCTAATGTGCAAAAGCCTCTTGTGAATGTTGTACCCGATGTGCAGGGTAATACAGGGCATGAGCCCAAGAGTAGAGTCATATGCAAGGCTTGGGGCAAATTGAAGGATCAGCCCGCTTTATTTCTTTTTGATGATGCTTCCACAGATAACTTTATATGCGTACAGATGGCTGCCGCCATAGGTCTCAATGTGGAAGACATGGGAATGCAAATGAATGTAGATGCCGCCTTTGAGGGCAAACAGGTTGATGTAACTCCGGTCATTGGTAAGCTCCGTGTACATATACAGGACTACCTCGACTATGAGAGCTTTTTAGTGGCTCCTCTTACAGGTTGTGATGTTTTGTTGGGGATGCCCTGGCATCACCGTTTAGAGCCTATTAAGGCTTACAAAGAGAAGAAAATCAGCTTTGTACATAGAGGCCGTGAGCACTCTATAGATGCTGGTACTACTGGAAGTACCATACCTCTTGTAAGCCATGTACAAATTAATAAGGCAATAAAGAAATCAGCTTGTTCTTACTTGGTTTTTGTACGTGATACCATTGAACATTCTAGTGTTGATGTTAGTACATTAGATCAAGACAAGCTTGACTTTTTGAATGAGTTCAGAGATTGTTTTGCGAATGCTTTGCCAGCAAGGTTGCCACCAGAGAGGCCGGAAGATCATTGCATAGATCTAATTCCCGGTAGCTCTCCACCTAATAGGCCACCATACAGGGTGAGTGCTAGTCAACAAGAAGAGATTATGGCACAGGTGAATGAACTTTTGGAAAAGGGTTTGATTCGGCCTAGTTCCTCGCCATATTGCTCGCCGGTACTTCTTGTTCAAAAGAAGGATGGTACTTACAGGATGTGTGTTGATTACCGTGCCCTCAATAAGATAACCATCAAGAATCGGTTTCCGATTCCGCGCATTGATGACATCTTGGACAAGCTTGAAGGTTCGGCATGTTTCAGCCGAATAGACCTCAAGAGTGGGTATCATCAAGTGAGAGTGGCACCTCAAGATGTACACAAGACTGCATTCAGGACAGCCTTTGGTCTTTATGAGTTTTTGGTGGTGCCTTTTGGCCTTACAAATGCACCCGCTACCTTCAACAGGATGATGGACAGGGTGTTCAGAAAGCATAGAAAGTTCACAGGTATATTCTTTGATGACATTATTATATTCTCAAAGAATGAAGCCCAACATCGTGAGCACCTGGCTATTGTGTTTAAAGAGCTTAAGGAAAATCAGCTCTACATAAATGCAAAAAAGAGTGAATTCTTCCTCCCAGAAATTCACTATCTTGGTCACATTGTATCAAAGGATGGTGTGCGTATGGATCCCGCAAAGATACAAACCATGCAAGAATGGCCAGAGCTGAAATCAGTCCATGAAGTGAGGAGCTTCCTTGGTTTATGTGCTTACTACAGGAGGTTCGTCAAGCATTTTGCTTTTATTGCCGCTCCGTTACATGACTTAACGAAGAAGAAAGCAATCTTTAAATGGACACAAGAAGAGAGAGATGCCTTTCAAAAGTTGAAGAGTGCAATCATCTCGGGACCGGTACTCATTATTCCGGATTTGCACAAACCTTTTGTTGTGGAATGTGATGCAAGTGGGGACTGCATAGGGGCTGTTTTGAACCAAGAAGGACATGCCATTGCCTATGAGAGCAGACGCTTGCAACATGCAGAGCTTCACTTACAGGTTTATGAGAAGGAGTTGTTGGCTGTAATTCATGCCCTTACTATTTGGAAACACTATCTTTTAGGGGCTGATTTTATGGTCAAAACTGATCATCAAAGTTTGAGATACTTTTTGACTCAAAGTAAGCTCTCAGAGAAGCATATGAGATGGGCAAATTTCCTCTCAATGTTTCATTTTCAGATTTTACACACTCCAGGGAAAAAGAATGTGGTGGCAGATGCCTTATCTAGACGACCACAGGTTCATGCTATTACAGTTGCATACCATGAGGACTTATCGGATATGCGTAATACTTATCATCTGGATGAGGATTTTGCACATGTATGGGCTGATTTGCAAGAGGGTATTGCTGTCCCATCTTATGTCATAAGAGATGGATATCTCATGATGCAAAATCGTATGTGTGTGGTAAAGAACCTTCGCCATAAGGTTATGGATGAGTGCCATGCTCCTCCATATGCAGGTCATAGAGGCATTTTGGCCACAGCACAAGCTTTGGAGAGGTATTTCTTTTGGCCACATATTCGCAAGGATATTGAAGCATATGTGCGTGAATGTATGGTATGTCAAAAGGTCAAATTTGACAGACATAAAGCACCTGGATTGCTTCAGCCTTTGCCTATACCAAATGAACCACGGGAAAGCATTGCTATGGATTTCATTATGGATTTGCCAAGGACGCCACAGGGAAATGATGCTATTTGGACCATTATTGACAGGTTTAGCAAGCAGGCACATTTCATTCCCGTGCGCAAGACAATAAAGCCAGATCATATGGCTAGGATGTTTTTGGCACAGATATTCAAACACCATGGCATGCCTAAATCTATTGTGGGGGATAGAAATCCTAGAACCACAAGCTTATTTTGGCGCGCATTGTTTGACAATATGGGTACAAAGCTGAACTTCTCATCAGCTTAACCATCCATAGACAGATGGGCAAAGTGAAATAGCAAATTCAGCCGTCCTCGACTTGCTGAAATCTTATGTATCCGACCGCAAATCGGATTGGGAGAAGTATTTGCCACTTGTGGAGTTTGCCTACAACAATACGGTACATACTTCTACGGGCAAGGCGCCCTTTGAGATTATCTATGGCAAGGTGGTACTACCACCCATCCTTCGTACAAAGGATGAGATTTTTGCAGCAGATGAGTATGTCAGAGACTTGGATACTGCATTTGCACAGGTACGGACAGCCATAGAGAGGTCTCAAATCAAGAATAAAAAGGCAGCTGATAAGCATAGAAGGGATGTACAATTCAAACAAGGTGATTGGGTCTTGCTGAAATTTGAAAAGGCACGCCTTATGAAGAGGCCAGGAAAAGAGGGAAAGTATCCTAAACTTTCCAACAGGTACTATGGACCTTTTCAGATCTTGGAGAAGATC
Organism: Cibotium barometz; assembly: GCF_041138505.1. Taxonomy (NCBI): domain Eukaryota; kingdom Viridiplantae; phylum Streptophyta; class Polypodiopsida; order Cyatheales; family Cibotiaceae; genus Cibotium; species Cibotium barometz. The sequence goes on along the minus strand of NC_141055.1, from coordinate 30,365,891 downwards.
AATGATGTTGCATTTCGGCTTGTACTCCCAGATCATTGGAACATGCATAATGCTTTTCATGTGAGCCTATTGAGGCCTTATGTGGGACCGACACCGTTTGAGCCGGTTTTGGAAGACCCACCCGAGGTGGATGAGCTGGAAGAGATTCTTCAACCTGAACAGATTGTTTTTCACAAGGAACGAAAGCTTGCGGGAGGCAAACTTGTTCGTAGGTACCTTGTGAAGTTCAAGAATTATTCAGCTTTGGATGCGAAATGGATGGATGAGGCCTACTTCGAGGATTACCCAGATCTTTTGAAGGCCTATCTGGAGGCTTTTCAGTTGCGGTCAACTGATTAGAAGCCGGGGGGATGTCACAAATCCCTATATTCTAGGGACATGCGGATGCGTGTCAGGCCTAGAAACATGCGGATGCATGTATGTATTATACCTGGGCATGTGTATGGATCATATGAGTGGATGCATATGAGTCCAAGGACATGGCAGGACATTTGTGGACTTTCGGGCGGTGCCCGTGTGGATTCCGGCCATGCACACATGGTGTGTTATGATGGCAGGCGGAATATTTTCAAGTACAAGAATGATGATAGGTGGTTCTCCAAGTTTACTTGTGCACAATGCATAAATGATGCATGCCATAACTTTATTTTACTTTGTGTGACATTGTTGCTGCCTGGACAATGCTTGTTATTTTGGCTTGTGAAGTCCGAGGGACCGGGGACGCCCGGGCACCTTGTGGACACGTGTGTGCACTCCTGCTTGGGCCTAAAACTGTGGGCTTATGGGTTTTGCAGGTGGTAAGTGCGTCCACACTCAATTTACAGCTTATTTTATTTACTACTAAAGTTTATTGGTTTGCAGGTCCACACTCATTAATAAGTGGCCGGACAACTTATAATGCGTTCGCATTTGGTTGGACTAAAATTAATGAAGTCCGGACAGCTTATGGCCATTTCCCATTTGGTTGGACCAAAATTAATGAAGTCCGGACAGCTTATGGCCATTTCCCATTTGGTTGGACCTAAACTTATACAAACAGGACAAATGGAGCACTATGGGCTGGACACCTACCTGGACACCTTATGGGAACACTTGTCAGCCTGTATGTGAACCCACCAAGCCCCATAGGTGGCACTGGAGAAAGGCGCCTCCTTCAAGAGGTCATTTGGGCTGTTTTATTCATAACTCAACACATTGGAGAGCTGGTTGAAGCTTTGGGAGTTGCTACAGGGCTGGTTGCTTGCTTCCCGGATTCACACAAGCATGGATATCGATCCCCACACTCTTCTAAAGGGCTGGTTGGTAAATTTCAGACCTGTAATTTCTGGTTATTGCGAGTTTTGGGCTGGTTACAGGTGTCCAAAGTCAACTTGGACAGTACAGGACAGCTCTAGGGACCTCCACAGGGCTGTAGGACCCTTTACAGGTGGATTTCTCGCGATGGAAAGTTGCTGTTTTGGACTGGTTATTGCATAAAACAGGCTGGACAGCAATGGAATATGTGAGCATGGATGTGTCTCAAGGATTCTTGGTGTAACAGGTGTTTAGGGCAAGCATTGGGAACACTTGCTCGCGGAGAACACAGGTTTCTGGATCAGTTTCTCGCGTGGAAACAGGGCCTAAAGATCCATTTACATCTTGTGCAGGGCGGAGTACCTGTGAGGATTGTGATACTCTTGTGCAGGGCGGATGTACCTGTGAAGAGGCTTGTGCAGGGCGGATGTACCTGTGTGTAGGGCGGATGTACCTACAGATTCTCTTGTTTGAAATGTATTCATTCATGATGTATTTGGAAGAATCGGTGCCAATGAGAAGACGACCTCAGAAGCAGCAGGAAAATGAGACTTGCTCTGAAACTTGCACTGGGACAGTGTTTGGCGGTGAAGAGCTATTGACTCAAAAGCCAAACTCTAAACCCTAGGCACTGTCTCCAAACAACACTGTTCTGAAACCGATGTTGGATGTGAAAGGAGATGCTCCGCATAGACTCACAGACAAGACATGCACACAAGCTCAGAGAGCAACAGAGTCGATGGTGATAGCTGGAATGTACTCGATTAGGTAATGAGCGTGTGGAGTACAACGTACTAGTAGAGCCCTTAGAGGGCTGATGTGGTTGATAACACACTAAGGGTGTGCTCTAACTTCTTCCGAGGAAAAAACCCCTACCGTGATTAGCTTTTTTCACACCGGAACTTCTTGGAGGCAGAAGGCTAACAGGGACCAGACTTTGGAACGAAGGACTGGAGGAGAGTGGAGAGACTCTCAAGGTTGTGATGTCACGTGTGATCAGGAGTAAGCCGTCAGTGCCACATGCCATGGTACTCAGAGTTTGGATCAGCCCCCCCCATCATAGATGCCATGTTCGAGACCATCACATACATAACAAGTCGACACATTACATAGAGATCGCCTCTTGTGGAATCCTCTAGAATTTGTTGACATAGGAGGATCATAGCACACACGCACCATGAGTTGGTTTAAGTCACATGGCTTGCAGATGGACCACCTCCCTCCTTATAAGTATAGCGATCACTCCCCCTTCTTGATCTCTCACGGTAGATCAACCTCATCGTCCATCTAGATCTGACCCGGCTTCATATAGACTAGACATGGATATCCGCGATCAAGCTATCCCCGAAGCTCGAGCCCCACAGAGGGCTTTTTTGATGGTTAATAGGGATGGATTCATTGAGAGGTCCAGTTATCACCACAAACACATGTCCCATGACATAAGGATTGCCTTTGGTCAACTGAGGGTGTCGCCACATTGCCTTCGTATTGAGACGGGGAGAGTAGAGGGCATTCCACGGGATAGACTGTTATGTAGGTTATGTGGCAGGGGGGAGATAGAGTGAGCAGAGTTATACCTACTTAGATGCCTAGTCATCTCTGAGGGGTGTGGGTGCTACCACTGTCTTTTAGTGAGGAGTTTGGGTCCTTGTCACAGGTGATGCATTATAGAAATGAGAGATGTATGGGACTATACATAACAAAGCCGAGGCACCATAGAGACAGACTAACCCAAGAGGCACAATACGGCATAGACAGCTACCGTTGACTTTTTTGGCTTAGTGGCGAGGCCCGACTTACTCTTAGGCCATACGAGATCCGCGGGGGCAGATTGACCAAGACAGGGCTAGACGTACCCACACTGAGTGAGCACTCCACACACTCGGGGGGTTCTCTGAGAGGGAGAGCACATTTTCTCCATAGAGCTAGCTGCTAGACGACCCCAATCCGGAAGGCCCAGACCCTCCACCTCACATCTCGAGATCCAGGACTTGCCTCAATGACATATAGAGGCACTTCCATAGGTGGACATAGAGGCCAAATACTCGGGTCATGAAGAGGACAACATTATGAGTTCGGACATATGAGGCTCTTTTGTTGCCCACTATATTGTGTTTCAAGGCCGATGTCTATCTAGGACATTACTTGTAGGGCCACCTTACATGCTTCCACCCTGGCTACAAAAGCTATTGTTTTTTCTTTTGGAAGATAGTTTTTTATTTTTCATGTTGTCTTGACATAGTTTACTCATATATCACATGTAACATCTTTGTGGTCTCATAGACCCTTCGGGTCTTTCGTAGAATTTAGTAACAACTTTCTTTCATTCTTTCATTCTGTGTCACGTGCATGCCCATGCCATGGCTAAACCCTAGCATGAACAGTCTTAATCCCTGTTTACTCAGCAGTTAAGTCAACATCTACATCATCAGTTTCATCAACCATAGCAGCATCAGCATCATCTTCATCATCAGCATCATTGTCAACAATACCATCACTTGAGGGCATGGACTTCTGTCGGCTGCCTGTAGACAGCTTGTCAGCAGCCAGCAGAGAAGGCCTAGCAACAGTTGGGACAGCAACCAGATGAAGGCCTAGCAACAGTTGGGACAGCAATCTCTATTTAATTGTTGATTTTTTTTAGTAAATTTTAATATTTACTAATAAAATGTTATTTTTTGTTGATTTGTGTTGATGAATTGCACATGGATCATCGATTTGGTGATTGGAACATGTGTTACTACAATTCAATGGACGAATCGACGTTGCGGGGGAATACCGTGAGTTAATGCTATTTTTTCCTATTTTTTATGGTTAAAATCGAGCATTAATGGAATTTTTTACAAAAATACCATAAAGTTTATGGTGGATATTTTTGTAGAATGGATTCCCTGAATTTCTAGAAATTTTAGAAAATTTTTCCTAATTTTTTAGGAATTTTTTGAGTATTTTTTGATTTAAAATGTATTTTTATACATTTTTTGCGGGTTTTTTCCGCGGGAATGCGATCAAATTTCTGTCAATTTGCTACTGAAATTCAGTAGGGGACAGCGTGTTGATGCATAGATTGCTCTCCCGTGTGGGTGGAGTCCTCTCCGCCTCTCAAATCTGATATTTCCTTCATTTTTCTGTGAAATTTCTCTTAAAAAGGAATTTTTTAAATTAAACATTAATCATAATTAATGTCTAATTATGATTATGAGTTTAATTAAAAAAGCTTAATTAAAGATTAAGCTAATCTCTGATTAACAGAGAAGGGTGGAGAAAGAGAATGAAAAGGAGGTGAAGGAGAGGAAAGATGAGAAGAAGGTTTTCACTCTCTCTATCTCTCTCTCTCTTACGCGCAGGCGACGACCGACGGGAGGGGGGGGGGGCCTGCGCTGCAGCCGGGCGAAAAAAATCGCCCCCCTCCTTAAAAAAATCAAATAGGTAATAACCCAATAAAGTTTATAATTTTTTTTTCATTTTAAAAAAAATGAGTTTTTTTTAAAAAATGAGTTTTTTAAAAAAAAACTTTTTGAATATATTTCAGGAAAAAGCTTGAAAATAGCCTGGAAAATACTGAAAAATAGGGGATTTGAGAAAAAAAAATCTCTGAAAAATCTCTGAAAATTTCTTCTTAAAATTTCTTGGCTTTTCATCTTCCGAAAAACCTTTGGCTTTCCGTTTTCTCGAAACCTTTTGGCTTTTCGAATTCCTGAAAAACTTTTGACCTTCCGTATTCCGGAAATCTTTGACCTTTCACATTCCGAATTTTTTTTTTGGTCTTTTCATTTTCCCAAAACTTTTGGCTTTCCGTATTCCGGGAAAACCGTTGGAATTCCGAAATTTTTTTGACCATTCGTATTCTAAATGCGTTCGGGGTTGATCAAAAATTTTAAAAAATTCTTGAAAATTAGTGGAAAATTTACAAAGGCTATTTTAAATTTTGGAAAAATGTGGGGTTGGTGTTTGGCATGTGGTGTGTCCATTCGGGCGCCCGTGACCATTCAAATTCCTTTAAAATTATATTTTTTGACCCAAAAAATTAGAAAAATTCATTAAAATTAAAAATTTTCATTGGATTTGAGAATTGTCGGGCGAAATTGGAAATTTCGTGAACGATGGGATTCTCAGGAAAAATTAGAAATATTCTGAAATTATTTTTAGAAATCCTAAAAATTGGTATTTTTAAAATATCAATGGTATTTTGGCAAATTAAATTACTAAAAATTTTCTGGAAAAGTATAGGTTTGGAATGCCATGAGATAGGTTTAGTGGAATTCAAAATTATTATATTTTGAGACCCTGTTAAATTTGGAAAAATTAGAAAAAAATCATGATAATTCTTTTTCTCGAGAATTTAATATTTTCGAGGGTTATTTAATGTTGAAGTACGTTTTCTCGTGCTGACATTAGATAGATGCAAGTTATTCGCATATTATTAATACGATTATACCTCGTATTAATGGATATTTATGTTTGGATTAATTCGAAACGATGTATTCATGATTTTTTACCATTGTTTAGCCATTCTTTTTGGACATGTTCCTTAATTTCTTTTGATGGCTATAATTTTCGTTCAAAGTGTGTTTCACCTTTGACACTTTTCCATGATAATTTATTTTGCACCGCAGCAGAAGCAGAAGCAAAGTGCAATATTTATGGCATTTATTGCCAAGAGCATGTCTAGGACCTGGCCGACAGCCCTTGGTGCTGGCCGACTTGTGCCTCAGATTATTATATAAGCATCTCATCGTTTTCAACAATCAGCAAGTCATTAGTTGAGCATTCAATCATCTAGAATCAGTAAGACTCATGTAGAAGGGGCATCGGTCACCTCTATGGGACTGACCATAGCCCTACATCATGTACAAGCATCAAGTTACCTTTTTGTACCATAGTAATACAAGAAAACCTGACACCTAATCTCTGTTCTCTTCTCTCTCCTTTGTCTTAATCTTGTGTTAATTAGCATCAATGTTCTTAATCATATGCTTAGGACTGTGGATCAGTACAGCAAGGCCTCTGCGCATGCAACATTGGTATTAGAGCATTCAAGCTCAGCCCACTAAGCTATGTCCCAAGGAAGGTGCACAGTTCCAGCAGAAAGCATGCAGCAGGGTAGCAGAAGGAGTGGTCCACAAAAAATAGGCAAAGCCAGAGGAGGCATCCCCTGAGGGTAGGTACGCATACCTAGCACCTCATTAAGCTCTAAGATCATTTCCAAAGGCCTAGCAACAGGCATGATCAGTTCCGGTAGGTGACCCGACGCTGTGTCAAGGTTAAGGGAAAGCATACATGGGGACAACAGTGAACAGTTGCTCAGTTCTTCATCAAAGACTTGGAAGTGGAGATCAGGAGTGAAGGAGTTTAGACAAAAAATATCAGTCAGTAGCAGTCAAAGTCAGTAAGCAGTAGTAGTTCAAGGTCAGTAAAAGTCCAGGGAGAAAGGATGACAGAGTGTTCAGACAAAAAATATCAGTCAGTAGTAGCAATCATAGTCAGTAGCAGTTCAAGGTCAGTAGAAGTCCCGTGATCAAGTTTAGCAGAAGGGAATGCCATGTGCACGCCCGTGCCATGGCTAAACCCTGGCATGAACAATCTTAATCCTTGTTTAGTCAGCAGTTAAGTCAACGTCAAGTTTAGTAGAAGGGAATGCCATGTGCACGCCCGTGCCATCGCTAAACTCTAGCATGAATAGTCTTAATCCTTGTTTAGTCAGCAGTTAAGTCAACATCTACATCATTAGTTTCATTAGCCATAGCAGCATTACCATCAGCATCACCATCAGCATCACTATCATCTTCATCATCAGCATTATTGTCAACATTACCATCACTTGAGGGCATGGACTTCTTTCGGCTGCCTGTAGAGGCTGCCTGTAGACAGCCTGTCTCAGCAGCCAGCAAAAGGCCTAGCAACAGTTGGGACAGCAACCAGATGAAGGCCAGAAAGGAGGGGCAGATAATAAGCTTCATTCAAAACCATCAATTTATTTTGAATGAATTCTGTAAGAGATTGCCCAAAAAGGATCTCTTGAAGTACTCGGAGACATGCTGCTTTGGTTATAACTTTCTCATGATGAAGAGGTTGTCCAAAGTGAAGTTGCCTTTGAAGCAGTTGGTTGTACGCAATGAGTGGATGGGATGGGCTCTTTCTCGGTCATGAGCCTTCATAGAGGTTGCGAAAACCATACAAGACTTCACATTTTTCAACTCTATCAATGTTGTGATGAAGCTGATCATGCGCTTGATGCGGATTGCAGATAGACGAGAGCCATGCATTGGCAAGGTTTATGAGGGGATTGACCGAATGATTGAGAAAATAGGGGAAATGGGCTTGTCTAATGAGAAATATGCAGAGGTTCGAGAATTATATGAAGCAGTTATCATTCTCCCATGCATGTTGCTGCGTATGTCTTGGATCCCAAGTTCCAAGGATGTGGACAAGAGGCCGATAATGAGGTGATGGATGGTTGGGAGACAGTGCTTTCTAGGCAGGTTCGTGATGCAGATAAACAAAGGTTGGTGAAAGACCAACTTGGATTTTATTGCACAAAGTTGGGAAGGTTTGGATCGGCCGATGCACAGAGAGGCGGGTTTAAGATAGGAGTTGCTTTATGGTGGAAGGAATATGGGGCTCGTACATCAGAGCTTCAATCATTGGCAGTAAGGATCTTGTCTCAAAAGTGCAAGCTCCTCTCCCATTGAGCAACTATGGAGTCTGTTCGGCCATGTTGCATCCAAGAAGAGGAACAAATTTAGGACAAAACAAGTCAATGACTTGATTTTTGTTGAGTGCTAATTTGCGCTTGCTTGGTGATATGGCTTCTCTCAAACTAGAGAAGTTTATATTACTTGATGAGGAGTCCTCTGATGATGAGGAGACACGCGGACTTGCAGATCCTGGTGAGGATGGGGTTGAAGATTTGGATACTGTAGATGTTGGTCTTGATGATATGGCTTTCTTGGATGACATAGATGATAGTCTTCTTGAAGGCATTACTGGTAGTAGCCATACATGATATCTCCTTACTATTTGCATGTCACCTTGACGCTTGGACTCTGGACTTGGGTTGTTTCTTCTATCTAGGCCGTGGGCCACATTTTGTCTTTTGTCACTTATGTTATATATGATGTGGGCTAATTTATTTTGACCTCTAAGATCTATTAGTATCTAGCCATGCAAATTGTGTGGTGCACTAGACTTTAGTGTGTCTGTGGTTTGGTTATATCTAAACTTTTGCAAATTCTGTAAGTATGTCTTTTTGTTTTAAGGTTACGTAATATGGGTTTTAAAATGAGCATTGTATATTAAGATTTATTGTCATTTCTAGGAATTATCTAGGTCGTTCGCCCTCGTTCCTGTTCCCCCTTTGGTCCGTTCCCGTTCCCTTGGTGGGGCTTTCGCTCCGTTCTTGTTCTGTTGCTACTATGATGCTTGGGATGCACAAGCATAGCATAGCTTTTGTCAAAGCATAACTAGAATAGGGTTTGTCAAAGCATAATTAGAGAATTCTTGGTTAAGAATGCAGAAGTAAACCCATGTCAAACCTGGAGTGTAATGCAGTTGTAGGCATTTGTGGCATATTCTCAGTTTAACAACAGGCCGTTTGTGATGGTTAAACCCGCAGGAAGCTGGGAATTGGAATTGTAGTATACAGTCCTCTAGGCCGTGGCTTTTTCTCTGGAAAAGCCACTGCTGAACAGTTGTCTGATACAGATGGTAGACTGGTAAGCTTTATAAGTACTTATCCATATTTTTATGGTTGGGTGTGTGCGTGCGTGTGTGCATCAATGTAGGGTACAATTAAAACAAGAGTCCAGCAATGTGTGCGTGTGTGCATCAGTGTAGGGTACAATTAAAACAAGAGTTCAGCAAGGTATGTTACATAATGCATTTGTGTCCATGTCAGGTCCAACACCCAAGGTTTCAGCGTGAGAATCTCGAAAAAAACAAGGTTTTCTATGATAATATTGCAAAACTGGCAGAGAGGCATGGTTGTACACCGGGACAGCTTGCTTTGGCATGGGTTTTGCATCAGGGGGATGATGTAGTGCCTATTCCTGGTAAGCACCTTAAATCTGCAAGTTTGTATTTGCTTCGCGGTAAGAACTTGCATGTTTGCGAAGCATGACATGGGATGCTCTTGATTTGGGCAGGCACATCAAAGACGAAAAACTTTGACGAGAACTTAGGTTCCCTTAAAGTAAAGCTCTCTCAAGAAGAGCTTAAAGAAATTGCTGCTGCAGTACCCGTGGATGAAGTTGTGGGGTTAAGATACCCTGATAATCACTATAAGCATGTATACAAGTTTGCAGACACACCTGCTTTCCAAGCATGAGAAAAGCTGTTACTAAAGCTTTGTACATTGTGATCTTTGGGGCAGTATGGTATGCTTATAGACGAAGGAGGAAAGAAAAGGATCTACACATACGCCATGCTTGAAGTCGGATACTATACATGAAGATGTTTCATAGCTAGACATAAGTGTATGCTGTGGCAACTCAAAATGCCAAGATAATTAATACTGCCAATAGAAAGCTCTGTTCCTTTGGATCTTATGGCAATCCATTATATATATGTGTACACACATACACACAAATACATTTAAATATATATATATGACTTAGAGGTAGACATTCGGGCATATAAACCTAATATTGATTTGGTCTACTAAAGAGAAACCTTTCTTTGTACAATATAAGTATTCTCATGCTTTTGAGTGGTTTTGATAGGCAGGGCCTTGTTTTAAGTGCGAGATGTTGTAGGACGTGCAGAAAAGACTCAGACAGTGTGGCACACAAGTTCACTATAAATCACCATTGTGATTAAAGAAAAAGAGTGTAAGTTGCATTCCTGAGAGGAAGAAAGCAAGGAGATCAAATGCTGTGTGCGCACGCACGTGTGTGCACAGTGTGACATCTTCATAATGCCATTCTGTGATTGTCTTGCATTGAGAACACACACACACACACACACACACACACACACACACGCATAGAGCGCACAATGAAAGAAAAAGGATGTGACTCACCTCCCCCAGCTGTAGGTTTGCTTTGCGGAGCCTCCTTGAGCTTGGGAGGGATAGACTTGTGCACCATCACCTTTAGATCATGAGACTACCTCGTAGTCAGACCACCACCATGCATGGTACTGGTATACAAAGCTCGGCAACCCTTGGCCCATTTTAGATCTAGATCCACACAAGGCATGCTCAACATTGAGTTATGAGCTCTCCTCATAACTCAACATTGAGCTCGTCACATGCTCATATAGGACTTGTGCACCATCACCTTTAGAAATGAGACTACCTCGTAGTCAAACCACCACCATGCATGGTACTGGTATACAAAGCTCGGCAACCCTTGGCCCATTTTAGATCTAGATCCACACAAGGCATGCTCAACATTGAGTTATGAGCTCTCCTCATAACTCAACATTGAGCTCGTCACATGCTCATATAGGACTTGGTGTATGGTACTGGTCTACAAAGCTTGGTAGCTCTAGACTTACCTTCGGGCTAGTCTACATCTAGATGCACACAATGCATGCTTAAATTTGAGTTATGATGAGCTCGTCTCATGCTTATATAGGACTTTGGCATTGTACGATCCATACTTGAATGGGCTAAATTTCTCTCTCTCAAAAGCTAGTTGCTTTTTAATATGATGCTTATGGACATCATCCCATGCCCATGCCAATGCCAAGGATGTAAACAAACTTGTCCTCTTAAGAGCTCACCTCCGTAGGAGTAAAGACAAATGCTCTCCCTCAGAAGATGCTACTTAATCTTCATTTGTCTTGTATGGAAGCCTTGACCATTAAACATATCTAAATGCATAAAATGCTTTTTATGAATAGGAATGTCTTTATTCATAGTATGTAGTGTCTAGTCCTTTAAAATAGAGATTAGGTGCTTTATGACACTCCTTAATAACTATTAGCACAAATGTAGTGTAAATTGAAGAGTACAATTAAATGTCCAAATCAAAGGAGTTTTGTAAAAGAATGATATTGCATGAAATAGCAGCTTTCAAATGTTAGGTTTGAACTCTCAATGGTAGATATTAGTGTATAATTAACTAATAAACAACATAAAACTTTGTGAGAAAATGCTTACATATGTGTATATATATATATATGTTAATCACTGTGTTAGTTAACATGATTTACCCACCTGACCTACCATAAGGTGATTTGCCATCTCACTTGCTCGAAAGGACACTTATCTTTTGTAAGATGGCGTTGGAATATATAAAGCAACATTACCATGTGCTTAATGTCAAATACGGAAACTATATAGATTTTGTGTATATAGTTTCTTGAGAGTGGTAATAGAGGTCGGACCATTTTTAAGTTTGACTAGCCTAGTGTGAAAACTAGTCATTTGTATATAAGTCATTTTTGACAATAAGCAAGATACAATCATTCCATTGTAATAATTTTGTTGTAAGATGGCGTTGGAATATATAAAGCAACATTACCATGCGCTTAATGTCAAATACGGAAACTCTATAGATTTTGAGTATATAGTTTCTTGAGAGTGGTAATAGAGGTCGGACCATTTTTAAGTTTGACTAGCCTAGTGTGAAAAATAGTCATTTTATATGTCATTTTTGACAATAAGCAAGATACAATCATTCCATTGTAATAATTTTGTTGTAAGCTTTCCTTCTTCCCTCTTAATGCTTGCTTGCATGCTATTGGATTCTTACATGCTAGATGGATGCTTGTTTGAATAGATGTGATTGTAGGTTTCTCGCTTCCATTAGCTTCTTCATTCCTCACCTTTTGTGAGAGAGAACCATCGAGAAGAACCATCTCTTCTTGCCTTCATCTAGGCATTGAGAGCTCTACCTTCACCATTGGCAAAGGAGCATTGCGGTGCGTGACAATGGAGTGAGGATGCGACGGCGGACGAGCTAGCACGTTCACATTGGGAAGTAGACAAAGCAATGAAATCTTAGAGCTGCAAAGTGTTAGTCTTTGAATACATGTGATTGTAGGTTTCTTGCTTCCATAAGCTTCTGTATGCCTTTTGTGAGAGGGAAATATCGTAAGAAGAACCATCTCTTCTTGCCTCCATCTAGGCATTGAGAGCTTTACCTTCACCCCATTGGCAAAAAAGTATTCCAATATAATAATGGAGTGAGGATGCGAAGGATGAGCTAGCGCACCCACATTGGGAAGCTGCATTTGGGGCTCTAAGGTAACACCCACTGACACATGCTTCAACAAGTCTAAGGTAAGCTCTTGACTAGAGCATATTTAGTGACGATCTCGTGGAGTAGCCTAGGGCTTAGCTCCATTTATCCGTCCATTCCAAGCTATCGGGTTATTGCCCAGAGGTCGCACTCCGAAAAGCATACACTTTTCAATCCATTGGATGTGTTTAATTTGAAGTTTGTTTGTTAGGATAAAATCTTGGTTTCTTGGTGATTTTCATGAAATTGGAACCTTAGAGACTTAGATTCATTGCTTTGATCTAAGGATGTTAAGCACAATGGTTAACATTATTCTAAGTGTGGTTATGCTTCATGTAATTTATTTTTATGCAAAACCATGCTAAACACTTCATGTAAAAAGATATAGGATGATCGAGCTTACGACATTTATAACGCCCACTATGAGCAACAAGCCTAGGTGTACATAGAGCTAGAGAACCAATTTTGGGCCCCCAATTGTTAAATGGGCAGTTGACCCCGTTGTAAAGAGAGAGCTCATGTATATAAGTGACTTATGAAAAGGATATAATTCCATTATCACAATCGAGTCTTCTTGTTTTTCTCTCTTGCTCTCTTCTGGCTATCTATGGTGGTGAGCTTGGGTGTGGATGCATGCATGCTTGCTTGATTATATGTGTGCTTGTAGGTGATGCTCTCTACCTTCTCCGTTCTTCTTCTTCTCCTTGGTCTCTGTCTTTGTCTCTCTCTATCTCTTGCACGCATGATGGCATTAAGATAGGAGTAGAGCTCTCCATAACTCGTTCTCTCATTGCGCCCTACCTAGCTCAAGAAAAGCTCCACTTGGGTGACATAAGTGGTAGTGGAGTGAGCCCCTAGTGGCTTCACATCAAGGAGTTAACTCTCTTAGGGTTGGCTAAGTGCATGTTCCCGAACCGACCCTTGTATCTTTCCTTTTCTCTTCTCTTCTTCCTCTCTCATGCAAGGAGAATGCTCATGTAGGTGAACATCTTTGGCGCAAATCCACTGGTAGAAGTTGGTTATGAGATGCTTGTTTGAATTGTGTTATTTTGTGTTCCCTTGTACAATGGAGTTGCAAGAGAATTGGGAGCATTAAGAGCTTCGGAGGTTACACCAAAAGCAGAAGCTACAAGTAAGTGCTTTGATTTTTCTCTTCATTTCATTAATTTTGATTTTTCTTTTAAGTAGTTAAAAAACTGCATATTTGCTAAATCCCACCATTAATCTTAAGATATTATGATTGAGTAGGCGTTCCTTGCATCATTAGATAGCTTAGGACTAGCCTAAGCCATCCATAAAAAGAAAACCCTAAAAAATCTTCAATTGAGGGGGAGAAATTAGAGAAAGACCATGGAAAAATTGGGTGCAGTTCAATCTCATGTTGCATCTTTGAGAAGTGAATGGCTGTTCACTTCACACAGGTATGATTGTAGCTCCCTTAGCCACGCTTGTTCACTTCTTGTTGGAGAATCTCACCAAATATGTCTCATAAATGAGAGTCATGTGCATTAAAAAGGGCATAAATGTACATTTAAAGAGCATAAATGTAGTACAGCTAAACGAGAATATTTGAAGGTGGCTGTCAGAAGATACATCATTTTGGCGTAGTCAAGATATTTGCTTGTCAGTCTCTCTGTGAACATCAGTACCTTCACAAACGTACGTCCATTCCTTCCCAAGCTTGAGTGAATGGCTATACCTTTACGAGTGAACGCCTATTTTCCCTCACGGATGAAAGTCTTTTTCCTAACACAAGACACAGATGTACCCTTTTGTTAATTGAATGTTCGTTCCACTAATAGAGGAATGCCCGTTCTTCTCTCTAGTCACAATCGTACCTTCTTGACACATGAATGCCCGTTCCTCCATAAGGGAATGCCCGTTCCTGTTTCCAATCCATGACCGTACCTACAATGTACGGTCGTAACTCTTATTAAGCCACGTCCATATCTACATCTGGTAAACGGCCGTTCCTAAGCTCCCTAAGGGCAAAAAAATTTCCCTGTCTAGAGTGTGACTCTGCACTGTTACTCAATGTATTCATGCACCTATGTTCAGGGAAATTGGTGCGAAACAACCCCTTATTCGACGACACTCAACCCTCATGCACAATCACTTGTGCTAGATCTAACCCTTTGGTTAACACAACATGGAGTCTAAAAGTGTTAGTCTTTGGTTAACACAACATGGAGTCAAAAAGTGTTAAGTCTTTGATAGCACTAGTGAAAGCATAGGACATCTAAGCACGGGACAAACCACCCTCGACTTAGAGTCAAGAGGATTGGCTGCCTAGTGCATGGACAGACCATTGACTCAAGAGCAAGCCCCAGGATCCCCTCCATATTCACGAAGGAGTCTTGCCTTGAGACTAAAAAACTTTATCCTCGGAAACAAACAATCAAAAGAGCCTCATCCCAGGGACATGAGCATGAAAAAACTGTCACACCTCAGCTAGATCCGAGACCAGAGGTAGGACACGGTCCAGATGACCTAATTCAGATTGATCCAACGATTTGGGGAGCCATGTTGGATGCTGCGGGTAGATTCATTCCAAGATCGTAGGCTAGCACCAAGCCAAGGACAAGAACCAGCTCCACAAGGTCTAGAGACCTCCTACCAAAGAGAAAGAGTCCACCCATAACTCTCCAGCCAGCTCCACAAGGTTTAGAGACCTCTTACCAAAGAGAAAGTCCACCAAGAACTCTCCAGCCCCAGCACACGGTACACATGTACAACCACTACCCACCTCGTGGGGTGTATCCCAGATACCATATGGATCCTTACGAAGCATACACCAGCCCACCACTGAGGCATGGTTCATAGATGGGATACTATCTTCTTGGTCTAGCTCCCCCGCCTATAGTACCCCAATCCGCACCAGCCTCGATCATGGTAGAATTGACACCTAAAATGTTGAGGATAGCCATGAAAATAGGAAAGGGGGTAGCTTCAGGAATTGTACCAGCAACACCTACGCATTCGGTGCAAGGGCCAAGACCGGAAAGAAATAAACCGGCCCACATTTCCAAACTTATCAGTAAGTTTAATGGGTCCGGAGACCCCATACCTCATTTGGAGATGTTTAACCAGATCTGTGAGGCATTTGGACACATGGAAGATTAGGTTAAGGTGAGTGCCTTTGGCCTCACCCTTGACGGGAAAGATGGACAGTGGTTTCGATCACTAAAAGTGGAAGACAAGGCTACCTTAAATGCCTTGAAAGAGGCCTTCACAACATAAGGATATTCAAGATAAGGAACTTGATGAAGTCTACTTGAACAGTTGTAGAACGTAAAACAGAAAGAGGAGGGAGAATCCATCCGGGACTATATCAACCAGGTGAGATATCTTCACTCTCGTTGTAAACGATAGGGACAAGTTCTGTGAGTGACGAAAGATTGATCGATTGATTCCTAGAGGGACTTGAAGATGTAGCCGTGCATAACTCCTCCCTATATGCTCTAGGGCATACCTCCTTTGAGCAATGCTGCAGAAACACCATGGATTTCAAGGCCAATTTCAAGGAAACTCATTCTCGAGAATTGCATGAGGGCACTTCTGAAGCTTCCTTCAAAACCACAAGCACAAAATTGGAAGGAAAGGAAAGGAAAAGAATTCTTTTTAGGACAATAGGTGGAGCAGCTAGCATTAATCTCTCTTGCACACAACCCTTAATTACATCAGGAAGGCAAAGATTGTACAAGTAATTGCGGGTGGAAAACAAGCAATGATAGATGCAGGTTATAGTCATATAGTGACCATACATTTCGATCTTTCTTGTGTAAATATGTTTATTGGTATTGCTTGAAACAAACAACATTGAAGATATTGCTTGGTATTGAGTCTGAGTCTGCAGAGGTTCAAAAGGCTCATGAGAGGATGCATTGGATCTTGGAGCTAAACCATTCTAGAATTACCTCAAGGAGTGCAAAAATAAGCATTTTGCACATGCATTTGGATCATGGCTTTCTATTATGAAGCCTTCTTATTTAGGCTTTAGCAGATGCTATGCCACACAATGTCAACCGCATGACGAGTTTTATATAGGTATGAAACGAGCATACATTAGTACTTTGAATATGTATACATTATATTTATGCTATCATATGTTTGAATAGGTGGTGGCTAACATTTAAAGAGCAAGTTGATGTCCATTCCCTCTACCATCCAGCCAAAGAATGGGTCACTAGTGAGGTGGAAGAGATGCATTTATCCTAAGATTTGGATTGAAGATCTCACAGGGACATCAAAGAAGGGAGATGAAGTGCATTCCGAATCTAGGCATTCATCGACAAAAAGACAATCGAGATCTCGAGCATTGCACTCCAATAGGGATACATCTAGTTCTGTTGGTCATCCACCTAGTAAGTCATTCTCTTTCTAAGAATATTTTAATCATTGCAAGTTTCATGCAACGCTCTTTTCTTGGGTTTTTAATATTCTATTTTGATTTAAAATAGCATCTCAAGATATTCATCCACGACATATGGTGATAGAAGAAAGCATGGTGTATGTGGTCGACACAATTCTTGGAGGATCTAGTTCATTGTGAGTGTATCAATTATTCAAACAAATAGATCATTGCTTTGTGTCTTCTAAAACCGATAACAATTGACCTTGACATTTTATGATTGTTTGTAGGAGGGCCACACATATGGCAAGGTTTTCTGGGGGTCTCAACAAGTATGGGAGTATTGTTCATTCGGCCGTGGCAGTTCAGGGATGCTCTTTAGTGTGGGCAGATTTCCCAACATCATTGATTGTTGATCCAGATTATCCCGTTGTGCCTAGATGGAATGCTTGGACGAAGGAGCTTATGGTTGCAACATGTGTGTTAGCCAATGAGTTTTTAAAAGATAACGGGACATTTGTCATAGCAAGCAATCCTAATCATCTTCCAACCATTATGGAGGTCGTGAAATCTCACAATCTCTCTCTCTCTCTCTCACGGACACTGTATCTAGAGATGCAAGGAGCTTACCCCATCAGATTGATGATGATGGAACTGAGAAGGTGACCTAACACCAACCACCTCTCCAACCAAACCAAACCAACTTCAATTCCCACCCATACCCCTCCCATCAATATCTTCCATGGAAGCTTCCTCTCTTCCACCACTCAACCCCCAATCCTCGACCTTCTCAACTAACTCAACCCCCTCATTGACCGCCTTCATGAGTCACCTATCCTCGAATCATTCCCAATCATTAGTATAACCCACTAGGCATCCTATGACTCTATCATATAGTCTACTCTTACCTTGACTAAGCACTCACCCACTGGCATCCTATGACTCTATCATATAGTCTACTCTTACCTTGACCAAGCACTCACCCACTGGCAAAGCCACCATTTAGACCATCCATGTGGCTTTCCCATAGGACATCTCCATGGATAAGTCACAGGAGACCTTTGCCTTTTTCTCAAGCCATATCCCTAAAGACAAGGAGGATAACCTTGAGTGCATGCCCAACCACTCAAGTCGTCTCATGAACGGATAAATAGTAATTTGATAGAATACGTAGTAGATGCCTAGAGATTCTTTCAAGCTTTCCTAAACTTATCACTTCATATCAGTAAATATGCAACCGAGTTTCATGAGCAATATAAGTGTGAATATAGTTGGTGAAGATCCATGTTAACCCGAGTGGTTAACATTTTCTATAGTCATTAGATTACTCCGTGTACAATCTCTAACCATAATCCACTAACACTTATCAGAAGAAGATCAAGGAAAGGCCACAAGGACCAAATCATTCTTTCTTCACCAACAAGAGCTTTAGCAAAGGACCACCAAAAGCAAAGGGCAAGATAAAGTATAACTTTTATGGAAAGAACCACATTGTTAAGGAGCCCCGTGTGAATAGCTTCATGAAAGAAGATGAAGATAAAGCCCATGTGGTTGCACGAGCACCATAAGTGAAAGCACCTTGTTGTCCAGATGGTGCCTCCTCCAGAAAGGAAGTAAATACTACTATAAAAACTTTGGATCCATAAAAACTCTTACCAAATAGTCATCTGATAAATACACACATGTTGGTGCAGTTTTCATGATGATGAAGCTTACTATTTTGATGAAGTGCTGATCTAATCTAAAGATAATTCAAATACTTCCGTTAATACTCTAGGTGTTGCATGCCATTTCCAGGGTGCTTTGTTCCTCCATGCCTACTTCATCAAACGTAACTAGAAAAAAACCGTGAAGGGTCTACGTTGGCACCTAGGTCAAAGTGGACAATGCTCTTGGATGGTTTCATGAAGGGGCTCATGTGGTAGGTGAAGAGGAGGAGGGAGTGAGTTTGGCTGAGGTAGAGAAGACGCCTCGGCATTGTTAACACATAGGCTCCAAGAAAACACACATGAGGAGCCTCCTTCATGAGGGCTAAAAATGCAAGGCTATGGATTCATCTCGGGTTGCAGCAGCGATGGTGGTCAATTGGCGATGATGATTTTTAAAAAATGCATCAAATTAAAAAAAACATGGCAGATGAAAGCTTTAAAGCATGAGCATGAGCATGGCAATGCATAGATTAACGCATGTGTAAATCATCGCAAGCATGATGACGATGATAATGATATAAACACGGTGGACATGATGAGCGAGCTAGCCGGGCGGGGAGCATTGTGGGAAGGAAGGTCAAGGTGGAGGTGGTGGAGATATGATACCATGTTAGAAAGAATGGTGCCATGATCATAGGAAGGTGAGAGTGGAGATGTAGATGGAAGCTCAAGCCATGGTGATGGTGACTAGAGAGAGAGAGAGAGATGCAATAGAGCTCAAGTGAAAGAGAGATTGCACATGAACATAATGGTTGTATTATGAATGATAATACTCACACAATGTACAATGTATTTATAGGCACTAAGGCCTTATCTTTTGAGCTAACCCTAATAAGGGGCATTCACACCTAAGAGGGTGTTCACACCGAATAAGACCTAAACAGCCTTACACCACTGAGACTCAGATAATTTCAATACATACATACATATATGTACACACACACACACACACGCACACACATACATATACACACATGTATGTGTGTGTGTGTATGTACACACACATGCACACATACACACACTTACTCCATTTGTGCTCATATGACATGTAATGGCACAAATTGCATGATAGCCTACTTTACTAGGGTTCTTTACTTCTATAACTCTTTCACATTGGACCTATGGGTTGTTGTAAATTTGTCTCGCATTTGTACATGAATGTTCGTAACCCTACAAGGGATGGTGGTTGGCAGTTACAATTTTGTGGCACATGTTGCTTATGGGTTACTGCGACTCTACTGCACCTCTGTACACAATTGTTCATCATAATCTTACAAGGGATGGTGGTGGGCACTAACGTTCTTGTGGCACCTACTACTATGATGAGGATGGAAGACTCCTCCACTCTGCCTCAGTCATGACCCATATATTAGAATGGAGGTGGGTTCTTTAACTCACTTAGCCCGTCTACCTTCTTATTGAGCATTACACGATGTCTCTCACCCTTGCCTTTGCAGGGGGTCCTTCTGCCTAGGTACACAAGTACTTAAGAAAAAAACTATTTTTTTTCATACTTGAATAAGGTGGTATTTTACAAGTAATTAAACTAATCTATGGAACTATATTCATGGGCATCATTATGTGTTTTAGCTCTGAATACTGCTGGATCAAAGCTTTGTTTTAATTGTTTTGCATGGTAAGTATTTGAGAAAAATGGGAGTGTTTTAGCTCTGAATACTGCTAGATTAAAGCTTTGTTTTAATTGTTCTGCATGGTAAGTATTTGAGAAAAATGAAAGAGTGTTGCTTTGAACTATGAATACACATGGGTTATGAACATGGGTTCATTCTGTTAAACTAGACCCAAAATAGGTTCCTCTCAACCCAAAAATACTGATTCTATTCTTCCACACCCTCAGTTGGTTCTAACACTCACCTGACCTTGTCGAACATTGATGACTCTCAGTTAATGCTTTTTGACTCAAACCTCACTCAACATACTTCAGATCTTCACTCATAAGTGTTATTACAGTCTTACTAAGTTCTAAGAGTCTGTTTCAAATAGTAACATCTTATTGAAACCTATAAATTTTAGCTCTAGGGGTGCTGCTCCTTAGAAATTGTATGGAGGTTTGCAGTTACATAGCAATGAATACTTTGCTATCTTCAGCTCACTTGGTCTACTCTTACTTAGGGGAAGTAAACTCCCCTTTCACCTATTTGATCTGGTTCTATCTGGATGTATCAGTACATGCAGTGTTAAGTGCTACTTGGACTTACATAATTTAGCTTGGTGATTTTTTATTTTTAACTTGCTGAGATAGGGTGCCATCTATAACATGTAGATAGGTCCACTAACACCTGTAATATGCATTCATGTTAACAAATTGTTTTGTCTATTTGTATAGATGCAGGTAATAGGACACACCTTCTCTTCTCTTGTGGTTAATTTCAAACAAGCTTCCCTTGCTATTTTAATTTTATTTCCACTAGATGCAACTTGTCATCATTGACCCTAAAATGTACATGACTCATAGTTGAACTTGTTTCATGTAGTATAACATTTCTTTAAATCAAGATGGTATGGCTTCATGAATAGTTTTGTCTATTCATATGTGGATATTGTATATGTTTTAATCTAGCAACACACACACATAAACACACATACATATATGAGTGTGTGTGTGTGTATATGTATGTATGTACATGTGTGTGTGTGTGTGTGTGTGTGTGTGTGTGTGTGTGTGTGTACATATCATATCTATTGAGTGGAATGGAAAAAAATCAAAGATGATTCAATAAATAATTCAATGTATATAACTCATTCAAGCTACTTTTTTAAGGATTGCATTTGATAATAAAAAAACCTTAATTAAACAAATATCGCTCTTATGCTCAGACTATGTATGTACCCCTTGTTTTTTTTAAGGATTGCATTTGATAATAAAAAAACCTTAATTAAACAAATATCACTCTTATGCTCAGACTATGTATATACCTTAATTAAACAAATATCGCTCTTATGCTCAGACTATGTATGTACCCCATAATAAAAAAATCTTAATAAAAAAACATCGCTCATATGCTTGGACTATGTATGTACCCCTTGGGGAGATTCTAAAAACCAAATTCATATATAACCTTAATACAAAGCATCGCTCATATGCTCAAACTATGTACGTGCCCCTTGGGGAGGTTCTTGAAACCAAATGAAATTGTGGTGGACCCATGCACTTCTGAGCCAAGTTGTAGGGTCAAGGCAAGCATTCATTACCTCTAAGCCCAGGCATTTGCAAACTTCAGAGCTAAACCATCTCATCAAAGTTGCAGCCCGCTATCATAGTGTGAGCGTGGAGCTGAGGTGGATGATGGGGGTGTTGGTGATCGATCCTTATCTAGTTGCCACGTGAATATATCATATATCCCATATGATGGAAGGGTAAATAACTACCCTTAGTATAAAGGGCTAATTAAAGCCCTTGGTCCCCACTATCCCCTAATCTTATGGTTGTCAAGGGAAGGGAAGACCTCCCAGCCACTTGTGAGGTTGCCTGTCCGCGTGTGTCTACTTCACATGCACTCAACTTCTCACACACACACACACACACACACACACACACACACTTTAATACAAATCATTGCTCATATGCTCTGACTATGTATGTACCCCTTGGGGAGGTTCTTGAAACCAAATTAAATTAAGGTGCTAAATAAGTAGCTAGGACCCTTTTAGAAGCTTGCTTGAATGAGTTATATACATCGAATTGTTTATTGAATCTTTGATTTTTTTTCCATTTCACAAAAAAGCTATTAGTATGGGGTGTAACTGTCAGGATCTTATGACACCTTGGAGAAGAATTAATCGAACTCAAACACAAAAATTAATTGAACATTGACTTTGCACAGATTAAAGACCAAAACCATACATAAACAATTTGACAAAATAGCATAAACCATGAAAGCTTGAAAATAGAGATGTCACCGTCGACACAAGATTGGGTTCAATCTCCCGTGGGTGAGTGTGTCCCATCGTACCATGCACCCATATTTAAATATATTGATGCTTGCTATTTACAACAAGATACTCCAAAAATAAAGCCTAATAGCTTTTTGAGTCTTTGAGCATGCAAGTTCCTTTCAAAAATATAGCAAGCCTAATTATAGAGTCTTGGGCCTACGAAAAGCATAAAAATACTATTTGGTATGTAAAAAGGTTTAAGGCTAAAGTCTTCCAAAAAATATAGATGCCAAATAAGAAAACCTAAGAGGTGATCACATGTCTTCCAAGATATCTCATTGTGGTCCAATGCATGTCTTCCAAGATATCTCATTGTGGTCCAAGATATCTCACTGTGGTCCAATGCATGTTCCACCCCCGCGAGACTAACTCATAGTCCACCACTCAATCATCACCTACACTAAAATAATATTAGTCAGCGCACACAACCGATTAAACACATTAATCCTAACTATATCATACCAGTGCACCCAACTGATTAATCATATTAATCCTAAAAAATGATATAAATAAAAAGGTCATCACATACACAAATACTGACCCAATCTATATACATTCACATATGGAATTAAAATAATACATCACCCACATTCTTATATGAAAGAAATGATTGCATGGGCGTCCCCACTTGACCATAGAGTTCATGACTAACATTCCTTCTTGCTTGGGTTGCAATTGACCTCAATTACGTGTATAGTATGAGTGGATGAGATTCTGGTAAGAATGGAAAAAACTTTTTGGCATCCATTTAGCATCTTCAATAGGATGGTTTTTGAAGGTCAAAAGATACTTGACATAAGTGTTCCCAGTGCATGTAGTGGTGGCCTCATGGTCAATAATAGACTCGGGTTCGAGACGTTCTTCTTCATCTACTAATTCAAGAGGTTCTTCAAGCATAAGATGAGAAGGTGAAGGTCCCCTGAATGGTCTCAAAAGACTAACATGGAAAGAATTATTAATTTGCCAAATAGAAGGTAGCTCCAATTTAAAGGCATTGTCATTAATCTTTGTAATGATCTTGAAAGGTCCATAAAATCTAGGAGCTAGCTTAACTACAGGGTTGGTGCCTACAGACTTGAGTCTCCTTTTCTCAATGCGAAGAAGTACGTAGTCACCTTCGTTTGAAGATGGCATGGTTGCGTTTACGATTCACATATTTCATGTATTTCTCTTATGCTTTTTGAATGTTCTCTTTCATTGAACTATGGATTTAGTTAAAGTCTCTAACAAATGAGTCTGAAACCTCTATAGAATCCAAAAGATGAGTCATAGGAGTTGGCAAAGCCTTTCCATAGACTATCTCAAAAGCTGCTCTCTTGGTAGCAACTCTTGGTAGCAATGTGAGCGAGGACAGTTGTTATATGCAAATTGCAAAATGTGTAAATACTTGTCCCACTACTTAGGCTAAGACTTAGACGAAGATGAAACATAAGATTTAAGAAAATAAAGAATGGTGCTATTTGTAACTTCAGTTTGACCATTTGACTCAAGATGGACAGTAGTAGAAAAATCAAGTTTTGTACCAAGATTGTCAAACAATGTAGTCAACTACAAAACTTTCTATCTCTATCAGAGACAATAATCTTAGGTAATCCATGATGCACAAATAGTTGCTTAATGAACATATGTGTGTCTTGATAAGCAATTCATGTCTCTTTGCAAGGAATAAAATAACCATGTTTGCTAAATCTATCAATAATAGTCCAAATCATGTCATTCTTGCTAACAGTCAAAGGAAAACTGGAAATGAAGTCCATGCTTATTTGTTTCCAAGGTTCATTAGGGATAGGTAAAGGCATAAGAAATCCAAATTTCTTTCCTTTATGACTTTTTATCTTTTGACATATAACACATTCAAAAATAAACTTTGCAATGTCATGACGCATGTTAGGCCAAAAGACATTTCTAGTAACAATTTGAAAAGTAGAAGAGACACCTCTATGTCCAATATAAGGAGGTTGATGAGATTCTTCAATGATGACTTGTCTAACTAGTTGAGTGATGCACAATTTCTTTTGAAAGAACAGAAATCCTTCATCATATGAGTAATCTAAATGCGGCAACAACCAATCATTATCCTTCATTTTGTTATATATATCAGAAAAGTCAGGGTAATGTTCATAGGTTCCTTTCATGTTATCAAATAAAATACCCTCAATAACATATATGTTATTAATACTAAGTCTCCTACTCAAAGCATCAACAACAACATTTTCACATCTAGGAGTATATTGAATAGCTGGCTGAAAACTTTGAATAAAAGATGCCCACTTAATATATCTCTCCAAAATCAAAGGTTGTGAAAGCAAATGTTTGATGCTTTGTTGATCAGTTTTAATGATAAATTCTAAATCCATGAGATAATGCTTCCAAATTTTTATGCATGCACAACAACAATTAGTTATTTATCATAAGTGCTACAGTTAACCTCAAATGGTTTTAATTTTCCCAAATGCTATAGTTAACCTCAAATGGTTTTAATTTCCTACTCTCAAAGTCAATAGGATGTTTGTCTTACATAAGTACAACACCAATTCCATATCCACTAGCATCAGTCTACAATAAAGAATGGTCTAAGAAAATCAGGTAGTGTCAAAACAGGTACATGTGTAAGTGCGTACTTAAAAGCATTAAAATATTTCAAATGCATGTTAGTCCAATGGCCTTTTCCAACAATTCAGTCAAGTAATGCGCTTTCCAAGCAAAGTTTTTTCACAAATCTCCTATAATATGAACACACTCCAAGAAAAGATCTCAATTCATGAATGTCCTTTGGTCTAGACCAAGTCCTAATGGTGTCTATCTTCTTAGGGTCAACACAAATTCCATCAGTAGGCACGATGTGCCCAAGGTATTCAATCTCTCTTTGGAAGAAATCACTCTTGTCTGAATCGTATAGAGTTGATTATCCTTCAAAAAGTTGAACACTATCTCTAAATTCTTTTCATGCTCGTCTTCACCTTTACTAAAGACTAAAATATGATCAAAGAAGACAACCATAAATTTTTGATGCTTCAAGAATATACAATTCATCATACGACGAAATGTAGCCAAAGCATTAGTAAGTCTGAATGGCATTACTAAGAACCCATAATGACCCGTTTGCATGCAAAAGGCAGTCTTGTAGACATCCTCTTCGGCCATTCTAACCTGATGGTATCTTGATTTAAGTTCAATCTTGGAAAATGCCTTAGCTCCTTTCAACTTATCTAAGAGATGCCTTAGCTCCTTTTTCAACTTATCTAAGAGATCATCTACACGGGGTATAGGATACCTATTCTTGACATTATTCTTATTCAAAGCTTGGTACTCTCTCGGTACTCTATACACATGTAAAACATTCCGTTCTTCTTTTTGACAAGGAGAATGGGTGCTCCGTATGGTGAACTACTAGGCATTAAAAGTTTCCTATCAAGTAAGTCCTCTATCTGATTTTGGATCTCTTCTTTCTCTAAAAAGTTTACCCTATAATAAGGAGCGGAATGCTACCAGGAATAATGTATATCCTATGGTCTTATGGTCTCGAATTAGGGAAACCTGGTGGTAGCTTATTCATGAAACAATCCAAAAATTGTGAAATGAATTGTTCATGCGATGAGTCCTTATGAGTTGGTTTAGAAGAAGTAAGCTCGTTAACCAAGACTAAATAAGTCTTCCCCTTTGTCCTTATGGCTTGCTTAGCTTTGGTGTGGCTAAGGAGTGCACATGCACTAGATTCCCTTAATCCTTTAAGACAGACACGCTCACCATTGAAAACAAATGATAAATCATGAGAGTTGTAATCAATGTGTGGGTTGTTCTCATGTCTCCATGGCATAATGAGGATAACATCATATGAATGCAAGGGTGCAATGAGAAATGTGCGGGATTGCTCATAAGGTGCAAGGATAATATAGCATCTTTCAATTCTCTAGTGCAATGGTATTTAGTTCCTTGAAATGCAGTTTTAATCTTGTACTTAGAAGGAACAACATCTTATTTAAGATCATGCACAAGCTTTTCAGAAATAAAGTCATGTGTACTACTAGCATCATGCAATATGTTTACTTCCTTGCTCTTAATTGTACCTTAGAAGGAACAACATCTTATTTAAGATCATGCACAAGCTTTTCAGAAATAAAGTCATGTGTACTACTAGCATCATGCAATATGTTTACTTCCTTGCTCTTAATTGTACCTTTCATTTTAAGAAGCATATGAAGAGATACCTTCTTTTCGATAGGTTTAGGCATACCTGAATCATCGTATTCCTCTTCCTATTCAAAATTACGATCTTGCTCGAGAGAAAAGTCGTTGTCATCCTCATTGTCTTCACCATCAATCATGTTAACTCAAGCGGTGGGTTTCTTCTTTTTCTCCGGGAAATTAATTGCAATGTGTCCTCGTTGTCCACAACTGTAATTTTAGGGTATAAAAACTTGCTTTGGCTTCACATCTTCACTCTTCTTGTTGTTGTTGTTGTTGGCACCTTGTTTGTCATTGTTAAAAGCTTTGCTTCTATTTGCATTGGCATTCCTGTCAAACTTACGATATGGAACAAACTTTTTAAATTTGTTAGTAGGAGACTCATGTAGTGGTTTGTTCTCCTTTGGTTCTCTATTCTTTCGCTCACAATTGTGGGCCAAAGAGATAGCCGTGGATAGAGAGTGTGGTTGAAAAATGTTGATCTCCACCCTAAGTGTAGGATTCAATCCAGCAATGAATTTTCATTTTTAGTCCTACGATCGCACTCTCTAAATGGCTTGAAGTTGGATAAGTGTTTGCCAAAATTTATCCACATACATTTGCACAGATTCTTTATCCACATACATTTGCACAGATTCTTTATCAAGTTGGCATAGCACATTCCATTATTGACGTGCCTTGGCTTTGTATTGAGGTGGAAGAAATTTTTTTGACGTGCCTTGGCTTTGTATTGAGGTGGAAGAAATTTTTTTTTGATGAGCTTTTGAAATTCCTTCCAAGTCCTTGGTCCATCGTGTCCTTGCTTGATGACATTCCACCATAGAGATGCACTTTCAACCAAATCAACACATTTAACTTTGTCCTTCTCATAAAATTCTTCCCCAGAAAAATAGTCATCAAGTTGACTAAGCCATGACAATATGACCTTTGGTTCCTTCTTACCATCAAAATTTTA
Organism: Cibotium barometz; assembly: GCF_041138505.1. Classification (NCBI taxonomy): domain Eukaryota; kingdom Viridiplantae; phylum Streptophyta; class Polypodiopsida; order Cyatheales; family Cibotiaceae; genus Cibotium; species Cibotium barometz. The sequence goes on along the minus strand of NC_141055.1, from coordinate 30,338,252 downwards.
AAAAGTGAATGCTTTTCGACTAATATTCTTTCCTTTTTGTTCTTCTTGCTCTCAAAAAGTCTCTTGGATTGTACGATAGATGTCAAGTTGAGGCTCATCACTTCGTTCAAGTTAACTATTTACTCCAATTCCATTCTTTTAGCTCTTTCTTGGTTGAGTTGAGCTTGTATAGACCATAATTGCTCCATAAATTTTGGGGGTTATTCATGATGCGGAATTGAGAAGACAAAAATAAAATTGCAAAAATTTATAGTATTTAAGATAAGCAAAGCAAACAATATATGTGCGGAATAATACTTATGGCCTTGCTTCAATTTGTTGGAAGTCGAGTGTTGAACCAATTCCTGAGCGACTGAGATTCAATTTCCAAGTGTCAAATAAAACTGTAAGTGGCTTTTCAAGCTTGGAGGATCCTCAAAAAAGTTGTTGAAGAAGCCCTTTCAAAATAATCGGTTCGTCAAGATAGCAAACTTTGATATATGCAAGTGGAATCCATGAACACTTGTTTTTGTACCAAATTTTAGAAATTGGAGAGTCGCAGATAAAGAAAATTTTTTGGCATGGAAACTCCCTCAATCTCCATCTTTGACCAAAGAAAAATTTTATTTATTGAAGCTCTCTGTGCAAAATCTGAAATTTCAGAAAAAGGGGTTTTTGTAGACTTTATTTCACTTGAGAAGGCATGGTTTTGAAGCTTGAATTTGGAAGGGTTGAATGGTTGAAAGAAGAGGGAAATGATTTTTAAAGAAGCTATTTTTTAAATAGTTTTTAGCCTTAGTTGGTAGCCAGCTATAAGCTAGGCTTTATTAAGCTTAGCTTAAGCTTCTTCTTGCATAAACCTAGCGCAAAACTACTCGCGAGGCTATTATGGATTTGCAGGGTTAATATGAGCCTTCCATTATGCAATTCGTGCCAGAGGGCAAGCTTAACAATTGTGATATTGGAGCAATGATCTCCTCAATGAGTTGATTTCATCCATATATGGATGGATTATAGAGAGGATTAGAATTCATGAAGGTGGTTTTGGGAAGAAGAAGGGTGGTTTCACTTCAACAATAGTGGTTTTATGCATAAAGGTGGCTTAAATCCTCATTCCTTGATCCAAATCTTGATCCGACAGCCCAAGAATTTCCCATAAACAATTGAAGCCCTTGTACCTTTGTTGGCTTTTTGCAAGCCTTTCTTTTTCCTATAGTTCTTCCTTTTGATTTGATGAAGCTTTGTGATTCTCCAAAAATAATTTGAGTAACCTTCTTGCTCCAAAAAACCTTTAAATATTTTTTTGCCTTCAAAATTTTTTTTTTTTGTCCAAGAATTCTTCTCCTTGAGTGGCCCTCAAGCTCTCATACCACTCTCAGGATCTTATAGCATCTTGGAGAAGAATTACTTAAACTCAAATAAAAAAATTAATTGCACATAGACTTTGCACAAATTGAAGACCAAAACCATACATAAACAATTTGACAAAATAGCATAAACCATGAAAGCTTGAAAATAGAGATATTACCGTCGGACACACAAGATTGGGTTCAATCTCCCCTAGGTGAGTGTGTCCCATCGTACCGCGCACCCATATTTAAATATATTGATGCTTGCTATTTATAACAAGATACTCCAAAAATAAAACCTAATAGCTTTTTGAGTCTTTGAGCGTGCAAGTTCCTTCCAAAAATATAGCAAGCCCAATTATAGAGTCTTGGGCCTACGAAAAGCATAAAAATACTATTTGGTATGTAAAAAGGTTTAAGGCTAAAGTCTTCTAAAAAATATAGATGCCAAATAAGAAAAAACTTAAGAGGTGATCACATGTCTTCCAAGATATCTCATTGTGGTCTAATGCATGTTCCACCTGTGACTAACTCATAGTCTACCGCTCAATTATCGCCTACACAAAAATAATATTAGTCCGCACACACAACCGATTAAACACATTAATCCTAACTATATCATACTAGCACACCCAACTGATTAATCATATTAATCTTGGAAAATGATATAAATAAAAAGGCACATCTTATACACAAATAGTCACCCAATCTACATACATTCACAATGGAATTAAAATAATGGCATCACCCACATTCCTATGTGAAAGCAATGATCGCATGGGCGTCCCCACTTGACCATAGAGTTCATAATAACTAATAGTAACACCCTCTTCCTTAGGAAATGTACAAGCCAACCAAGAACCCTAGTAGATCCCCCATTCCATTAGAACCTCCTAAATAGCGTCTTTATTAAAAAAACACTAGACTGGGAAGACTGGAGGGAACCCAATCTAGAGTGGGAAGACTGGAGGGAACCCAATGTACAAGCCAACCAAGAACCCTAGTAGATCCCCCATTCCATTAGAACCTCCTAAATAGGGTCTTTATTAATAAAACACTAGACTGGGAAGATTAGAGGGAACCCAACACTTAGAAAACACTACAGTGGGAAGATTGGAGGGGACTTGACAATTTAGAAAATATGTGACGGATCCGAATAGATGGTGTTTGATGAACACCCTCCTACTTGTCAAATTAAACTAAGGAATTGTATTTGGTGGATAACTTATTGATAATCCAATCCCATACTTGTTTGGGAGTACATCAAAACCCATGGAGATTCCTAAAAGCTTAAAGATTCAACTCGCGACAATCCTTCCTCTAAAAAGGAACTCCCTTTCCCAGCCATGGTTGATTTGTGAACCAAAAACTAAGTAAAAGGTTTGAAAACAATCCCATAAGGCCCTAAAAGCTTGCAATTTTGTTTGCAACAATGGTTGATGGTTGATGTTATGGCCAAATAGTTGAACAATAAGCTTCACTTAAGAGGCCCATGTGTTGTATTTCATCAACATTTTGGATGTACCAACCAACCTAAAGTATATGCAAGTATATGCAACCACTACAAAAGGGGGTACCTTCAGGGTAAGCTTCCATTAATATGGACTTAAGCATTGTATCTATATAGTAAAGAGCTAATCATCGATATAAAATTAGGTCTAAACACTCCATCCTTGAGAGATTGAGGAATGAAGTATTAATTTATTCTATCATAAGCCACAAGTCAATGTCAATTTTAATGAAGTTGATATCTCATTGTAGCAACCTACCACTGTAAAAAATCTCCCCAAAGGGAGATGATGGCTTTTAGGATGCACCCTTGATATAACCTTTTTTTAAAAAAGTCTATGATGAAGGCATGATGGCTTTTAGGATGCACACACACTCTTGATAAACCTTTTTGCTTAGGTCTATGATGAAGGCATCCATTAAAAGGAACAATCTCAGTGCCAGAGCCTTACCAATAAATTATTATGTGCCCACCCTTGATAAACCTTTTTGCTTAGGTCTATGATGAAGGCATCCATTAGAAGGAATAATCTCAGTGCTATTAGGAGACATTAAACATAATAATGACTCTCCAACTATTGATAGACCCCTTTTTGAAGGAAGAATGGGTAAGCCTCAAGAGGTGAGATCCAACCTAATGCTAAGTATAAAATTCCAATGGAACACCATCTAGGCCCGTGGTGGTGGTGGTTGAAATTTTTAATTCATAGATTGAGATAGTAAAATACCAAAGTCAAGAGAGCTATCCCTCCCACTTGTGTCCAATTCACAAAAGAAACTCTCCCTTACTTCTTTTATTATCTTTGTTCCGAAGTAAGTTAGTGTACTTTTGATTTTTTAACCAAAGGAATAACTTAAAAAACATTTACTATATATTTTAAAAATAAAATGGCCAATGATATGCATCCTCTTGGTTCGGCCAAGCCGGTGACTAACACTTACCGCAATGTCCACACATGGAAACTACCACTAAGAAGGCACCCAATGGGCCAAGCAATCAAGCACCACGAAGCAAGTACTAGGCCAACATGAACAAGCCAAAAACCACCACACTCCTCCAAGTATGGATCCACACACAATCTTTCCCCTCTTGGATCTGGTTTGCGACCCATCACAAATACCTCACAACTCTTATGTATGCATAAAGAGAGAAACTGTAGAACCAAAGGTAATATTGGCTATTTCATAATCGTAATCTTCTCCACCATAACAACGAATTGTCTAGCACAAAATAACAAATAAATTATATATATATATATATATATATATGTATGTATGTATATATATATATATATATATATATATATATATATATATATATGTATGTATGTATGTATGTATGTATGTATGTATGTATGTATATATATATATATATATATGTATATGTATATATGTATATATATATATTCATAAAAATAAATAAATAGCCTAATATTGGTAATTACATGAATAACCACACCATGTACTTGTAATTAAGCTTACGACAGACCAAAACAATTCATTTATTAAATGTGAAGAAAGTTGATGGCTCATAGGAAGGGGTAGGAGCGTAACTCTCAAAGAAACCTAGACTCTTTTGAGGTCTAGAAAAAAAGATAAACCAATTCGACACCTGAATAACCTTATGAGCCTTGCCTTCTCCATGGACCTTATTTTGCTTTTGCCATAAAACTCTACTAGGGAGAGTCTCGCACGTTGCCGTTTTTCCCTTATGCTCGAACAGGGGAGCTGCCATTGTGGCGAGCGAGGGTGGAAGTATGGATAGATTTAGCGTGAATAATAGTATGGATTTAGTAGGTTTGTCATTAAGACCCCCACTAATGTTTTAATCCTAGCTTTGATATTTGGAGCTCTTGAATGGCTAAATTTTGCCCCTCTCTATGGGAAGCTGAATTCTCTGAATGTTATCTTGGAGCTCCGCTCATTTTGTGCAAAATTTGAATGCTATTAAAAGTCACTCCATAAAATTTATTGACTTGGAAGCTAGTTGTTGGTAGCAGTGCTTGAAAAAATCCTGGCTTTTAGTGTATTTTGTAATGGTTGAAATCCAAAAATCCTAGCAAAACTTTGACTTTTTCTTGAAGCAATGGTTGAAATCCAAATATCATAGGATTAAAAACAAACTTTTTCTTGAAGAAAATTGACTAGAATTTACTATTTTTAGTTATAAAATAAACCAACTACAAAAAATTAATTAAGCAAATTTGGCCATACTCCAATCTTGTCCCTTTTTTTAAAGTGGCTAGGAATTTATTTTTTTCCGTGAGCACCAGGTCTCGAGAAAAACATATTTTTAAATCAATCAAAATAAGGACAACTCTTAAATCTGTCCGGTTTTAATTTTTGAACTATCTACAATATTTCGATTTTATAACTAAAAAAAAATTATATTTTTTCCTTTAAATAAGATTTTAAAGGCTACTGCTTAGTTTAAACGACTACGTAAAATCTCTGTCGGTATTTCTTAATTCTAGCCGGTACAAGTACACTATGATGCTTTTTAGTTCGAGCATTGAGCACTAGTTGGCAGCTTTATTGAAATGTGCCCCATGATTCTACCATAATACTATAATCTTTGCCACCACTGTTATAGGTTTTTATAATCTTACCATCGTTTTTACAACACTAATATGGTTTTTGTGTTGGGAAGGTGGATTACTCCATCGGCTCACACAAACTCTTCCATAATGGAACCCAACCGTTCTACCACTAGACTATGTGCCCGAGGGAAACAGTAAAATAGAGTTTTTATAGATTAACCAAATTGTTTTTTCACTATTTTTTTTCAGAAATCCATGGGCGGGCAGTGCATTGACCGGGTAAACGGCCGGGCAGTGAGAACAAACGTTTGACGCAAAAGCCTATACGCGATGAATTGTTGCTAGTTTCTCTGTTCACGTTGTGGTCACCGTCACGCTTCGTCGGTGAGTGGCTATGGCTATGCATCTTCTTGCTTATGGTTATTTCTTCTTTGATCTTCCTGGTGATGCGTTTGTGTGTGTGTGTGTGTGTGTGTGTGTGTGTGTGAGCTCCACCTTTGCATAGCTGAACCCTCCAGTATGTCTCTTCTATTTCGTCGACTTGCTTATGGTTATTTCTTCTTTGATCTTCCTGCTGATGCGTTTGTGTGTGTGTGTGTGTGTGTGTGTGTGTCAGCTCCACCTTTGCATAGCTGAACACTCCAGTATGTCTCTTCCATTTCGTCGACTTGGAATGCAAGGCCTCCAGGTTTGATTACAGTCCCTATATCTTGTTCATTACCTGTTTGTATATCTTCATGTATGTATGTGTATGCATAGCAGCATATGGTGTACTATGGTCTTCATGTCTATCACTGCTAATTTCACCATTATCTCTATCACTATTTTCATAATGATCATGATGGGTATCACTGCTATCCTTGCTATTTCCACTGGTAAAAGCACATGGGATCATGAAGTCTGCATGAAAGAGTGTTAGTAGAGTTTGCTCTTGGCTCGGAGCTGCCTGGACATCAAATGGCCTCTCTCAAGGAAATTTTTTTGAGACTCGGATGCAGCGTGCCGGCAATTTCTCACAGGGTTGTGGAGGGAATTTAGAAGAAAATCCATGTAAATGTCTTTAGAGCCCAAACTGTTTTTTACTAGCCGTACTCCTCTTGAAGGCCCTTACAATGAAACCGCTTGATTGAATACATATTACCTACTTGAATTCTGGTGTGCACTGTCAGCAACAAGAACAGTTGATTCCTCCATAAACATACACATTCCTTCTTTCGAAAAGCATGAGCTGTTTCACTCTTCAATGAGCTGCCGTCCTAGGCACCACTTGACTTGGACAACCCAATGCATCAATGTTGATCTGATGCACCAGTATGGACAGATCTGATGCAATTCTACTGACAGATCAAGTGGATGATTGGAGGATTCATGATGCCCTTTATGCCAGTCTTCTACGATGATATTAGGGGCTTGAGCCTGAGGTATCTACTGATGATAAACCACCTAAATGGAAGATCTAGATCAGATTCTTTTCAATCCAGATCAACAAACGAAGGACAAGAAACTTGATTAGAGGTGACAACAAATATTTTATGCATATACGAGGATCAAGGATGGACAATCTAGACTGCGTTGCATTCATGGTTGAGATACATATCATCGTCTCACATGACAATACCATCATCCAAGTGGTTAACACACACTTAAGGCAAGTATGCCAAGTGTGGTGTGGGCTTCCAACAAGTGGTTGTTGGTGTATGGGCCTAATCACTCACGATTCTCTGCAAGCTGACTAGTCTACCATCTCCTATAGGGAAACGTTGAGCACAAGGGCTTCCATAGCCAACGCCTTGCTGCCATGCACTGAAATCTAAATTCACCATCATCATCGCCATCCTACTGCTGCTAGTCGCCAGATGAATAATCACATGCAATCCTTACCTTCCTAAAGATGAGAGAACACATCACTCATGTTCCGGGGCCATGCACAACACTAGCGCTCCTATATGAGCACATGGCTCTCTCAGCCCCGTTATTGAAAAGCTGGTACTCTGTAGGACTAGCACCGGAGGTCAATGGTTGTGTTAAAAAATGTCTGCAGCAGCTACACTTCATGGGCAATGCCCCCGGGCACAATTGGAACCAAACATGCATCAAAACCAACGCACATGAGCACCAGGGTGCTCAACAGCAGGTACACACCAACCGGTTAGGCCCTCAGGACTAAGTGCCACGGGGTCTTAAAGACCCTTGTTAGGTGACATCAATGGATGGCATTGATCAAAAATCGCAACACCTTTATTGGGCCGTCGGATAAAGTAAACTAGGGCCAGTAAAATAAGTTACTAAGCGATCATAGTCTACTTCCTAGTTTACTAAACGGGCATAGTTTACTTCCTAGTTTACTAAGCGGGCATAGTTTACTTCTTAGTTTATCTAGCAAATTATAGTTTACTTCCTAGTTTACATCATGGAATGAGGGTGAATTTGGGTTTGGGACTAAGAAAATTTTGGAGCAAGATGTTATGTGCAGAAGAGGATTTGAACTCGAGACCTTGGGTCACCATTGGAAAAATCTTACCACTACACTATACCTTCAAGCAACGAAACCATGTGGTTTCAAGTCATTATATTCTATGTTTTTCACCCCTAGTTTACTGGACCTAGTTTACTTTATCCGACGGTCCAAAAAAGGCGTCGTGATTTTGATCAATGTCATCCATTGATGTCACCTGATTTCTCTTGAAATAGTGCAGAAAGCTAAGTTGTCAATAACACACTGCAGTTCACATTTTATTACGTGCTTTCCCAAGAGGAGACCCAATCGTCACTTGGCAACATCATGCCATCATGGTTGCCGAGGACTTCTAGTTCCAGTGATTATCCGTGGTTTGAAAAGGTTACCCAAGGGGTTCCGTTTATCCAGACAAGTTGTCGTGTGTCGTACTGTCTGGACCAAAAAGTTAACAATACCTTGACTTCATGAATTTGGCCAAAGCGTTGTAGTCTCCTTCATGGGTTGTCTATCTTCTTGATTTATTTGCATGCACAATCAATTTTGTTCTTCTTCTTCATTCTATCCTATGCTATTCTTGTGCTTGGTGGACATTTCAAATGATAGCTTATCTTGTTAAGACTTGTAACTATTGGTGATAGTATCATAGTTGGCAGGCGTTTCATGAAACGTGTTTTATAAACATTTCTTTCATTTCCTAGAAGTTTAAAAAACGTTTCATACAAAAAAAGGGGTTACATGCCCCAAAATTTATATACAAGTTTATAATATGTTAAAAATATGTTGCCTTTCCTACATGCTCCAAAATTTATATATAAGTTTATAATATGTTGCCTTCCTTGCATCTTTGGAGGTTGGACAGAAACTTAGTACGAAGGGCTTTGTGTGAATATATGCTTTTATGTGTGTGTGTCGAGTGTGTGTGTGAGAGCATATCTTGATACAGAGTTTTACACCCACTATTGGACACTAATGATGTTAGTGGGGATGTTGTAGTCGCTAGTCCATACTATGCATAATGGAGTTGATAGTTATATAGTCTGGTTGACTACCATGAGTATATAACATGCACATTCCTAAAAGGTGAATTTGGGCATGTTCCTGGATTCATCTAGGTATATATATATACATCATTTACACATTAAAACATGTTTACAAGCTCAAACTAAAGAAGCTGGGTGACCTAGTTATAGTTATAGTGGGCACCCAACTGAGTCACTGACCAATTGGCATAAATAAAATGGCAACGTCAAGAATCAAGATTTGGATTCCATCATCAATAGTGGCACTCAAAGTGATTACAAAAAGTTTGAATCTTGAGCTGATACAAAAAAAGTAAATTGAAGTCTGAAATACACAAAGTAAAGCATGTTGATAGATGCAATTATGCATGACTCATTGACAAATAGTAAACTAGAAGCCCCAAAGACTAGAGTCCTCAATCTGGAGTCTGGGCGCTCAATCCTCAACATCCTCGATGTCCTCATCAGGAGTCTCCTCTGTGGACTCAACGTCACTCAAAAGAGTATGATGCTGCCTCAGCTACTGCACTCGTCTCCACTGCTGCACTGGTACTAGCACCTCCTGATAATGCTGCTGTAGATGCTCGTGTGTCATGAGCAGGTGCCATCAACTCCTCATACAATATGGCATATATGTCGCGCACCTCATGAGGAATCTATGGGACATCTTTCATCTTCTCAATGTCGATTTTATCGACATTGACCTGGTGAGGCTCTATCGGATTGCCCGACTGTCCAATTTGGTGGAAATTGCAATGGCAATACACTAACCGCTCCAACTGAGTAGTAGACAACCTGTCCCTCTTCTTTGTATATGGAAGAGGGCCAGGCCGCTCGGCGTGCCCGTTTCGTCCTGACTTTGGTGGACAAACAGGTTGAGGGTTTTAGCACAGGCATGATACGAGCGTCAAGTATGAAGCTCTAGGTGCTAAGTTAGTTATTCAGGGCATAGAATTTGTGCGTGATTTTATGGTTGCCCCTCTTGTAGGAGCAGACATAATTTTGGGTATTCAGTGGTTTCACAAGTTTCTTCCTGATGTCAAGTGGGACAAGCACACGTTCCAGATCAATCGGAATGTGTCAAACGCCCCAGTGACCATTAAGTGTAAGCCAGGAATTCCAAACTTTCCGCTCATAAGCCACTTGCAGGCTAAGCGAGCAGTCAGGAAAGGCGCACATTGTGCGATGATATACATCCAGACAGCCCAGACGATGGCCAGTGCTTCCGAGAAGTACTCGGCTCTCCATGAAAAGTTCCAAAAGATTTTTCTTCGGGAGAGTCTCCCTCCCCAGCTCCCCCTATCTAGACCGGAGGACCACAAGATTGACCTCCTCCCAGGCTTGGAACCCCCGAGCAAGTTTCCGTATCGCCTTTCCAAGGCAATGGAATCGGAGTTGAACCGCCAACTCCAAGAATTGTTGCAATCTGGCTTCATCTGCCCGAGCGTGTCGCCATTTGCAGCCCCAATCTTATTTGTCAAGAAGAAAGATGGGTCTTTCCGTTTGTGTGTCGATTATCGTGCACTCAATAAGCTGACTATCAAGAGTAGATTCCCAATGCCTCGAATAGATTATATTCTTAAGAGGCTGAATGGAGCAAAGGTGTTCTCGAAACTTGATTTAAAGAGTGGGTACCACTAGGTGAGGATTGTGGAGGGGGACATCTCCAAGACAGCCTTCCGTATGAAACGAATTTGTGGCCATGCCATTTGGCTTGACGAACGCCCCACCTACATTTATCCGCATGATGATGCGTGTTTTCCGGGATTTGATTGGAAAGTGTGTGTTCATATTTATGGACGACATACTGGTATTTTCCGCTACAGTTGAGCAGCATGACATTGATGTGGAGAAAGTCCTTAGGTTGCTGGAAAGCAACGAGCTCTACGTCAATGAAAAGAAGTCGGAATTTTATTTGTTCCAGGTGCATTACTTGGGATACATAATTAGTGTAGAAGGCTTTCAACTTGATTTGACTGAACTGGTCGAGATTGTCAATTGGGAAGTACCTCAGACAGCATACGACATCAGATCCTTTGTGGGTATATGCCAGGCATACTCCACCCACATAGACAAGTTTTCTGACCTCTCGACGGATCTCACCGATTTGCTAAAAGGGTGTGAAGACAAAGCGGAAACTCATCCTCTAGCATCCGTCCCATAGAGACACAGTTGCTACCATTGTCAGTGACCACCTGCACTATGTTCTGTGGCCTATCTCCATGATAGCCTCGCGGAGGTGTGACCATATAAACGCTCCTGTCACCACTGTCCTAGGCATAGATGCATCAATGGCACACAAAAACATAGCCCTTGCAAGACGACACGAAAATATTGTACACATTCCTCTTGCGTATATCTGACCACCCATCACATAACAATGTGCAACCATACTTGCCCCAAGTGGCTTATAGTGGCTCCATCTCCACCTTCACTGCTTGTTGCTCTCTTTTGAGCTCTTTAGTGCACAAGGTCTCATAGGTGGGTCCCTCCCACTCACATCCAATGCGGTTGATTGCCCTCATGGCCTTTTTCCATCGTGGTGTGCGCACAATGTGAAAAGACAAAGCGCATTGGATGAAAAGCCTTGTGAGTTCCCTAGTTGCATCTTTAATTGCTTGCTTTTGCATGCTTGCTTGAATGCTTGCTCTCTTTAGAGAGGCTCTGGGTGTTGCGGGTAAAGGGGTTTGTGTTGATGTGGGAATGGAAATACCAGCACCCCCGAATCCTGCTTGGCTCTGTCCATCTTTCTTTGAACCCAACCGTGTTCACTTTGATGCATCGCCTGTATCCTTACTAGCCCCAATATCCTCAGGCACAGGTGCACCACCACGTCTTGCCAGTTGTTGTCTTTTTCATTCTTGTAGCTCAGCTTCAATGTTTGTAGGCACAAGTTTGCATGCACCAATGCCTTACTCGGTTAAACTTGTGAAATGGGCCTTAACACGGATTATGGACCCTCACGAGCTAACCCCACAAAAATTGCATTTCCACTTTTGTGTGCTTGAACCACCATATTTAGACACAGGAGTGACATGGGCTCACATGGCATCCTTAGTTGGAGGCAGCTTGACAAAAACAGGGCTGGATTGCCACCCTAGCATGAAAACCCCCAAATTTCAAAATCTGTGTGTTTTTTGCAAAATTGAAGAAAAAAAGCACAAATCAACACAACTAACGTGAGAGATGGCGGGCACGGAACCTGGAAAGTGCAGGAGGAGCTGGCAGGGGCTGATTTGTTCAAGGCAAGAGAGACCGAGACATATCCCAAACGCGATTCTGGCCGTAAAAATTCAATACAATGTACTACGTACCACACAGGGACCTCTATATGTATACATATATATATATATGTATATATATATATATATGTATGTATGCATACATATGTATACATACACATGTATACATACATATGTATACATATGTATGTATACATACATATGTATACATATATGTATACATATATATGTATATATATGTATACATATGTATATACAATCTGTTTCATATTCGCTTGTAGACATTTTTTTTTCGAAAATCGTGCTCTTTGGATAAAAAACGCTGGAATTCGTAGGTTTTCCCAGTGGCCATGAAAGAAACTTGTTTCATTGCAATGAAACGTTTATGAAACATTTCGTTTCATTCAGTTGCAATGAACTAAATAGGTACTTTGGCCTCGGTCTTATTGAAACTGTTCAGTCTTCTTCATACACATGGCCTAGAATTGTGAAGATGAGGTGACAAATAGACAAAAGATCAGTTAACTGAATCATTTTTGTGTTTTGTGGCTACTATATTTTACAAGCTTGAAGATTTTTAGTTAGTCTTTTCTCTAGAAGTTAATTTTGTCATTGGACGTTTTCTTGTTGAGTAGTAGGAAGCCCATTTAAACTGTTTGCTTGTCTTTGTCTCATTCAAGCTTAGAGAAGGAACCATTTTTGAAAGCTTACAAAGGTGTTTATCCCCTTTTCTATCAGGTTCCAGCAATTGGATTAGGGTGCATGGGATTATCTACAGCTTACCACCCGATCCCAACTGAAGAACAAGGCATTGATCTTATAAAGCATGCATATGAACAAGGAGTCACCTTCTTTGACACTGCTGATATGTACGGCCCGTTCACAAATGAGGTTTTGGTTGGAAAGGTAGCTTCTTGTAGCTTAGAAGGTTTTTTTCTTTTGATTTCAACTCGTTTCATGTTAGATTTGGTTCGGAAGGTAGTTTCTTCAAGTTTAGATGCAAGCTTACCACCTCATTTGTATATTGAAGCTGATGGTCCAACCCACATATCCTATTTGGGAATTAGAAGCCCTTATTACGAACTAAGCTTCTTCACTAGCTAAATTAGGTTGGTCACACATAAATCCCCACCTGTAGGGGCTTGAACTGGCAAGATTGCCTGCCCAAGACTCATGGGTGGTCATGACCCCTGGCTGCACCCTTTATGTCTAACCAGCCTTAGTGAGCACTTCTGACCATTATCTGACTTTTTAACATCTCTCCCCCCTGTCATTGCTTAATTTTTTGACAATGGTTTCTTTTCTGAGGCCTAATGAAAGACTTTTTCTCTTTCTCTCAAACAGGCTCTTAAGTTTCTGCCTCGAGAAAAAATTCAGCTTGCAACAAAGTTTGGCAATGTGTATGAAAATGGTGAGCTTGTGGTGAAAGGCAGCAGGGATTACGTACGGAAAGCATGTGAAGACAGCCTGAAAAGGCTGGATGTCAGTTACATTGATCTTTACTACCAGCATCGTATTGACACTTCTGTTCCAATCGAAGAGACGGTACGTAGGAGACTGCATTGATGTGTTGTTGCGAAGTAGACTCTTGTGCTCATGATTGGATGTTAGAGGCTTAAGTGAAAACATGGGATCCCAAGCAGCTAGTGATTTTCTTTTTGTGCAAAAAAGAGACTTCTTTTTTAAGTAAGAAAGAACAAATACAAGATCACAGCTGAAAGCCAGAAATCCTCATCATAGTGTGTAAACTAACTGCAGTCAATCATGGGCGCTGTGATGCCAAGAAAGTGCAGTGGGAGTCGATGAGAAGATCCGGTGCGCTTAATTGCCTCTGTGTGCATGGGTATCCTGTTTGATGTGAGCGATGACTGAGGGTTGAGAGCTTAGAAGAATGAATGATTGGGCATGGGCAGTAAGCCGATTCCATAGAGCAGCTTCGTGCGTAAGGGCATCCCTCGTATCCTCATCCTCTATGGTGTCTGGAGGACCGGTCGAGTGATGAACTCCAGACGGTCGTAAGTCTTCAAGATTGCTTCCACAATAACTTTCCAGATGTCATAGTTTGTGCCATCCAGCTTGGCATCTAAAGGAAAAGTTGGAAGAGTGGGTATTTGAACCGCCCGAGGTTGGTGAGTGCCCTGATGTACCTCCTCTGAAAAATGCAGCCACCAAAACAGCCCAAGAGCGACGAGGAGAAAATGAACGCAAAAATGCAGATCTGCCCCTCTGGAGAAGAAATTTGAAACACTGCGGACAGCCACCAAGTTCGTGTGGAAATGCGGCGAAAATCACCACCAATCAGTGATTCCAGGTCTAGACGCCTGTGGGCTCTGATACCATGTCAGAGGGCAGCGGAAAGATGTAGAGTGATGACAAAAATGCTGAAGCTCCAAGAAAGAGATGAGAGAAAACAACAAAACGCTGATGCACTAATCCTCAAGAAAAGAGTGGATACAATCAGCCCGTAGGCAAGGAGTAGACTCTGTAATTAGAGGGCTGAAGGTACTCACCAAAGTGATCAAGCAAAAGTGAGGAAGAGGGCAGCATATGTACACACCACATATGAGCTGGCCAATTGCCTTCTAGGTTCTTACACGACCTGAAAATAGGCATAATAGCCATAAAAAGGGTGGGCAACCCACATCAAAAATATGGGAAAAATGGGGGAAAATATGGGGAATGCCTAAGCATGGAAATGGCCTCCGTAGACACCAGAATAGCCAGCAACAGGAGATGATATATGCAAACACCAAGATCCAAGTTTTAACTGTCGGTGTGCATCTCTCGGAGCCTGCATGTAATCAGAAGCACCTAGGGGATGACCAAGGTCGTGTCTAATAAGATCTTTCCACACAATGAGCTATTTGTTGTCTTGTCCTGTGATCTCTCAAGAGACGTCTCATCTTGCTCCAAGCTCACATAATTGCTGACACAGAAGCGGAGAAGAGGGTGTTTTGTAGACTGCCTTTGTTAAAATAAAGTGTCCACTAAGCATCCAATCTCTACCAACATGGGGCGTACATCTGGAGATTTGGTAGAGAAAGAAGTTCTTCTGGGACTCAGTGTGGGGGAGAAAGCCTCTGACCACTAACTTGCATGCGGAGTAACGCTCTGCATTGGATTTCCGGATCTATAGTATTCAGCCCTCCTTGCTTAGGGTGAATGATAGTGTTCCATGTGACTTTGGCTCATCTGTCAAGTGTGCTTGTCAATTGTGCCATCCAAGGCCTGACTAAAGGAAATTGCGGACCAAAAGCACCAACAGGAGGCAATAAACGAGATAGAGGCAAGGAGTACTTGGTTAACCACCAAAGCTCTAGAGGTTGTCCAATTTTATGGAGCCTTAATGAAGCAACTTCTTTCTGATGCTCTACTCATTGGGTGGCGTTTGAGGCTTTCCCGTGACAATCTGCTTCCCAGGCCTCACGAAGGAATCTCCCGGTGATTGGTGCAGTCATTGGAAGAGTGATGGAATCCCCCCCTAATGCCGCTTAGGCCCTCGCACGGGCGGTTGGGATTCCATCCCTTGGCATTTGTATTGCCTCGCTGGAGACAGTGCCTCATGTCATATCCATTCCTTGCCTCTGGGGGACCCCATTATGCAGAGAGCAGAGTACTCAGGCCTCCTAGGCCAATGCTTCATATGCAGGCCGATGGGTGGGAGATCTCGCTAGAGCTTGTCCTTGTTGCTAGTCTAGGAGATTGCCTCCCCCCTTCCCCTTCTTCCTAGCTCAGATCAACCTCAAGGGGCTGAGGGCAGAGTCACATGGGGACGGGGACGGGGACGGGGAAGTGCCGTCCCGGGGATGGGGTCGGGAACGGCAAAAAAAAACCTCTTTTTTAAAAGCAATTTAGGAGTTGTATGCATGACATACATATAGAGACACACTTTGAACAAAATTTTACACCGTATAGACAAAAAAACAAGAGTCATTTTGAGCAAAATGCGCTAATAAAGCATCGATGGCACATTGATTATGTGATTGATAGTCTGATAGATACAAGGAGATAAGTACATGCCTCATGGGCAGTGAGGGTTACAAAAAAGAGTGGGTACAAAATAGAGATACTAGATAGATCATAGATGATAGATCACAATAGATCATGCAATTCCATGCCCTTGAGGCTTGAACCACCGCCCACTCCAGGACTAGTGTAGTGGACCTCATCCCACCATGACCATGTGTGCACCGCCGGCCTCCTTCGTGAAGAGCCCGCAACGGAAGATGTGGTGGCGGCGCCTTCACCTTGAGATGCCATGAATGATGATAGTGTGAGAGAGAGGGAAGAAGGGTGCAATAGAGAGTTGCAAGTTGCCGCTTGACTCTTGAGGCTTGCAAGTCTCAAGAGGGATGGATCATGGAACTTGGAGAGAGAGAGAGAGAGAGAGAGAGAGAGAGAGAGAGAGAGAGAGAGAGATGGCTTGGAAGTTGGCACAATGTAGATAGTATAGAGAGAGAGAGAGGGCTAACTTGCCACTTGGGCCTTGAGGCTTGGACAATGGAACTTGGAACTTTGGAAGCTTGAGGCTTGAGCAATGAGGCTTGAAGCTTCAAACTTGAGTGTGGAGAAAAGTCCTAAAGTGTGCCTTCTTTTATAGCTGGAAATTTGCCCGTTTCTGGCCGTTTCTGGCCCCTGTCTGCGTCCCCTGCCCGTCCCGCGTTTCGGGAACGCGTCCCCGGGACGACTGTATGCGTCCCCATTCTGCACGGCGTCCCCTGCGCGTCCCCCCCCCCGTCCCCGGCCGTCCCCGTCCCCGCGTCCCTAAGGGCCGTCCCCGCGTCCCCGTGTGACTCTGGCCGAGGGAGCTGCAGGCCTTCAGGCAGCAGAGCACCAGGACCCGACCGCGAACGACTTTGCTGCCGTAGAGTGGCAGACCGTTGGCCTGCGCCAAGGCCACTAGTCGACTTCCAGAGCCGAGCGGCGTTGCCGAGTGCTCCAGGCTGGCAGAGTACAGGAGGATTCGATTATGTCATAGAACTGTTTCGAGCATTTATCACTTTGAGGGTCCCACCTCCAGCCCCTCCGGTTTGGAGGCCGTTACCCCGCTGGGATTCCTCCTCAGATTCTCAGATTCCAGTGAGGCTAGTTGGTCCCATGGAGCCCTCGGTGAGCCCCTCCCTGCACCTTTCCTGTTCGGTGGATCACTCCTAGTCGCTCCCATCTCCCATCTCCCCACCCCCTCCGCCTCCCCCTCCGCCTCCCCCTCCCCCTCCTCCCCCCCCCCCCCCCCCCCCCCCGTCATCCTCAACCCTTGCCTCCGACTCTTCCCGCAGTAGTCCTCCCTACCCTGCCCTGCCCTCTTCTTGTGAGCTCGCACTCCCCCCTTCCTCTGCCTCTCTTGAGGATTCCCGCTGCCCTTCCAGTTGCGCCTGATCCGGAGCAGCTGGCGAGTTCTGTCCATCGATTGATTCATCGCTTCTCGAAGCTGGTAGAGATGGCCATCGCCGCCTCCCCAGTGCGAGCTCTCCCGCTAGAGTCGCTAGGTGGCCCCCCTGGATCGTGGGGTTGCAGTGGATTACAGTTTCTTCCGATGTCTCCCCGTCGAAGGAATTGATATTTTCGAGGAGACAGTGGCTCCCATTCGGATTTGTGTGGTGTTCCATCATTCCAGGCCATCCATGACAGAGGGTGGTGCGATGATCTTCTCCTTTCCCTTGAGTGCAGCCCTGGGGATGGAGTGGGATTCGGAGTCGGTGGCTGCCGCCATTCAGGGGCAGGTAGTGGAGCTTTCACGCCATCTTCATGATCTGCGCATCATCGACGTGCTCACCCATCTCTGGGCCCTGTCTAAGATGCAGCTGGGAGGCTCAGGCCATAGAGATCAGGAGGGGGAGGTGGTGTCCTCCATCCGGGAGGTGTTGTTCTTTATGTTTCTTCATGTCAGTTGTAGTAACCCTTCCCCCCTCTTACAGGTACCTACATTGCGACCGATGGAGTTCAGAGTATGCTTACTCTCGAGCTCGGATAGAGTGGCGACACATGGAGGATAAGATCTGCGCCCATCTGGCGCGCCTTCGTCCTAGGACTGACTGTGACTACTCTGCGTTGAAACCCACGCCCAAGACTCTTCGAATGGAGAGCAGTTCCGATAGTTCCGCCTCCCACAGAGATTGATATGCGGATTGCCTCATGGAACATTCAGGGTGTGGGAGAGTCTCAGTGCTTTTAGAGGCGAGGTGTCCTTAGAGGAGAGCTCCATAGAGCAGCATTTGGGGAACCCATCTACATTCTTTTCCTCGAGGGGCACCATCTTTCCGAGGGGCATACCCGTCATTGCGGGAAGATTTTACCAGGCAGGAGTCAACACTTTTTGGTCTCCCTCTTTTGGCCCCTCTGGGATGCAGGGGGGAGTTTGTATTTCTGTCAGTGAGCAGCTCTTGCGGGCAGTGGTTGACTCAGGTGTCATAGTTACTAGGCGAGTGTAACTATTTGGTCCTCCATGCTCTTTTCACATGATAGAACTCATGCCCGGACACATGGACAGGATGATGGACACATGGAAACAATGTTCCTAATGTTGGAATTGGAAAAAGCATTCGTCTGGGTCAAAAAGCAAGAAAAGGCAAAAGTCAGACTTTGTTGACCAAAAAGCTGAGGGCACCGTTGGAAAGAGCTTGTTGAACCGAGTCAAAAAGCTATAAGCTGCTTTTTCAAAAAGCAGCTCCAGGGCCAAAAAGCAAGGCCTTGAAGCTGTAAAAGCATAAATCAAGAACTTTGACTATTATTAAAGCAAAAGCAAGGAGGCAAAGCAAAAGCACAGGAATAAAACAAAAGCTAGGGAATAAAGGCAAAAGCAAAGCATGGATAAAAGCAGGCATCTCCTCAAGTATATAAAGGACCATGCACCCTCTTGGTGGATATAGAAAAACTGTTGGAGGCTCATAGAAGAAGAACGTGGAAGAACTCCCTTGGGAAAAGCAAGAACCTTATCTTCTTCATCACCTTTCTACCTCCCCTCTATTGGCGGCCTCCTTTGCAGCACCAACCACCATTGCCCCACACCCTGTGAAGAAGCGCTGCCGCCGCCGCCGCCGCCTGCCATTGGCGTCGCCACCGCCGGAGAGCCGATTTTTCGCCGCTTACCACCGGCGCCTCCGCCGCCCCAGAGCTGGCGTTGTTGCCTTTTGTTTGCTGGATTTCTGTCGCCTGTTGGCTGCCCGTTTGCTCCTCCACCACCACCTATTGGTTGTTGCCTGACTCTTCCATCAACACCTCCTTTTAGCCGCCTTCTTTGGGAGGGGGATTGCTTCCATTTGAAGAACCGCCACCTCCTCTTTTCTTAGTGAAAAGATTGGATTGAGAACAAAGAGCTTTTTGTGGATATTTGAGAATATCAGTTGGATTCTTTGGATTTTGGTACTAGCCTGGTGTAAGACTATTGTGGGTCTTTCTCATGGTGAGTTCGGCATCAGCTATCTTGTGCCTCGACATCGACTTCGGCCTGATCTCGACATCGACTTCGGCCTGATCTCGACATCGACACTTTGTTTGATATTATATTCATTTGTTGTATTGGTCCTGGCTTGGAAAAGCCCATGGATTGTTCTTGAAATGAATTCCTGAAGAGGGGCCTGTTCCCTGCTCAGCGTGGTGTACCGTGTGAATCCCCTATTCCCATCTCTCTCCCCCTTCTCTCTCTTTATCTTTATCTCTCATAACGTGGTTGCATCTGTCACTGCACGCTCCGTTGGGCTTACAGTGGTATCAGAGCAGGATTTCTCTTGAATAAATCTTTTCTGGGGTGACAGAACCATGCCGAGAGTTGAGGGAGACCAAGGGCCTCAAGAAGGGAACAACTATAGAGGCAACCCAGGACATCCAGAAGAGATCCAAGGCCGTCAATCTCTCTCACAAGATTGTAGTCATGACTTCAGCTAAACATGGAGAATATCAAAGTTCAAAAAGTATCTTCAAGATGAAGAGTTCCTAGCCTTGAGAGTCAAGAAGGAACAAGACTACAGAAGAGGCTAGATGTTCGAAGATTTTATCAAAGACCAGAGTACCGAAGACGAAGGTGTGGAAGCCGCTAAATCCTCCTTACGAGGTAAAGGGGTTTCCTTTAGAGAAGAACCCAGAGCCACCCGATCTATCACACATGGAGGACAAAGAGAAGCTACCCCTAGACCCGCTTTATCAGATGGAGTCTCTTCTGACCAAGCAAAAGAGAAGAAGGCAAATGAGCCTCCATCCAGCAAAGCATATTTTAAGCTAGGAGCGAAAAGCGTAAAGTTTGATACCGTCTATGGAAAGCGGGACACTCAGAAAGCTCTATCCTTCATCAAACAGTTTGACGTCGCCTTTGGAGGAGAAGACTTCTCCGAAAAGTCCAAACTCTGCATGGTTCGTATGCACTTGAAAGATGCTGCCTTGAGTAACTAAAGGTGGTCCAAGAAGGGACTGAGCCTACTTCATGGAGGACAAAGAGAAGCTACCCCTAGACCCGCTTTATCAACCCGATCTATCACACATGGAGGACAAAGAGAAGCTACCCCTAGACCCGCTTTATTAGATGCAGTCTCTTCTGACCAAGCAAAAGAGAAGAAGGCAAATGAGCCTCCATCCAGCAAAGCATATTTTAAGCCAGGAGAGAAAAGCGTAAAGTTTGATACCTTATATGGAAAGCGGGACACTCAGAAAGCTCTATCCTTCATCAATCAGTTTGACGTCGCCTTTGGAGGAGAAGGCTTCTCCGAAAAGTCCAAACTCTGCATGGTTCGTATGCACTTGAAAGATGCCGCCTTGAGTGGCTAAAGGTGGTCCAAGAAGGGACTGAGCCTACTTCATGGGTTGATTCCAAAACCAAGAAGTTTCTTCCCGCTAACTTTGAGGCAGATGTACAGAAGGAATGGGACTAGGTAAAGCAAAAAGCGGGAGAAAGTGTGGCAACATATCTTAATAATTTTTCAGCTGTCTCATTGAAGTTTACCTCATATACTCCTATTCCACCATTGATTGAAATGCGAAAGTTTGTAAATGGATTGCAACCAAAGCTTTATCAAGCAGTTTATATGATGGGACCAAAAACCTTGGAAGAAGCCCAAGACAAAGCCTTGCAAGCTGAAGCTCTATATATGCCTTGGATGGTGGGCAAATCAAAGAGTGAGACTCGAGACTCGTCCCAAAAGAAGAAGTTCAAAGGGGGATCTCAAGCAAGGAATGAGCCACAGGAAAAGAAGAATAAAAATGAGGATAAACCCCCATTGTACCAAAAGAAGCTATCCTGCAAGCAACTTGAGGATTATGTCAAAGAAGGTAAATGTTTCCAATGTGGAAAGAAAGGACATATGGCTGCAAAATGTCCTGATAAACCAAGCCAAGAAGCCAAACCGCCCCAAAGTAATGCATCACCTAAAGAACTTCAACATCAAGATGATACTCCACCAGAGAAGAGGCAACTCTTCAAAGCTTGGGGCAAAGTGGCAAACCAACCCGCACTTATCCACTTCGATAGTGGTGCTACCCACCACTACATCCATCCACGAGTGTTTGAAGTCATGAACCTCCCTCCGGATAGGTTCGGAACTCCTATTACAGCAGGTACATCTTTTGAAGGAATGTCAGCCAAAGTGACTCCTATTTTGGGAAAGTTCCGCTTACAGATTGGGGATTATGTGGACCATGAGAACTTTGTGGTTGGCAAAGTTGGACATTGTGATGTAATTTTGGATATGCCTTGGTATAAGAAGATAGATCCGGCCATTGATTGGGTTGGAAATAAGATTAGGTTTCCTTTTACAGGCAAGAATGTAACTTTTGATGTAGGAGTTGAGGGGAATTCCATTCCACTCATTAGTCATGTACAAGTTCCTAAGGCAATAAAGCAATCTATTTCCTCGTACTTGATATTTGTAAGAGATCCAAAGGAATTTGAGGGTGATGAGTCACTCTCAACTCTTGATCATGAAAGAAAAGACTTCCTAAAGAAGTATGAGGATTGTTTTGCAGATACTCTTCCAGGAGAGCTTTCTCGAGAGAGACCGGAAGATCATAAGATTGACATCATGCAGACAGAGCTTTTGGGAAAGGATTTGATTCGACCTAGCTCATTACCTTTTTGCTCCCCAGTTTTATTGGTTCAGAAAAAAGGATGGTTCTTGCGTATGTGCATTGATTACAGGGCTCTTAATAAGATCATTGTAAAGAATAGGTTTCCTATTCCTAGGATTGATGATATTCTGGATAGATTGGATGGAGCCACTATTTTCATTAGGATTGACTTGAAGAGTGGATACCATCAAGTCAAGATTGTTCCAAAGGACATTCACAAGACCGCATTCAAGACTACCTTGGACTCTATGAGTATTTAGTGATGCCTTTTGGTCTTACCAATGCCCCGACTACCTTCAACCGAATGATGGAAAGAATATTTCGAGCACATAGAAAGTTTGCAGCTACTTTCTTTGATGACATTATTGTGCATTCAAAGAAATGAAGAAGAGCATCGAAAGCACTTGGATATGGTATTCCAGGAATTGCGGAAGCACAAGGTGTATGTCAATGGCAAGAAGAGTGAGTTCTTTTTGTCAGAGATTCACTACTTGGGCCATATAGTATCCAACGAAGGGGTCAGGATGGATCCAGAAAAGGTCAAGGCTATTGTCGAATGGCCAGAGTTGACCAGTGTGCATGCAATTCGAAGTTTCCTTGGCCTATGCTCTGATTACAAGAAGTTCGTCAAGTGGTTTGCTGTGGTAGCAAGTCCACTACATGATTTGACAAAAAAAGCCGTGGGATTTCGGTGGACCAAAGCTGAAAAAGAATCCTTTGAAGCACTAAAATTTTATGCCAGCAAAGGATCTGTATTGATCATTCCAGATTTGTTGAAGCCATTCGTGTTAGAATGTGATGCTTCAGGAGATTGCATTGGAGTAGTCTTGAACCAAGAAGGCCATGCCGTGGCCTATGAGAGTCCAAGACTTCAAGGAGCCGAGAAGACCGCACCTACTTACGAGAAAGAATTCATGGCTATCATACATGATTTAAAGATTTGGAAACATTATCTTATGGGTGTTGAGTTTGTTATCAAGATAGACCATCAAAGTCTTAGGTATTTTATTTCTCAACCTAAGATTTCAGAAAAGCATATAAGATGGGCTAGCTATTTGGCCCAATTTCATTTTCAAATTATGCATACTCATGGAAAAGACAACAAAGTAGCAGATGCTCTATCTCGAAGATCCATGACCCATGCAGTTTCCATGGGATATCATTTGGACTTCACTATGATGAAAGATCTTTATGCTGCAGATGAAGATTTCAAAGACACTTGGGACAGGTTGCAGAATGGAGACTTGGTGACTTCTTATGTCATCAAGGAAGAGTTTCTCATGATGCAAACCCGTTTATGTGTGACCAAGGATTTGAGACCCAAAGTAATGGAAGAATGCCATGCCCCACCTTATATGGGACATAGGGGTATCATGACAATAACTCAGGCTTTGGAAAGTTATTTCTTTTGGTCTAGTATGAGGAAGGATATTGAGCAATATGTTCAAGAATGTTTGGTTTGTTAGAAGGTCAAGTTTGATTGACAAAAACCCGCATGATTATTACAACCTTTGCCAATTCCCAACATTCCATGGGAAAGTATTGCCGTGGACTTCTATCTTTGGATTGCCAAAGTCAGGATTTGGGAATGATGGAATATGGACTATTATTGACGGGTTTAGTAATCAAGCTCACTTCATTCCAGTGAAGAACACCATTCGTGCAGATCATATGGCAAGATTGTTTATTCAGCTGATCTTCAAGCATCATGGATTACCCATATCCATTGTAGGGGATAGAGATCCTCGGACTACCAGTTTCTTTTGGAGAGCACCTTTTGACAACATGGGGACAAAGCTGAATTTTTCTTTGGTTTATCATCCTCAAACAGATGGGCAAAGTGAGATTGCCAACCTCACTATATTGGATATGCTAAAGTGTTATGCTCTTGAAGCGAAGGATCAATGGGAGAAGTACTTGCCATTGGTTGAGTTTGCCTATAAAAACAGTGTTCACTCTTCGATAGACAAAGCTCCTTTTGAGATTATCTATGGCAAACCATTGTTGTTGCCTATTCTCAAGACCAAGGAAGAGATCTTCCATGCGGACAAGTTCGTTCGAGATTTGGATACGGCCTTTGCACAGGTTCGGAAGGCTATTGAGACATCTCAAGCCAAGCAAAAGAAAGCTGCAAACAAGCATAGAAGGAAGGTCGCTTTTAAAAAAGGGGATTGGGTGTTATTGCGATTTGAAAAAGGAAGACTTAGAAAATCAAAAGCTAAGGAGCTCAAGGAACCCAACCTTGCCCCCAGGTATTATGGTCCTTTTCAGATTACGAAGAAGATCAACGATGTATGTTATCGTTTGGACCTTCTAGATCATTGGAGGATACATAATGCCTTCCATGTCAGTTTATTGAAGCCATATACAGGACTAACCGCAGAGGAGCCTGTATTGGAGGATCCACCAGAAGTGGAAGAACAAGAAGAAATCTTGCAATCGGAACAGATGGTATTCCATTTTGTGAGAAAAAGAGGAAGGACAGTGGTTAGGAAATTCCTCTTGAAGTTTAAGAACTATTCGCTTATGGATGCGAAATGGATGTCATAAGAGTACTTCAAGGATTACCCCGATATTCTTCGAGCTTATGAGGAAGCAGTTGGTCCAGATGTATTTTAAGTACAGGCTTGATACGTCTTGAGATCAAGACAGATTTAAGAGGGAGGGATTGTAGCGCTAGCCCTCTTCATTGTATATATGTTTATACTGAAATGGAATTGATCATTATCTTGCCTATGTAATGATTTTGATTGGACATGCTCTAGTTTGGGTGGCAACGATGCTAGAAGGCCCAAGGAGCAACATTTGTATATGGGAGGCAACGATGCCAGAAGACCCATTGGACGGCAACGATGCCATACACCGCTGCCCCACCCCCTATGAAGAAGCGCCGCTGCCCAGAGCTGCCTCCGCCGCCCGCCACTGGCTGCCTCCACCGTCCACCACTGGCGTCGCCACCGCCCCAGAGCCGATTTTTTGTCGATTGCCGCCGCTGGCGCCTCCGCTGCCCCAGAGCCGGCGTTTTTGCCTCTTGTTTGCTGGATTTCTATCACCCATTTGCTCCTCCACCACCACCTATGGGCTGTTGCCTGACTCTTCCATCGGCACCTCCTTTTAGCCGCCTTCTTTGGGAGGGGGGTTGCTTCCATTTGAAGAGCCGCCACCTCCTCCTTTCTTAGTGAAAAGATTGGATTGAGAACAAAGAGCTTTTTATGGATACGTGAGAATATTAGTTGGATTCTTTGGATTTTGGTACTAGCCTGGTGTAAGACTCTTGTGGGTCATTCTCCTGGTGAGCTCGACATCAACTATCTTGTGCCTCAACATCGACCTCGGCCCGATCTCGACATCGACACTTTGTTTGATATTGTATTCATTTGTTGTATTGGTCCTGGCTTGGAAAAGCCCGTGGATTGTTCTTGAAATAAATTCTTGAAGAGGGGGCGGGGCTTGTTCCTTGCTCAGCGTGGTGTACCATGTGAATCCCCTATTCCCATCTTTCTCTCCCCCTCTCTCTCTCTATTTTTATCTCTCATACACGTGGTTGCATCTATCACTGCACGCTCCGTTGGGCTTACAGCGAGCTCAGTGGGTTACCATTAGGATTGGAGAGGATTGTGTGGGCTTCCTCAATGTTTATGTCCCGAACGTTGCTGTAGGTAGAGCCACCTTCTGGAGCACAATCCGTCAGTCCCTCCCTTAGGGTGACTTTTCGTGTATGGGTGGAGACTTTAACATGATCGAGTCAGCAGAGGACAGACTAGGAGGAGGCACGGCTATAGTCTCAGGCTTAGAGTACTTTGCTTGGGAGGAATCAAACCTGGCACTTAGGGGACAAGACCCTTGGCACTTGCCTGAGTTTAGGTGCAGCCCTGGGAGTCATTGCTTCTCGCGGTTTGACAGGAGGAGCACCGGCCCCAATCTCTCTTGACTTGATGGATTCTATGTTGTGCACACGCGTATCCACGGGTTGTCAAGGCGTCCCCGATGCCCGTGGACATTCACCGGCAAAATACCAAGCAATGTCCAGGCATCAAAAACAAGTCATCCATGCATGTGCAACTCACATACATATGCTGGTGCACAAACATAGTGGATGAAATCTCCCAACTTACATCTTGTACATCCAACTAGCCCGTTCACAGGCGCCGTCGTCCACACAGGACCAAAAAGTACTTACCAGGGTAGCCACCCTTCCATGAGTCCAGAGTCACTCACCAGGGTTACCACCCTTCCATGGTTCATAAATCATGCCAAGAACTCGCACCAGGATACCAATCCTCATGCCACTCGTACTCGCCAGGGTCCCACTGGAGCCGGGCCAAGGGGCGCGTTGCATATGCCCATATACGCCAATCAGAGTCCACATGTGCAGGGTCTGGGTCTATATGCCACTTCCGCGGCAACCACCCGTATCCTCTGAAAGATGCACTCTGCAACCAAAGGCGACTCCACCTCCACTCTCTGAAGTCTGCCCTCATCCTGGATCTCATAGTAGAGGCATCTGCCATCCTCAGTGCAAGCTCTGACAGCAATCAGGATCTCCAACTGAGTAAAGGCTCCCATCCACCGTGGGGCGACGGGCTCGAGAGGCGTGAACCACTCCTCTGTGAGTGCCTCCTGAATGTCATCCCTCATAATCAACCCCCCTCTGAAGTGACCCAGCCTCTCCACCTGGATCTCCTCTGGGAGACTGCAGAAGGCCTGCCAGTCTCCAAAACTGCGTGTTGGGCCTGCCACCAGTGGTCCCCAGGCTAGACGAGGCCGAGAACCCAGCATATGACCCTGCTCTGTGCGAACCGTTGGGCTCCGGATGAGCGGCTGTCTGGCCCGCTCCTCATCACAAGAAGGTGGTCTCTGAGAGAGCCCTGGTCTCAGCAGCTCCCAAGCTCTCAGGATGCTCAAGGCAAATCTGTCCTCCCATCCTCTACTAAGGCCTGTCCTCCTTATCTCTGTGAAGATCCATCGTATCTTTGGTGCCCAAGTGCCCCCTGCTGGGGGAGCTTGAGCCTGTAGCCGCTGCAAAAGAAGCTCTTTCCAAGGCTCAGCGCCTGGAAGCAACCCCCGAACAATAAGCTTCCCCAACAAGGCTCTACTCTGATCAACTGGATCTATAATGCCCAAGCCTCCTTGGGCCAACGGAAGTGTAATAACTGCCCAAGCAACCTTTGCCCTGGCTGGCTGACCATTCCGCCCAGACCAAAGAAAGTTCCTGATAAGCCTCTGTACCTGGCTGATACAAGAGCTCGAGAAGATCCAACAAGACGTAATGTACCACATGGTCACCAAAAGCACCTGATTTGCCACCACCACCCTCCCAGCCAAGGATAGCCGAGTTGTACTCCAATACCAAAGCTTCTTCCGAATGCTCAGAAGAAGCGGGGCAATCTGCTGCTCAGGTGACAAATCTAGTCCAATCTGGCATCCCAAATATCGCACTGCTGTGCCAGGAGGAATCCATCTAAAACCCGGGTCTGGGCTCCATGCCGGAGTGGGAGCGCTACTGATCCAAAAGGCCACTATCTTGCGCCAATTGATCAATGCTCCCGAAGCTGCACTAAAAACCTGGAGCGACTGCTCTGCACGCTGAAGATTGGCCTCCTGGCCATGCAAAAATAAACCCGTGTCATCAGCAAACTCAGCATCGAGCAGGTCCTCCCCCCTGACTGGGAGCTGGAGTCCTCTCAAACCAACCTCCTCTGCCATCAGATACATGCGCATAGCCTCTGCAAAGAAGAGAAAAAGAAACGGGGCGAGAGGACACCCCTAATGGACTGATCTGGTCAACTCAAAACTCGGCCCCCTTCCTCCTGCAATCAGCACCTGGCTACGAGCTGTGGAATATAGAGCCGCCACCGCTCGAATCCAACCTGGCTCAAAGCCCAGGCGAAGCATAGTGCCCTCTAAGAAACCCCAATCGACTCTATCGTATGCCTTCCCAAAATCGAGAAGCATCACGACCAAGTCCTCACCAAGAAATCTAGCTCGGGCCGTCGCCTCCCAGAAGGTGAAAATGTTGTCAAGGATACTACGCTCCTTGACGAATCCTGTCTGGGTAGTGAAACCGGCCTCTGATAGAAAACCAGAGTGCGGTAGACTAGCAATCACCCGTCCACTTGTAGTCTAGAAGATAAAACAAAACAGATTGGAGCTAGAGTGCCCAAATCTGAAAACACAGCGACACCTGTTGGCCCCAAAGCTTGGCGCCCCTTGCGGTATTTCTTTATTCAATTATAATAAAATGAATGGCTGAGTACAACACAAAGATCAGCCAAGAGTTTACACCTGTAGGTCCAATCTGACGGCCCACAAATCCTTCTCAGCACAGAGGATCTATGCACACAGATCTGTGTCTTCAAACAACACACTGTGCCTCCCTCTGATCAGCCAAGATCACTAAGCAGGCCAGCCATGGGCATACATCTGGCATAACTCAAGTGCTTGATACATCTTCTCAGCTCAAACATACATGTGCTGTCCAAACTCTGTCTCAACCCTTGTCAATCTGCCATACCCCTCCTCTCACAAGGGGCC
Organism: Cibotium barometz; assembly: GCF_041138505.1. NCBI lineage: Eukaryota > Viridiplantae > Streptophyta > Polypodiopsida > Cyatheales > Cibotiaceae > Cibotium > Cibotium barometz. The sequence goes on along the minus strand of NC_141055.1, from coordinate 30,309,572 downwards.
AGATAACACATATCTGCAACAGACATCAAGCAGTAGAAAGAGAGATAGATGAACAGGAACAGAGCTTACCAAGTTCAGCTCGTGAAACAGCACTGGAGGAAGCAACAGCACCAATCTGTACTTGCAGGCACTTGTATCCACAACCCTGCTTCACACGTGTGCTTGTACTTGCCTGTATCCTCCTCCTGATGTTCACTCTTATGCTGTCCTTGAAAATACAGATCTGAAAATCAGCACCGTACCCGTCTGTACCGCCTCGGGATACGTGCCAGGAGTTGTACTTGCACAAACAGTCCACTGTCCACTCTTCTACCTGCCTGAATCTGAGTTCACAGTCCTGTCCAGCACCTGTTTACGCCGCCTACAGCAGTTGTACTTGCTGTACCTGACTGTCCGTACACTGTACGGCAGTCGTACAGTATGGTACGGGCTGTGTACTTGCTGGTACAGCCTGTACTGGGCCTGTGCGCAGAGTATCCAGCAGAGGGAACACGACGTTTGCAGCAGAAATCAGCAGCCACCTGTACTTGCACTGTACGGACTGCACACGTGGGAGTGCAACTGTTCATGCAGAAGAAAAACAGCAGCCGCCTTCCTTCTCTTGTGCTTTTCCACGCTTGTCTTCATGCGCTAGAGAAACTCTCCACTTTTGCTACACGACTCCCCAAAAAGGGAAGAGAGAGAGAGAGGAGAGAGAAAAACTCCTCCCCCAAATTGATCCCTAGGGCCCCAAACTTTAATAAGTTCCTAGGGCCACTAAGGCCTAGGGGCAAACTTCAATAAACATTAAAACTTAATGTTTCTAGTTCCCCCCTTCACACCTAGGGATGTCCACACATCTTAAACTCTGTCCGGGCACCCCCCATGTGAATCATAAAATATTCTGACTCTGCAACCACCATGCCCACACTTGTACTGTTCCATTTTCACAGGGCCATGACATACCCCCCTCTTGAAAAATGGCAAGCGTCCTCGATTGCATTCTGGTGATGCATCAAAATATCCAAAGTGAAATATACAATATGGCAAGATCAGCGTCCCAATCTCTCAAAGCCATACTCATGTATCATCATTCACTGCAAACCAATGGCATAGTAATAGTCCAAGTTGTATACCACTGTGAACCATACATATCCACAAAAATCTCCATGTGACTAGTACACATATATCGTAGAAGTCCCATAAACAGATGTACTGTCAGCCTCAGTACCTTCGGGTGAGATAAAAACTGCACCAAGCGACCTCTAGATGTCATCTGAGCTTGTCTGTATCAAGGGAGTGGAGGTGCTACCCCCCTCTTGAGCATCAGGTAATGCTCCAGACCCATGCTCTGCTGAACCTGAATGAGCCACAATAAGAGTCGGCTCTAACTCAAAGGCATCGAGATAAAGCTGCAAAACCTGAGGTGAATCTGTTAAGTGACCTTCCTCCATCCGCTTCGCATCCATCGGTGAATAGTTCTTGAACTTCACAAGATAGCGACGGGAAACTTTACCTCGTACCTTCCTTTCTTTATGTGCCAGTATCTGCTCTGGAATCAGAACCTCATCAAGTTCCTCAACTTCCGGCTGAGCCTCATCTGATACATCCTCAGGCACATTCCCACGGAAAGGTCTAAGAAGACTCACGTGAAAAGCATTGTGAATCCTCCAGTGATCTGGTAACTTCAAACGATAGGTTACCTCACCAATCTTTTCCAAAACCTGAAAAGGCCCATAATATCGCATGCTCAATTTAGGGAATAAGCGCTCTTTACCCTTCATCTTCTTGAGTCTAGCCTTTTCAAAACGCAAAAGAACCCAATCACCCAATGCAAACTGTAAATCACGTCTGTGACGGTCTGCGGCTTTCTTTTGCTTCTGTTGAGTTTTCTGGAGGGCCAACTTAACTCTCCGATAAGCTTCATCCAAGCTCTCCACATACTGATCAGCCTCAAAGATCTTATCCTTTGTATGCAAAATGGGTGGTACCTTCTTCCCTCCTTCTACAATCTCAAAAGGCGCCTTGCCTGTCGAGCTATGTACAGTGTTGTTATAGGCAAACTCCACTAAAGGAAGATATTTTTCCCATTGTTGCTTGTGCTCTGACACATAACACTTGAGAAGATCCAACACTGTAGAGTTAGCCTCTTCTGACTGACCATCTGTTTGTGGATGAAATGACAATGAAAACTTGAGAGTTGTACCCATGTTGTCAAACAACCCTCTCCAAAACAAACTCGTCATCCGTGGATCACGGTCACTAATGATAGACGTAGGCAAGCCATGATACTTGAAGATGTTCGCCATGAACAACTTCACCATATGATCCACTTTAATTGTCTTCCGCACGGGAATGAAATGAGCCTGCTTACTGAACCTGCATATGATAGTCCATATGCCATCATTTCCCGTTTGTGTCCGTGGAAGATCAAATACAAAATCCATGGCAATGCTCTCCCAAGGTCTATCTGGAATAGGTAAAGGCTGTAATAACCCTGGTGTCTTCTGACGGTCAAACTTTACCTTCTGACATACGATGCATTGCCTCACAAAGGCATCAACATCTCTTCTCAAGGTTGGCCAATAAAAGAAAGTCTCCACTGCTTTGACTGTGGCGTCAATACCTCTATGACCTGCATACGGTGGAGCATGACTTTCAATCATAACCTTGAGTCGCAATGGCCTGGTAACACACAGTCTGCCATGCATCAATAAAAACCCATCTCTAAGAGAGTAATGCTCATGCCGCTGACCCTCAGACATCTGATCATACAACCTTTCAAAATCCTCATCATGGGCATACTGCTCTTTCATTTCATCAAGCTCATGATGATAAACAAGTGAAATTGCAGAGACCTGTGGCTTGCGTGACAAAGCATCTGCCACTACATTCTTTTTGCCTTCCACATGCACAATCTGGAAGTGAAACATTGACAAAAGTTTGCCCAACGCATATGCTTCTCTGAAAGCTTAGTCTGCGTGAGGAAATAACGCAAGGTCTGATGATCTGTCTGTACAGTAAAATCAGCCCCAAGCAAGTAGTGTTTCCATGTAGAAAGAGCGTGAATTACAGCCAACATCTCTTTCTCATACACCTGTAAATGCTTCTCAGCATCTTGCAAAACTCTACTCTCATAGGCTATCACATGTCCCTCTTGCATGAGAACTGCACCAATGCTACTTCCACATGCATCACACTGGACAACAAAAGCCTTTCGAAGGTCCGGCAACACCAATACTGGGTCCGAAGTAAGCTTTTCTTTGAGCTTTTTGAATGCTGTAATTTCCTGATCAGCCCATCTAAACGGAGTTGCTTTCTTCGTCAAAGCATGAAGAGGCGAAGCAATTTCAGCAAAGTGCCGTATGTAACGCCTGTAATAGGAACACAATCCTAGAAAGCTGCGTACATCATGCACGGTCCTCAAAGCTGGCCAATTAAGTATTGCTTCCACCTTTGCTGGATCCATACGGACCCCATGACCAGACACAATATGCCCCAAGAAATGTATCTCCTGCAAGAAAAACTCACTCTTCTTGCCATTAACCACCAATCTATGGTTTCTGAGTTCTGCAAACACAATGGCCAAATGCCTTCTATGCTCTTCCTCAGTTTGTGAATGCACAATCATATCATCAAAGAATGTGTCCACAAACTCTCTATGAGGCTTGAAAATCCTATCCATCATTCTGTTAAATGTGGCAGGCGCATTCGTTAAACCAAAGGGCATAACCAAGAACTCATACAACCCAAACGTGGTTCGGAATGCGGTCTTATGCACATCCTCGGGTCTAATGCGTATCTGATGATACCCGCTTTTCAAGTCAATACGACTAAAAACTGTGGAGCCCTGTAAGCGGTCCAATATGTCATCGATCCTCGGTATGGGGAATCGATTCTTGATGGTATTCTTATTCAGCGCCCTGTAATCTATACACATGCGCCAAGAACCATCCTTTTTCTGCACTAAGAGCACAGGTGAGCAAAAGGGTGATGAGCTAGGCTGAATCAACCCCTTATTCAATAGCTCCTGCACCTGACTCATAATCTCTTCCTGTTGGGCTGCACTAACACGGTACGGCGGTCTATTCGGTGGAGTACTACCAGGAATCAGATCTATGGCATGATCTTCTGGCCTCTCAGGAGGTGGCAATGACTCGGAAAAACAGTCTTGAAACCCACTTAAGAAATCAGCCCTGTCCTTATCTAACATTGACAAATTAGACTTAGACTCATCATCCTGTGCATCCTTTACATAAATCAAGCACGCAGAAAGATGCTTTTTCATTACTGATGAAATCGCCGAAGCGGATACAATAGGAACAGATTCCCCTTTGAGTTTTACATCCAATACATGCTCTTTCCCTCTATGAGTCAGAGTAATTTTCCTATTGTAAGTATCCACCACCGCATGTACCCTGTGGCACCATGGCATCCCCAACAAAACATCACAGCCATCCAAAGGCATGATGAAGAACTCTTCGCTGTCCACATAACCCTGCAAATGAAGCCGAAGCTTCCCAATGATAGGAGTAACGGGTTCTGCATACCCTGGACAAGCCATATTTGCCTCATGTAACGGCCCCATCTCCTCTGCGCGAATCCCCAATCGGCCAGCCAAATCTGGTGAAATGAAGTTGGCTCTAGCACCTGTGTCAAAGAAGATCAAAGCATTCTGATCTCTCACTTTGCCCCATGCCCTGCACAACTCTGTAGCTTCATCACCTAGCTGCTCCCCCACAAGATCAGGAACTAAGCCTGCAGAAGGCTTTGGTTTCTTTGGCTTGGGCTCTTCTTTATTGTCAGGATCCTTTTGGGACTTTCTTTTGGGACAATTGAATGACATATGCCCCTCTTCAGTGCAGTAAAAACACTTTTGAGCATCTCTCAAAGCCTGTCTTTCCTCAGAAGTCCTCTTGGGCATTGGCAACTTCTTATACTTTGTCTCTGAAGACCCTTTAGCATCACGAGAAGCATGCCCAAATTTTTCAGCTTTCTTGCTCAATTTCTTACTGCCTTTAAACCCAGATGAACCACCTGTGAGTAACGCATTAGCTGTCATAGCATTTTCAATCATCTGTGACATGTTCGTTACTCTTGTCTTTATACAATAATCTCGTACCTCCTTGGGCAGCCCACAACAATACTTCTCTACCTGCTCAGATAATGGCACAGCACGATAAGAAGTCACTGGGAGTAAAGCTTCCCAAAACTTCTTGTTATAATCCTCCAAATATCACACTTTGAAGCATCCAGCTTGTGCCATGCTGTCATAACATCCACCTCAAATGTAGATGTGAGCCATACGGAAGAGAAAACCTGTTTGAATTGGACCCATGTGGTGGGTGCTATGCCCTGCAAAAGAAGAGTAGACCACCACTGCAAAGCATTGCCCTTGAGAAAAGTGGCAGCTTTCCTCACCTTTGAGGACTCTGTGTAATTCCCACCAGAAAAAGCAGCATCAAACTGCTGTAAAAAGGTAAGTGCCTTCAATTTATCCTTGGCCCCACTGAAAGTGTCAAACTTCACTGCAGCTCCCCCTTCCTTGTAATCCTTCGCCTTTCCCATAGGCGTTAGATTATCATATGGAAGTGGTTTCGCAAGATTGCTGCCCCCAACATTCATACCCATCATTGGGTCAACATTTCCCATTCCCACACCAGGCATACCATACATTCCAGCCATGTTTCCATACAGTCCATTATGCATACCTGGCGGCATGCCACCAAACATATTGCCTTGCATCCCAGGTTGCATGCCTGCAAACATATTTCCAGCCATACCGGACTGCATACCACCATACATATTCCCTTGCATGGCAGGCTGAAAATTGGCTCCAAAAGGCCCATACATACCCATGCCTCCCTGAGGATAACCCCCAGTCATGGATTGGAACACCGAGCCACCACCAAAATAACCTGGATGCATGTTCTGCTGAGGAATAGGTGGCTGTCCATAGAAGGAACTCTGAGAGTTTGCACCATAAGCATGCTGCATATTCGGAAACTGGCCAAAAGATGGTTCCTGTGGGATGGCACCACTATGACCCTGTGGAAGATTCTTCGAACGAACCTTCTTCTTCTTTTTCTGGGGCTCTGTGCGGGGCTCTGTGCGAGATCTCAAAAATTCAGCAAATCTCTCGCTCTGTGTGAGCTGCATAAAAGTATCCGTAACACTAGCCAAGCGATCTTTGAACCGAGCATCATCATCCTCTTTACCATGCACATCTTCTGGCTGTGTTACATCCTCATAAGGCTCAACATCTGCAACCTGTTCTCCTGCAAAAATATCCTCAGATACATCTCTTTCAAGAGAAGTCTCTTGCTCTTCTTCTTCATGATAGAAGTACTCTTCCTGTGTATCAGACATGATTGCTGAATTTTCAGCGATGGCTTTCTTCAAAGCAACCACGAGCTCACCCCCTTCAGAAAGTTGATGATTGGTCCCGGGGACGGAACCTTGAAACCGGCCTCTGATAGAAAACCAGAGTGCGGTAGATTAGCAATCACCCGTCCACTTGTAGTCTAGAAGATAAAACAAAACAGATTGGAGCTAGAGTGCCCAAATCTGAAAACACAGCGACACCTGCTGGCCCCAAAGCTTGGCGCCCCTTGCGGTATTTCTTTATTCAATTATAATAAAATGAATGGCTGAGTACAACACAAAGATCAGCCAAGAGTTTACACCTGTAGGTCCAATCTGACGGCCCACAAATCCTTCTCAGCACAGAGGATCTATGCACACAGATCTGTGTCTTCAAACAACACACTGTGCCTCCCTCTGATCAGCCAAGATCACTAAGCAGGCCAGCCATGGGCATACATCTGGCATAACTCAAGTGCTTGATACATCTTCTCAGCTCAAACATACATGTGCTGTCCAAACTCTGTCTCAACCCTTGTCAATCTGCCATACCCCTCCTCTCACAAGGGGCCAGATAACACATATCTGCAAAAGACATCAAGCAGTAGAAAGAGAGATAGATGAACAGGAACAGAGCTTACCAAGTTCAGCTCGTGAAACAGCACTGGAGGAAGCAACAGCACCAATCTGTACTTGCAGGCACTTGTATCCACAACCCTGCTTCACACGTGTGCTTGTACTTGCCTGTATCCTCCTCCTGATGTTCACTCTTATGCTGTCCTTGAAAATACAGATCTGAAAATCAGCACCGTACCCGTCTGTACCGCCTCGGGATACGTGCCAGGAGTTGTACTTGCACAAACAGTCCACTGTCCACTCTTCTACCTGCCTGAATCTGAGTTCACAGTCCTGTCCAGCACCTGTTTACGCCGCCTACAGCAGTTGTACTTGCTGTACCTGACTGTCCGTACACTGTACGGCAGTCGTACAGTATGGTACGGGCTGTGTACTTGCTGGTACAGCCTGTACTGGGCCTGTGCGCAGAGTATCCAGCAGAGGGAACACGACGTTTGCAGCAGAAATCAGCAGCCACCTGTACTTGCACTGTACGGACTGCACACGTGGGAGTGCAACTGTTCATGCAGAAGAAAAACAGCAGCCGCCTTCCTTCTCTTGTGCTTTTCCACGCTTGTCTTCATGCGCTAGAGAAACTCTCCACTTTTGCTACACGACTCCCCAAAAAGGGAAGAGAGAGAGAGAGGAGAGAGAAAAACTCCTCCCCCAAATTGATCCCTAGGGCCCCAAACTTTAATAAGTTCCTAGGGCCACTAAGGCCTAGGGGCAAACTTCAATAAACATTAAAACTTAATGTTTCTAGTTCCCCCCTTCACACCTAGGGATGTCCACACATCTTAAACTCTGTCCGGGCACCCCCCATGTGAATCATAAAATATTCTGACTCTGCAACCACCATGCCCACACTTGTACTGTTCCATTTTCACAGGGCCATGACAGGTAGCATGAATCAACTCCCCCAGGAAGGGCTGGATCCTCAAACTCAAGGCCTTTGCAAGACCTTGTAGACAGTATTGAGGATCGTAATAGGCCTTCAATGTTGAGTATCATCTAATACTCCCTCTCCCTTGGGGATAAGAAAGATCAAGCCCTCTGTAAAGCTCTGTGGCATCACCCCAGTGTCCAAAACATACTGAAAGCCGCTGCGGAGGCCTAGCCCCAAAAGGTCCCAATAGCGCAAAAAAAAGACAGGCGTCAATCCGTCCTCCCTTGGGCAACTATGGCACGGAAGGACCCTCAAGGCCTCAGCAAGCTCAACCTCTGAGAGAGGCTCACCCAGAACTGTACGCATACGATCTGTGACCCTCCTCTGCACATGGGCCCACACAGTCTGTCTGCAAGTATCCCGAGCCTCAGTGGTGGCTGGCTCTGTTGAGAGCAGGTCTCTATAGAACCCAGTGGCTATGGCTCTGATCTCCTGTGGCTCAGTAGCTACCGAGCCGTCCGGCCTCCCAAGCTAGCGGACTCCTGCTCGAGCATGGCGGGGCCCAGTAATCTCAAAAAACTCCTAGTCACTCTATCACCAAGCTGCGTCCACTGAGAGGCCTGGCGACGATAGTAAAACTCATGTCTCTGCTCCTCTGCCTCTCTAACCTCCTGGCGTGCCTGGCTCAGCTGGGACGCCACCCACTCACATGTAGGCTGCTGCTCCTGAAGGCGCTGAAGCGAAGCAAGGCTACGTCTCAGCCGACGCTCCCTCTCGCGGGCCTCTCCCAGCCGTGTCAAGGCTGCAGCGTGCAAAAAAGAGCTGAGCTCGATGAGTCCCTGGGCACACTGGCCTGCTGCATCCTGGTCAGAGCTCTGACTATCATGCCATATCCTCTCAATGTCCTCAGCGAGACTAGGATCTGTGAGTACCCTCTCTGGGATCCTCAACTGCAAGCTGGTCTCCCGTGTCCTCTCCTCAAGAGTCAAAATAACTGGCGCATGGTCTGAAAAAGAGGTGCTAGCGAGAATGCCAACGGAGCCCCCTCGCTCCCCTAACCTGTCGCCCACATAAAAGCGATCAATCCGTGATAGATTAGTCCCTCCTTGCCGGCGATCCGATCGGAAGAAACTAAGACTGTCCTGAAAGCGGGAGAAGGCCTCATGCTGCCATGCATCAGTGATCCTCAGTGTCATGCAAAATCGCTCCCAAGCTGCAAGCTTCGTACCGTGCACTGTAACATGACTGCCTCCCACCCTATCGGTCGGGTCCTCAAGCATGTTGAAGTCTCCCCCGACACACCAATGTGCGGCCTCTGGCAATGCATCCGTAACCTGGGTCCAGAACTCTGCTCTGGCACTAGCATGGTTGGGCGCATAGACATTGAGCACGCCAAAGAGCTCATCATGCGTCCTCAGAATGACATACTATGCTCTACCAGGCACAATAATCCATCTACTAGGCATGAGCGAACCATATCTTCGGATCCTGCTCTCACCCAAATGGTGCTCCTGCATCAACAGAATATCAATACTGCCCCCAACCAGGCATCTCTGAAGCTCCTGCCTCAAGCAACCACGATAACGTATATAATGTGCACCGCCAAGGCCTACATTCCATGAGATGATCCTCATGGAGTACGGCGGGCCTTCGCAAGCGGCTTGGATGGAGAATAGTCCCCATCCGAGCGGCTACGAATCTGTCCACCCGGTGTACTGCAAGAATCTCGGATTAGGCGCCAGTGGCTGTGTCCCATGGCGACTGCCTCCCACTCAGACAGAGCACCCTTGTGTATACATACATATCCAGGGTCGCGTGCCAAGTTAGCCACAATGCGAACGACCAAATGTCGAATCCCTGAGGCATCCACACTCCTGGGATCAATGAAAAAATGAGCCAACTCCCATAGTCGGCCTATCACATCTGTCACCTCCAGATCGCTCACATGGTGAGAAATCTCAACTGCCTGAGTCTTCAAAGTGCTAAGAGCGAGCTCTAGGGTCCACTCCCGGTCGCAAGGGCCACAGAGAGGGAATGAGAAGGCCACCGCTGAATCAAGTGCCTCCTCCCCGCGGGCCGGAGGTATCACTACATGAACTTGGATGGGCGCTGGCTCATGGGGGCCCTCTGCTCCAAAAAGCCGTGTGAAGGAGTAATCAAAAGCCTCCGAGCGCTGTCTAGTGTCGAGACGACTCAGCCGACTGCGGATAGAGGATATCCGTGAAGCCCGAATTGGCATGGTAAGTCTCCTCTGTGGTGCTCGAGCAAGGTCGGTGCTTAGAGCCCTCCGGATTGCAGGTGAACGCCAAGGGACTGCAAGGGCCTCCCGAGGAGCTGAGGCGAGGGGGGGGGGGAGGGAGGGGGGGAGAGGGGGGTGGGGAAGGAGCCGCTGCCGAAACCGGAACGGGGACGGGAGGAGGCGAAGGAGGAAGCGAGGCGGGAGGGGGGGAGGGGGCGAAGGAGGGGGTGCTGGCATCTCCTGGTCCTCAGTCGGCGCTGGGGTCTCCTCTTGGAGGGGAGCAAAGCTGTTCCTGACGGGAACCCAGTGATGCTGAGTTTGTGGCTGCTACTGCATCGGTCTCTGGGCGTGCTGTTGGGGCTGTCTCCCTTGGCGGCGCCCCTGTCCAGGCTGCCACTCCGAGGTCTCTGTGGGTTCAGCAGGTGTCCCAGAGGCTGCCTGTCGAGCCGCATCTGTGGGCGGGCCATCAGCGGCCTGCTGCTGCGGTGCAAGTCGGGGTCTCTTGCGAGGGCAGGCCTTGGCCAGGTGGCCGACCTGTCTGCAAATAAAGCACTGGTTCGGGAGCCGCGAAAACTCCACTCTCTGATCAATCCATCCCCCCCCCCCCCCCATCCTAGGTAGCTGAATGACCTTCGGAAGGGAGGAGATGTCAGGAACCAAGACTCTGACCGAAGGTAGCCCAGTTGCTCTAGCCACCACTGAGGCTGCAGTGGGGCCAGTAAGCACCGAGCCCACCAATGCTCCTAGCCTCGAAAGGAGCGGAAGGTACTCGCGGCGGAGTCCAAGGAAGCAAACAGTAACATGGAAAAGGCGCTCTCCCTGCTCGGCCGCTGCGGGGTCAAAGCCATGCTGCCAAGGTCTGAAGAATGCCCGTGTGCCCCTGATGTCAAGGGGACTCATGGCAAGGACCTGGGCCACACTCTGGGAAGTCTCGAACTCGATCTGGTAGTGTCCACGGCCCAGAAGCTGAACGTCCAGGATCTTGCCCACGTCTGCAAGAAGGCGGGCCTGAAGAAGATCCCGGATCTCCCCTCTGCTGGGGCGAGTGCCGACTATACGGCAGATGGTGGAATGTGCCTGGAGGCGTTCCACCTCTGCGGCGAGGCTCGCTTCCTCTTCTGGCGAAAGAGAGAGCCTGATGGGGGTATCCTCAGGGGCGGTCGAGGGGGCTGCAGAAGAGTCCCTCTGAGGTGGGGCGGGAGGAGCCTCCATCAGAGTCTGAAGCTGTGGCGAAGGCGGAGCGAATGCGATACCTGCAAGAACCGAGCTGCACACGAAGGGCGGAAAGGGAAGGCGGAAGGATAAAAAAAAGGAAAACCCCCAGGGGGTGGAAAAACCAGCAAGAAGGGAAGGGGCGGGGGTTGGGATAATGCGGCAAAGAATAAAAACCCCGCGGGGGGGGGGGGGGGGGGGGGGGGGGGGGGGGCAGCACGAAAGGACAGGTGGGGGGAGAGAGAGGGCTGGCGGAGGGGGGGGGGGCGGGGTGTTGACGAGGGGAGGGGGGCGCGATGGCGAGATGAAGGGGGAGCGCATAAGCGATGGCAGGCCGGGGGGGGGGGGGGAGAGGGCGGGAGGGAGGGAAGGCGAGGGGCGAGCAGGCAGCGCGAGCAGGGGTGAAGGCGGGAGCTTCAGCGAGCAAAAAAAAATTGATGCTAGACTTATGAAACGTTGAATAAAGTGAATGATGTGCTTATGCATATATATATGTGAGGGATGCAGTCAGCCAACCATCGGGGCCTGCCGGCCTACTATGGACCTGAATCATTGATAAAATAATGAATAAATGCTGCACTTTTTTGTATGCTGGTCTTGCCACACCTGTTGCCAACTCCATAGCACCTGGCTGCCTGCTGCACAAGGCCTGCTGCCAGCCGACAGGCTCTTATGCTCTCCCATGCTGATGCTGCTAGTGTTGATGATGATGATGGTGATGGTGCTTATCTTGCTGAAGAAGATGAGGCTTCTGCTGAGGATGATGCTGCTACTGATGACTCTTTTGATGCTATTGATGATGATGTCCTATTGCTGCTTAACCAGGGATTAAGATTGTTCATGCATATGATTAGCCATGGCACGGGTGTGCACGTTACATTCCCTTTTGCTAAACTTAATGACAGAGTGGACACTCTGTCATCCTTCCTCCTTGGACTTCTTACTTTAAACTGGTACTGACTTTGACCTTCTACTTTTAACTGACTTTGACTTTGACTGATATTTTTGTCTGAACACCTTCACTCCTGATCTCCATTTCCAAGTCTTGCCGAAGTGCTGAGCATTTGTTCAACTGCTGTCCCCATGCCTACTTTCCCTTACCCTTAACACAACATCGGGTCACGTGCTAGAACCGATCATGCCTGTTGCTAGGCCTTTGGAATTGATACGAGAGCTTAATGATGTACTGTTTCTGCGTACATACCCTTAGGGAATACTTCCTCTAGCTTTACCACTCCATCTACTACCCTGCTGCATCCTTTCGGCTGGAACTGTGCACCTTCCTTGGGACAATGCTTAGTGGGCTGAGCTTGAATGCTCTGATACCAATGTTGCATGCGCGTAGGCCTTTGCTGTAGTGATCCACAACCCTAAGCCTGATTAAGAACATTGATGCTGATTAAACATGATTTAAGACAGAGGAAAGAGAAGAAGAGAGAGATTTGGTATTAGGGTTTTCTGTATTTTAATATGGTACAATTTGGTTGCATAAAAGCTTGTATATGTGTGGGCGTTGGTCAGCCCCAAGGGGTTGACCCTTGACCCCTTTTACATAACTTCTACTGAAGCTAGACTTATGAAATGCTGAATGAACTGAATGATGAAATGAATTATGTGCTTATGCTTATATATATGTGAGGGATGCAGTTGGCCAGCCACCAGGGCCTGTCGGCCTGGTGTTGTCACCACCTTGGACATTTCCCAGTATGAAAGGGGTCTGGTGGACTCCAGGATGTCTAAATATTTGGAAAGTACAAGCTTTGGGAATGGGGGATTATCCTAGAATACAAAAGACCACACTCCTAAAATTTAGGAGAGTTGCTATTTTTGGCCCGACTCCGATGGAAATTCTGTTCGCGTCATTACATCTGGAATTGAGCATATACCAAGAGTTGGCAAAGTGCCTATGACAGAATGTCTACCAGTTGGGATATTTTTAGAGGTAAAGATTATGGAAGGACCCATCTCTTAGATTGGGACATGTGGCAAGAAAGTGGACCAAAGTGAGACAAGTGGCTTGACACTTGTTATAAAGTGAGACAAGTGGCCTCACACTTGTCACTTCAGCTATTGTGTGGCTCTCCACTTGTCATCGTAGCCTTCTCTTGCCATTTTAGCTCATGGGAGGCCCAAATCTATAAATTGGAGCCCTCTCTCTTCATTTATGGAGGCTCTCTTGCTGCACACTAGCCTCTACCACCGTTACAGGCTGCCCTAATGATGGCTACTCTCTTTCTCTCTCTCTTGAAGGCTGCCCATGAAGAATACCGGCTGTTGGGGACTGTTTTGGAGGCTTCCATCGCGAAGAAATCCTGAAGGCAAGGGTATTTAATCATTTATTATGATTTCTAGCCATTGTACTTGTTGTACCAGCATTTGTACTTGTTGTACTTGCTATACCAGCCCTTGTATTGGCTGTACCAGCTTCTGCACTTGCTGTACTTGCTGTACCAGCCACCGTACCAGTTGTACCAGCCATTGTACCTGCTGTACCGGCTGAATGGAGAGTTGTACTGGTTGTACCCTTGCTATTGCATGAAGACCTGTGGTTTTTGGGGAAGAATCAGTACCCACACGGAGGTATATGGATTATATTGTTGGCTCGGCATTTCTACAGCCTATGTTCCGGCTTGGTAGCCTTGTGTTGGGCTGTGTTATGGCATTTGTATATGGATAATCCGGCATCTCCTGTGGGGAGAGTAAGGCCCTCAAAGCTTGTACATGATATTATTCTCCTTGGGTAATAAAATACTCCAAGGGGGGGGGGGGGGGGGGGGGGGGGGGGTCGGCCCATTCCGGCCTCTATGCGGTGTCACACGTGCAAGCTCCATTTTCAGCATTTGTGGATGTTTTGTCCAGCTTTATGTTTTATGCAGAGTGATGATGGATATGTGTTAAGGCTAAGCCATGTTTAAGTGTTTTAACATGCATTGATGGTATCAACAAGTGTATAAAAGGCCCTAGTCCCCCAAGCACCCGCCGCGAGTTACATTGGTATCAGAGCATAAGCAGAGGCTTCTTTCTATCAATAAGGAAGAGAAAAGATCTCAAGTGGGGACCACACTTACCATCATTGCTATTAAGCATGGCCAGCTACTTCAGAGCCTATGAAGCAAGAGCATGAGCAATAGACAGCTTGGTCTAAGGATTTATGAATTCACAAAATTTATCTTGGAAGTATGGAGTTGGCTTTATGTGCACACGTTTAGCACTCTTTCCATATGGATATTGTGGATTATATTATCAAGCTTACAGGCAAGCTATATGGAGATATATCTCGGGATATCTTAAGAATATGGTGAGGAGATATTTCTTTTGGCTTCATGACCAACCTAGCAAAGAACAGCTAAGTATACTTTGAGTTTGCAAAGTTGGTGCTTTTGCTATTTACTATGAAGTGTTTTTTATGTTCACTAACCCTTGTATAGCTATGCAAGGAGAAAGGTGTTATTGTTTGCCTTGAGATGGTTTCAGGGAAACATTGTTTATGGCTCCCTTTAATGGGATGAATTCTTTTCATGGCTCCCTTTATTGGGATGGATTATATCTATGGAGATTTCTTTCTTGGACAAGATTATGGACGAATCTGTCCCAGTTTATAAGAAATCTTTGGATATCTCATGGATATGATGCTTTTATGGATAAAGTCCACCTCTACTCCAAGGTGTGTGGATAGCATGGAGTATGTGGTAAGAGTTATGGTATACAAAGATTATGATATACAGGTCTATGGATTCCTGGACTTTATTTCTAGGGATTTGGATCCATCCTCAGGTTTATGGATTATGTTTATGGCTCCCTTTTACTGGGATGGATTATTCTTTTTGGCTCCCTTTATTTGGGATGCATTGGACTTACGAAACTCATGATTCACATACCCTGTGTAGTGTTCTCTTGTCCTACGTGCTCTCTTGAAAATTGTTTCTACCATGTGAGGGTGGAACAATAGAGAGCAGATGGAAGGGAACATGGGCACTTCAAAGGGTAGTGACAAGCACAACATACCCTGTGTAGTGTTCTCTTGTCCTACGTGCTCTCTTGAAGTTTGTTTCTACCATGTGTGGGTGGAACAATAGAGAGCAGATGGAAGGGAACATGGGCACTTGAGAGGGTAGTGTGAGTTGGTGGCCGAAATGCCTACAAACTATTGGTGGCCGAAACGCCTATAAACTATGTGTAGCAGAAATGCTTATGGAACACCAGGTTATCTATGCCTGCGAATGATTGTTTTCAGGACTCCTTGTTTAGCCGCCCTGTGTAGTATTTCTCTTGTCCTAAGTGCTCTTCAAGATGTTGCTACCTTGCTTGGTAGAACATAGAGCCAATGGTAGAGAATATGGGCACTGAAGTCGGGCCGGGCGTCAAGGCAGCTCCTTGGTGATCTACATCGACATACCATTGTTTTCTAAATACTGAATTTCATATGCATTGACATGGAGGATTTGGCAATGGATGCCTGTGAAGCTATGTATTGAATTTCTCCAATAGTAATACAATTTACTCAAGGGAGGGGTCGGCCGTTCTGGCTCATTGTGTGTCTCTTGTAAGCCCACCTCTCATCCAAGGTGTGTGGTCAGAGTACCAACACGGAGTGCAAGTGGTAAAGTGGACATGACGGGACTTATGTCTATGCCAAGGGTCATGTGGACCGATGTCTTGTTGGCAGGAGACTTATTTTGTCTCGCCCATTTACTTGGGACATGGATTATGATATCTGGACTTATGGGACTGATTTGTCTCGCCCATTTATCTTGGGACATGGATTATGATATCTGGACTTATGGGACTGATTTGTCTCGCCCATTTATCTTGGGACATGATTATGATATCTGGACTTATGGGACTGTTTTTTTGTCTCGCCCATTTATCTTGGGACATGATTTTGATATTGGTATTATGGAGACTTATTTAGTCTCGCCCATTTCTTTGGGACATGGATTCTTCAGTTATATTGGATTTTTGAGACTATCTCGTCTCGCCCAATCGATGGGACATGATTATATCTTGAATATATGGATTGAAGCTTAAAGTTGGGGACAACTTTTAAGAAGTTGGGGAGGATGTCACCAGCCTGGACATTTCCTAGTATGAAACGGGTCTGGTGGACTCCAAGATGTCTAAATATTTGGAAAGTACAAGCTTTGGGAATGGGGGATTATCCTAGAATACAAAAGACCACACTCTAAAAATTTAGGACAGTTGCTATTTTTGGCCCGACTCCGATGGAAATTCTGTTCACGTCATTACATCTGGAATTGAGCAGATACCAAGAGTTGGCAAAGTGCCTATGACAGAATGTTTACTAGTTGGTAGAGGTAAAGATTATGGAAGGACCCATCTCTTAGATTGGGACATGTGGCAAGAAAGTGGACCAAAGTGAGACAAGTGGCCTGACACTTGTTATAAAGTGAGACAAGTGGCCTCACACTTGTAACTTCAGCTATTGTGTGGCTCTCCACTTGTCATCGTAGCCTTCTCTTGCCATTTTAGCTCATGGGAGGCCCAAATCTAAAAATTGGAGCCCTCTCTCTTCATTAATGGAGGCTCTCTTGCTGCACACTAGCCTCTACCACCGTTACAGGCTGCCCTAATGATGGCTACTCTCTTTCTCTCTCTCTTGAAGGCTGCCCATGAAGAATACCGGCTGTTGGGGACTGTTTTGGAGGCTTCCATCACGAAGAAATTCTGAAGGCAAGGGTATTTAATCATTTATTATGATTTCTAGCCATTGTACTTGTTGTACTAGCATTTGTACTTGTTGTACTTGCTATACCAGTCCTTGTACTGGCTGTACCAACTTCTGTACTTGCTGTACCACCCATTGTACTGGCTATACCAGCTTTTGTACTTGCTGTACTTGCTGTATCAGCCACTGTACGGGCTGTACCAGCCCTTGTACTGGCTGTACCAGCTTCTAGCTTCTGTACTTGCTGTACCACCCATTGTACCGGTTATACCAGCTTTTGTACTTGCTGTACCTCTTGTACCAGCCACCGTACCTGTTGTACCAGCCACTGTATCGGCTGTACCAACCATTGTACTTGCTGTACCGACTGAATGGAGAGTTATACTTGTTGTACCCTTTCTATTGCATGAAGGCGTGTGGTTTTCGGGGAAGAATCAGTACCCACACGGAGGTATATGGATTATATTTTTGGCTCGGCATTTCTACAGCCTATGTTCCGGCTTGGTAGCCTTGTGTTGGGCTGTGTTATGGCATTTGTATATGGATAATCCGGCATCTCCTGTGGGGAGAGTAAGGCCCTCAAAGCTTGTACATGATATTATTCTCCTTGGGTAATAAAATACTCCAAGGGGGGGGGTCGGCCTATTCCGGCCTCTATGCGGTGTCACACGTGCAAGCTCCATTTTCAGCATTTGTGGATGTTTTGTCCAGCTTTATGTTTTATGCAGAGTGATGATGGATATGTGTTAAGGCTGTGGCCATGTTTAAGTGTTTTAACATGCATTGATGGTATCAACAAGTGTATAAGAGGCCCTAGTTCCCCGGACACCCGCCGCGAGTTAAAGGTGTGGACCTGAACCATTGATAAAATACTGAATAAATGCTGCACTTTGCTGTATGTTGGTTCTGCCACACCTGTTGCCACTCCATAGCACCTTGCTGCTAGCCGACAGGCTCTTATGCTCTCCCATGCTGATGCTGCTAGTGTTGATGATGATGATGATGGTGATGGTGCTGATCCTGCTGAAGAAGTTGAGGCTTCTGCTGAGGATGATGCTTCTGATGCTACTGATGATTACACTCTGAAAAATAATTATGGATGGTGTAATCAAGGTATTAGCACTTGGTATAAGGTTCTGTAGTCAAAAGGTTTTGCTAGTGATGATGCTTCTGAAGCTAATACCTTGATTACACCATCCACAACACTTGGGAGAATGTTGCTTCACTTCGACACCAATGTCTGGATTTTGTCTTCCAGTCTCTCTTGTTAGGAGGTGGAGAATGTTATGTCCCGTGTTGTGTGGACATAACGTGGCTAGTGTTAGAGACCGGCCGGATAGTTCTTATAGTAGTGTGAATTGGTCAAGTGGCTACATAGTTGGGATTATGGCTCATTTGTGAGTAGTTCCAGTTGTGGAGTTCTCCCTTGGACTAGGGCATCCCAAGGGTCCCAGCTAGTGGTTAGTCCACTGGTAGGCAATGCCAGTGAGAGCCGAGATGGCTGGGGTATGTGGAATGGGTTAGCATGCTTTGTGGGCATGTGCTTGCTAGGGTTGTGCTGGTGTCTAGCTCGGTGGGTGGCTTACCACTACGCTTGGTTTGGAGCCTAGGGTTGGGTGGCGAGTACTAGCCAAACCCCTTTTTTTTTCCCTTTGTTGTTTTGTAATTACAATGATATGCAGTGTCGCCAAGTAATGGACGAGCTTCACGGATCGTAAACAGTGAGAGTCATGGGAACCCAGTGCCCACACAAGTGGAATCTTATTGTGATGTGTTTCATGTATGCCTTACTTGGTGATGCTCTAGCTGGGGATTGCTTGGTTTCCAGCTTGGGAATGGTTTGGTTTCCAGATTAGAAATGGCTCGGGAATGGCTTGGTTTCCAGATCAGAAATGGCTTGGCTTCTCTACTTGCCTAGACGTGGAGAACACAACACTTGAGTGATAGAATGCAATTCACGGTGGGAATGATAAGAGATGGAAAAGGGGACTAGTTTTCACTCGACATTACATGTAAGCAAGTATGTAATTAAATGACGAGTTTTGGGAGAAAAAGAAAGAAGGAAAATGCAGATGTTGTGTCAAATGAATTTTAGATACGTTGTTTTTAGTGATGAAATGCACTGATTTTCCTTTAACCAGTCCATTTCCTTACAATTAATCTATCTTAGCTAACATGCCATTTCATGGACCTTATCCTATTGAGTCCATTACAGAAGTAATTCACCTCATGTGATAAAATCATTTCCTTGTAATATGAAAGTAAGATCTTAGTGAGAGTTTGCTTAAAAAAGCTGTCACATTTTTCTTTGCTTGCTTTGTAAAACAGGTGTTTGAACTCAAAAAACTGGTGGAAGAAGGAAAAATAAAGTACGTTGGTTTGTCTGAGGCAAGTCCTGACACTATTCGGAGAGCTCATGCTGTTCATCCAATTAGTGCTGTTCAGCTAGAATGGTCCTTATGGACCAGGGACATTGAAGACGACATCGTTCCATTGTGCAGGTAATCATTGAAGCCTTTCCAGCAGTTAACAGCTTTGATCGTGAGCTTGAACTTCACTCACTCACATAAGATATTCCTAGCATTATGCATACTTATTGAGACTGTGTAAACACACCTGCAGCCATGCATACATACATACCTTACATACACATGCATGCTTGTGTACATGCGTGCATAGGTATATAGTAACACTACTTTTACATCCCAAGCCCGGAGCTGGTTATAGGCTTAGGTATAAGGGAATCGATCATTCAATGCTGGACTTGTGGCTTAGCAGAAACTACTTCGTACAATGACACCGGAGAAGTTTTGCTAGGCGTTCGAGACACACTTCGTATGAAACGCGTTTTAGAAACACTTCATATGAAACACGTTTCAGAAATGTTTTGTATGCCTAGCAGAAATTGGAGAAGTTTTTTAGAAACACTTAGTATGAAACGCGTTTCAGAAATGTGTCGTACAATTCATATGTTTATGAAATATTTTATACAATAAAGGGGATATAAAATGCCTGTTTCGGGATTGGCCGATGCACAGAGAGACGGGTTTAAGATAGGAGCTGCTTTATGGCTTCAATCATTGGCAGTAAGGATCTTGTCTCAAAAGTGCAAGCTCCTCTCCCATTGAGCAACTGTAGAAGAGGAACAAATTTGGGACAAAACAAGTCAATGACTTGATTTTTGTTGAGTGCTAATTTGCGCTTGCTTGGTGATATGGCTTCTCTCAAACTAGAGAAGTTTATATTACTTGATGAGGAGTCCTCTGATGATGAGGAGACACATGGACTTGCAGATCCTGGTGAGGATGGGGTTGAAGATTTGGATGCTGTAGATGTTGGTCTTGATGATATGGCTTTCTTGGATGACATAGATGATAGTCTCCTTGAAGGCATTACTGGTAGTAGCCATACATGATATCTCCTTACTATTTGCATGTCACCTTGAGGCTTGGACTCTGGACTTGGGTTGTTTCTTCTATCTAGGCCGTGGGCCACATTTTGTCTTTTGTCACTTATGTTATATATGATGTGGGCTAATTTATTTTGACCTCTAAGATCTATTAGTATCTAGCCATGCAAATTGTGTGGTGCACTAGACTTTAGTGTGTGTGTGGTTTGGTTATATCTAAACTTTTGCAAATTCTGTAAGTATGTCTTTTTGTTTTAAGGTTACGTAATATGGGTGTTAAAATGAGCATTGTATATTAAGATTTATTGTCATTTCTAGGAATTATCTAGGTCGTTCCCCCTCGTTCCCGTTCCCCCTTTGGTCCGTTCCCGTTCCCTTGGTGGGGCTTTTGCTCCGTTCCCGTTCTGTTGCTACTATGATGCTTGGGATGCACAAGCATAGCATAGCTTTTGTCAAAGCATAATTAGAATAGGGTTTGTCAAAGCATAATTAGAGAATTCTTGGTTAAGAATGCAGAAGTAAACCCATATCAAACCTGGAGTGTAATGCAGTTGTAGGCATTTGTGGCATATTCTCAGTTTAACAACAGGCCGTTTGTGATGGTTAAACCCGCAGGAAGCTGGGAATTGGAATTGTAGTATACAGTCCTCTAGGCCGTGGCTTTTTCTCTGGAAAAGCCACTGCTGAACAGTTGTCTGATACAGATTTTAGACTGGTAAGCTTTATAAGTACTTATCCATATTTTTATGGTTGGGTTTGTGTGTGCGTGTGTGCATCAATGTAGGGTACAATTAAAACAAGAGTCCAGCAATGTGTGCGTGTGTGCATATAGGGTACAATTAAAACAAGAGTTCAGCAAGGTATGTTACATAATGCATTTGTGTCCATGTCAGGTCCGACACCCAAGGTTTCAGCATGAGAATCTCGAAAAAAACAAGGTTTTCTATGAAAATATTGCAAAACTGGCAGAGAGGCATGGTTGTACACCAGGACAGCTTGCTTTGTCATGGGTTTTGCATCAGGGGGATGATGTAGTGCCTATTCCTGGTAAGCACCTTAAATCTGCAAGTTTGTATTTGCTTCGCGGTAAGAACTTGCATGTTTGCGAAGCATGACATGGGATGCTCTTGATTTGGGCAGGCACATCAAAGACGAAAAACTTTGACGAGAACTTAGGTTCCCTTAAAGTAAAGCTCTCTCAAGAAGAGCTTAAAGAAATTGCTGCTGCAGTACCCGTGGATGAAGTTGTGGGGTTAAGATACGCTGATAGTCACTATAAGCATGTATACAAGTTTGCAGACACACCTGCTTTCCAAGCATGAGAAAAGCTGTTACTAAAGCTTTGTACATTGTGATCTTTGGGGCAGTATGGTATGCTTATAGACGAAGGAGGAAAGAAAAGGATCTACACATAAGCCATGCTTGAAGTCGGATACTATACATGAAGATGTTTCTTAGCTAGACATAAGCCGTGGGCTCAAAGGGCAACTCAAAATGCCAAGATAATTAATACTGCCAATAGAAAGCTCTGTTCCTTTGGATCTTATGGCAATCCATTATATATATGTGTACACACATACACACAAATACATTTAAATATATATATATGACTTAGAGGTAGACATTCGGGCATATAAACCTAATATTGATTTGGTCTACTAAAGAGAAACCTTTCTTTGTACAATATAAGTATTCTCATGCTTTTGAGTGGTTTTGATAGGCAGGGCCTTGTTTTAAGTGCGAGATGTTGTAGGACTTGCAGAAAAGACTAAGACAGTGTGGCACACAAGTTCACTATAAATCACCATTGTGATTAAAGAAAAAGAGTGTAAGTTGCATTCCTGAGAGGAAGAAAGCAAGGAGATCAAATGCTGTGTGCGCGTGCACGTGTGTGCACAGTGTGACATCTTTATAATGCCATTCTGTGATTGTCTTGCATTGAGAACACACACACACACACACACACACACACACACACACACACGCACAGAGCGCACAATGAAAGAAAAAGGATGTGACTCACCTCCCCCAGCTGTAGGTTTGCTTTGCGGAGCCTCCTTGAGCTTGGGAGGGATCGACTTGTGCACCGTCACCTTTAGATCATGAGACTACCTCGTAGTCAGACCACCACCATGCATGGTACTGGTATACAAAGCTCGGCAACCCTCGGCCCATTTTAGATCTAGATCCACACAAGGCACGCTCAACATTGAGTTATGAGCTCTCCTCATAACTCAACATTGAGCTCGTCACATGCTCATATAGGACTTGGTGTATGGTACTGGTCTACAAAGCTTGGTAGCTCTAGACTTACCTTCGGGCTAGTCTACATCTAGATCCACACAATGCATGCTAAAAATTGAGTTATGATGAGCTCATCTCATGCTTATATAGGACTTTGGCATTGTACGATCCATACTTGAATGGGCTAAATTTCTCTCTCTCAAAAGCTAGTTGCTTTTTAATATGATGCTTATGGACATCATCCCATGCCCATGCCAATGCCAAGGATGTAAACAAACTTGTCCTCTTAAGAGCTCACCTCCGTAGGAGTAAAGACAAATGCTCTCCCTCAGAAGATGCTACTTAATCTTCATTTGTCTTGTATGGAAGCCTTGACCATTAAACATATCTAAATGCATAAAATGCTTTTCATGAATAGGAAAGTCTTTATTCATAGTATGGTAGTGTCTAGTCCTTTAAAATAGAGATTAGGTGCTTTATGACACTCCTTAATAACTATTAGCACAATGCTTCTCCTTAATGATATAAGTAAAAATGTAGTGTAAATTAAAGAGTACAATTAAATGTCCAAATCAAAGGAGTTTTGTAAAAGAATGATATTGCATGAAATAGCAGCTTTCAAATGTTTGAACTCTCAATGGTAGATATTAGTGTATAATTAACTAATAAACAACATAAAACTTTGTGAGAAAATGCTTACATATGTATATACATATATGTTAATCACTCTGTTAGTTAACATGGTTTACCCACCTGACCTACCATAAGGTGATTTGCCATCTCACTTGCTCGGACGGACACTTATCTTTTGTAAGATGGCGTTGGAATATATAAAGCAACATTACCATGCGCTTAATGTCAAATACGGAAACTCTATAGATTTTGTGTATATAGTTTCTTGAGAGTGGTAATAGAGGTCGGACCATTTTTAAGTTTGACTAGCCTAGTGTGAAAACTAGTCATTTGTATATGTCATTTTTGACAATAAGCAAGATACAATCATTCCATTGTAATAATTTTGTTATAAGATGGTGTTGGAATATATAAAGCAACATTACCATGCGCTTAATGTCAAATACGAAAACTCTATAGATTTTGTGTATATAGTTTCTTGAGAGTGGTAATAGAGGTCGGACCATTTTTAAGTTTGACTAGCCTAGTGGGAAAAATAGTCATTTGTATATAAGTCATTTTTGACAATAAGCAAGATACAATCATTCCATTGTAATAATTTTGTTGTAAGCTTTCCTTCTTCCCTCTTCATGCTTGCTTGCATGCTATTGGATTCTTACATGCTAGATGGATGCTTGTTTGAATAGATATGATTGTAGGTTTCTCGCTTCCATTAGCTTCTTCATTCCTCACCTTTTGTGAGAAAGAACCATCGAGAAGAACCATCTCTTCTTGCCTTCATCTAGGCATTGAGAGCTCTACCTTCACCCATTGGCAAAGGAGCATTGCGGTGCGTGACAACGGCGTGAGGATGCGACGGCGGACGAGCTAGCACGTTCACATTGGGAAGTAGACAAAGCAATGAAATCTTAGAGCTGCAAAGTGTTAGTCTTTGAATACATGTGATTGTAGGTTTCCTGCTTCCATAAGCTTCTGTATGCCTTTTGTGAGAGGGAAATATCGTAAGAAGAACCATCTCTTCTTGCCTCCATCTAGGCATTGAGAGCTTTACCTTCATCCCATTGGCAAAAAAGTATTCCAATATAATAATGGAGTGAGGATGCGAAGGATGAGCTAGCACACCCACGTTGGGAAGCTGCATTTGGGGCTCTAAGGTAACACCCAATGACACATGCTTCAACAAGTCTAAGGTAAGCTCTTGACTAGAGCATATTTAGTGATGATCTCGAGGAGTAGCCTAGGGCTTAGCTTCATTTATCCGTCCATTCCAAGCTATCGGGTTATTGCCCGGAGGTCGCACTCCGAAAAGCATACACTTTTCAAGCTATTGGATTTGTTTAATTTGAAGTTTGTTTGCTAGGATAAAATCTTGGTTTCTTGGTGATTTTCATGAAATTGGAACCTTAGAGACTTAGATTCACTTTGATCTAAGGATGTTAAGCGCAATGGTTAACATTATTCTAAGTGTGGTTATGCTTCATGTAATTTATTTTTATGCAAAACCATGCTAAACACTTCATGTGGTTATGCTTCATGTAATTTATTTTTATGCAAAACCATGCTAAACACTTCATGTAAAAAGATATAGGATGACCGAGCTTACGACATTTATAATGCCCACTATGAGCAACAAGCCTAGGTGTACATAGAGCTAGAGAACCAATTTTGGGCCCCCAATTGTTAAATGGGCGGTTGACCCCGTTGTAAAGAGAGAGCTCATGTATATAAGTGACTTATGAAAAGGATATAATTCCATTATCACAATCGAGTCTTCTTGTTTTTCTCTCTTACTCTCTTCTGGCTATCTATGGTGGTGAGCTTGGGTGTGGATGCATGCATGCTTGCTTGATTATATGTGTGCTTGTAGGTGATTCTCTCTACCTTCTCCCTTCTTCTTCTTCTCCTTGGTCTCTGTCTCTGTCTCTCTCTATCTCTTGCACGCATGATGGCATTAAGATAGGAGTAGATCTCTCCATAACTCGTTCTCTCATTGCGCCCTACCTAGCTCAAGGAAAGCTCCACTTGGGTGACATAAGTGGTAGTGGAGTGAGCCCCTAGTGGCTTCACATCGAGGAGTTAACTCTCTTAGGGTTGGCTAAGTGCATGTTCCCGAACCGACCCTTGTATCTTTCCTTTTCTCTTCTCTTCTTCCTCTCTCATGCAAGGAGAATGCTCATGTAGGTGAACATCTTTGGCGCCACGCCAAGGATAGCACTTAGCTTAGGGTCCTCCATAATCTATTCCTAAGCTAGAGTCTTGTTTTGCCCAGATGGAATGCAAACCCACTGGTAGAAGTTGGTTATGAGATGCTTGTTTGAATTGTGTTATTTTGTGTTTCCTTGTACAATGGAGTTGCAAGAGAATTGGGAGCATTAAGAGCTTTGGAGGTTACACCAAAAGCAGAAGCTACAAGTAAGTGTTGTGATTTTTCTCTTCATTTCATTAATTTTGATTTTTCTTTGAAGTAGTTAAAAAACTGCATATTCGCTAAATCCCACCATTAATCTTAAGATATTACGATTAATTAGGCGTTCCTTGCATCATTAGATAGCTTAGGACTAGCCTAAGCCATCCATAAAAAGAAAACCCTAAAAAATCATCAATTGAGGGGGAGAAATTAGAGAAAGACCGTGGAAAAATTGGGTGCAGTTCAATCTCAAGTGAAGTGAATGGCTGTTCACTTCACAGAGGTACGATTGTAGCTCCCTTAGCCACGCTTGTTCACTTCTTGTTGGAGAATCTCACTAAATATGTCTCATAAATGAGAGTCGTGCATTAAAAAGGGCATAAATGTACATTTAAAGAGCATAAATGTAGTACAGCTAAACTATAAGGAGAATATTTGAAGGTGGCTGTCAGAAGATACATCGTTTTGGCGTAGTCAAGATATTTGCTTGTCAGTCTCTCTGTGAACGTCAGTACCTTCACAAACGTACGTCCATTCCTTCCCAAGCTTGAGTGAATGGCTATACCTTTACGAGTGAACGCATATTTTCCCTCACGGATGAAAGTCTTTTTCCTAACACAAGACACAGATGTACCCTTTTGTTAATTGAACGTTCGTTCCACTGATAGAGGAATGCCCGTTCTTCTCTCTAGTCACAATCGTACCTTCTTGACACATGAATGCCCATTCCTCCACAAGGGAATGCCCGTTCCTGTTTCCAATCCATGACTGTACCTACAATGTACGGTCGTAACTCTTATTAAGCCACGTCCATACCTACATCTGGTAAACGGCCGTTCCTAAGCTCCCTAAGGGCAAAAAAATTTCCCTGTCCAGAGTGTGATTCTGCACTGTTACTCAATGTATTCATGCACCTATGTTCAGGGAAATTGGTGCGAAACAACCCCTTATTCGACGACACTCAACCCTCTTATGCACAATCACTTGTGCTAGATCTAACCTTCATCCCTCTATAGTACTCAGTCATGATCTGATTAATAGATTGTTTTTTCTATGTAAATAATAAATGATTAAAAATTATAAATATTTACAAAATGTATGAAACTAAGTAAGTTGATGACATCAAACTTTGAATAGGTTCAAAACGTCAAAGAGGAAGACATCATCCACACTTTTGCTAAAAGTTCCAAGGGAAGCTCAAGGCTTGAGATTTTTGATGGCATTAATGAGGACAAGGCATGGAATTGGTACCTTGACTTATATAATGAAGAGGGAACATGTGAAATTATTTGAATTACAACTCAAGAAAGAGACATACAAAAAGCTTGGTTTAGTATAGGCATTATTTGAGGGGATTGCAGGAAAATAAAGAGTTCCATGCATTCATGTGGATATTAGAGACTCTAATAAATCATACTTGTTGGATGCATTTTCTTATGATGATGCAAAGATGAAGACCGATGGTGCTCAATCTATGTTAACAATGGGTTGGTGTATAGCGGAGGAGGATGATGAGCCTATGATAAAACAATACATAGATGGATTTTACAAGGTTCAAGCCAATATTTCAAAGGATGAGGCTAGAGGTAAAACAAAAATAGTGAATCAAAAAACACAAACATCATCTACTTTGGCAACAAATACAGTTAAAGGTTTTGCCATTGTTCCATTTGGTGATACTGCTATTGTGGTGGACTATGATCAAACAAAGAAGAAGCTTGCAAAAAAGAGTAGTGAAGGCCATTTCTGGGTTGGTCACTTATGAGAAATTCTACCTATTTGGACTATAAGAGACTTTCTACATCTTGGTGAGAAATTGTGTACAAGCTCCTGCAATATATGTCTACAGAAAATTGAGGAAGAAGCATGTCAAAAAATTAGCTCTCGACTTTGGATTGAATTCTAGACCACCTACATCATGCGCTGATCTAATGCCTTTTTATGAGGCCACCCGCAAACCTTTGGAAACGACGGTGAGGAGAGACCATCTTGATAAAAACAAGTATTGGATACTTTTTGGTCAAAACTCCATTTATGTAGCCAGAGTTTTCACAGGAGTGTGACTGATGAAGCCATGAATCAAAGAAAGAAGTATTATAGGGAAAGGGTGGCGAGGATAGTGTGAAATTGCCCTCCAAAGGAGAGTGTGGAATTATCTCAAATGGCAACCCTAGAATCTCAAAATATAATGTGACAATCTCCATATCATGATAATATAAAGTAAGTAAGGGATTAATGGATTGCATTCAATAGACCTACGAAGCCTCACCAAGGAGTTGCAAAGGGAAGTGAACAACGTGCAGAATGGGATGTAAGTAATTATCAACCTTAAATATTTGGTTTTTTCAAAAATACCTCAATATCATTGATAAATCAGTTCATAACATTGCCTAATGTTGAGAATGTTGTGCAATAATTTATCGAGCTAGCACGAGTTACATTTGGTGATAGTGTTGCAACTGCAACCTTGGGGGGTTCACTATAAGTAAACCCTTTGTAGTATCACGTGCATTCAAGGCCTATTTTAAAAATCCCTTATCTGTGAATTTTTCATGAATAAAACATATCCTTTTTCTATTTAACCTGTGAATACTCCCTTTAAATGGTACCCTTCTGTGTGGTTCACTATAAGTAAACCCTTTGTATCATGTGCATTCTCAAGGCCTATTTTAAAAATCCCTTATCTGTGAATTTTTCATGAATAAAACATACCCTTTTTCTATTTAACCTATGAATACTCCCTTTAAGTGGTACCCTTTTGTATGTAAAAAAGGGATTTAAAAATCCCTTCTATTGAACCCACGTGTTACACCTACATATTTACGAGTGACCCCCCCCCCCCCCCCCGCGCCCCCGACGTTGCAACAAAGGATATAAACATGATAATATGCCCAAACGACATGTTTGAGACGTGGATGAGGATTATGGATGCATATAGAGATGGATCACTACCTGAGCATAGTAATGATATCAATAAGGGTGGGAAATAACCGACTACTGGCATGTTTAGGTGTTTACAAGGTTTAGATGAGAAGAATATTAAGATCAATAAAGAAGAAATATTGGATTCCAATATTGTTCTTAGTTAGGGGAAAGCATGATCTAAACAAGATGCATATGGCAGAAAGAGCACGTCAAATGAAGTAGGATAAGGTGTTGCAGGAAGAGTTTGTGAAGGAGTTAAAGGAAAAATCAAGTGACAAGGTTGATAGGCCATGGGATCACAGTGTGTGACTTACTACAACATCCAGCTAGAATATTATGAAAAGATAGCTGGATCAAGTCAAATATGGTTGAAAAAGAAGCTTGCTCATAGAGATTATAAAGAGGCATTGCCTCCATCAGCACAAGCATACATTCAATGGATTATAAACCAAAAAGAGGGAACCAGTTTGCATTCTGATAAGTATCCTTGGAGTGTATACCAAGTTGGACCAGACATGGAAGGGATGGAGTTCATGTGCAACACATTCAAGGAACCAATTACCATTGGCACAATGGTGATTGATGCAGTTCATGGGGTTCGTACCATGACATGGAGCTCAAACAGGTTTGAGATGATGTTGCATGGATTGTTAAAACTAGCTATTGAACCTGCACAATTCATCCTCAATCGCATTTGTAACATTCAAGAAACTTGTAGCCTTGGAGAGTACTTTAGAGAAGGTAACTGGAAATACAAGATGGCAATTGGTAGCATGGATATTAACGCTCCTAATACATATCATGTGGATGGATATTAACGCTCCTAATAAATATCATGTGGATGGATCAATCAATACTTTATTGGCACATGTATTAGTGAGCAAAGAGAAGGAATTCATGAACAATCATTGCTACCAAGATTTGGAGCATAGAACATATATTTCACCTCGGGGGTTTATATAACTATGGGGTACGGGTACGAGCGCTGCGCAAAGCAAGGATGAAAGGATGGTGTACCAGCAAAGGCTATAGATCAGTGGCCTGCATGGGTCTAGGGGGAAGGTACGGTGTCGGTTAACAGGGAAAGGAGTGGTACGCATGTACCTTACTTGGTCTGAGGCAACATGTGTGACCATGTAGCGGTATGTGTGGACCACATAGTGGGCGACCGTCCTTTGGCTCTTGTGCGGCCATCGTACGGGCACTCTGGTAAGTGTGTACGGTCCAAATTTTAGGGCAGGGTCCCCAAATTTGGGACGTCGATCTCGATTTGCGTGTCGGACCGCCCCGGGGGGTGAATTTTTTTTTTGTCCGGGAGGTTCTCTTGGTCGTTAGGTTTAAAAAATTCGTCAATTGGACGCCCGGTCGTGCATTTATTTAAGGTTTAAAGGTCGTCGCTTTTTAACAAAAAATGACTGAAATTTACGTATAAGCTTGATCCGGTGTCCGTTTTGGATGCTGTAAAATCCTATATTAGTGTAAAATCTCACGCAGATTCTAAATTTGGGCTCAAAATTTGAATATTCTAAGTAGAAATGACTCAAATAATAAAATCATTGATTTTTATACCATAAAAACTCATAAATTTATCTATTACATGGACATTTCTTTATTTTAGTGAAGATGGGTATGTTACATCCTTCCCCCCTTAAAGAAATCGAGGTGTCCTCATCTCGTCATGAATTGGGGATAATCCTTTAAGAGTGTAGCTTCATCTTCCCAAGTTGCATCCTCTTCAGGGTAATCTTTCCACTGTACTAGATGTTCTACAAGTGTTCTATTTCGGAGTTGCCTTTCCTAGAATCTATGATGTTACTGGGCTGTAATTCAAGGACTCCTTGAGTAGGGATTCCAACTTGTTCATCATCAAGAATATAATCGAGACTGGTTACATAAGGTTTTAACAAACTTACATGAAATACATTGTGGATTTTGATATGGGCTGGGAGTTGGAGTTTATAGACACACTTGATTACTGTATAGGGACCACAATACCTAGGGCTGAGCTTCTTATATTTCCCAAGTGATAGAGAACTTTGTTTGGGTCGCACTCGTAGAAGAACTTTGTCTCCTTCCTTGAAGATCCTTTCAGACCTCTTGGTGTCAGCATACTGCTTTTGTCGATCTTGGGCAGCTTTAATATCCTTTTGGATTGCCTTGGTTTGTTCTTCCATCTCTTCGAGCATTTTCCTGGATGCCTCAACTCTTATGGTCGGATCAGAGAAATTTAGAGGAGACAAGCATTCTTACCCATAGAGTGCTTTGAACGGTGACATTCCTATGCTCTCTGATGAGATGCATTGTAGGCAAATTCTACCAGAGGAAGGTATTGAATCCACCTTCTTGGCTCCCATCCACAATATGCTCTGAGAATGTCTTCAGTTACTTGATTGATTCTCTCAGTCTGGCCATTGGTCTCTGGATGTGCTAAAGCAAAGTTGAGTTCCCAGGGCTTGAAATAAGGATTGCCACCAGAACTTTGAAGTGAAGTCAGAATCCTGGTCACTTACTATCCTTTTTGGGAGACCATGAAGTTTGAGGACTTCCTTGATGAGCAACATCAGAAGCTTTGAAGGTCTTCTTTGCTGGTATAAGGTGAGCTACTTTGGTAAGTAAGTCCACTACTACCAGAATGGAGTCATATCCTCCTTGAACAGCGAGGAGACTTGTGACAAAATCCATACTAATGCACTCCCACTTCATTTGGGAAATATCCAAGGGTTGAAGATTCCCAGGCTTCTTGACCCTTTCAGCTTTGATCCTTTGGCATGAGAGACATTGCTTCAAGTACCGAAGGACATCATTTTTCAAGCCTCCCCAATGAAAGCTCCTTCTTACAGCGTTTAATGTTTTTGCATAGCCTGGGTGTCCTGCAGAGCAGGACTATCATGAGCTTCATGGAGGATTGGTTTCTTTAAAGAAGGATCCTTAGGGATACATAGCCTGTGATTGAAGTAGAGGCTTCCTTCATAAGTGGAGTATCCCTTGATTAGATTCTTCTCTTTCTTTGAATTTCCCCCTTCTTCTACTAACTTCATCATCCTTTGATAATCTAGATCATGAGATGAGACCTCTTCCACCTTGACCAGTATGGGATTATTTGGCATTGAAATTGCACTCAAGAAAGATTTGCGACTAAGTGCATCTGCTACCACATTATCTTTCCCAGGGCAGAATTTAATGTCGAAGTCATATTCTTGTAGAATTTCAATCCATCTCCTTTGCTGCATGTTAAGGTTAGGTTGGGTGAAGATCCACTTTAGACTTTTGTGGTCAGTTACAAGCTAGAATTTGCCACCCAAGAGATAATGTCTCCATAATTTGAGGCAATGAACAACTGCTAAGAGCACCAAATCATGGGTGGCATAATTTGCTTCATATTGCTTCAGCTTGCGCGGGAAGTATAAGCGACTGGTCTTCCTTCTTGGCCTAAGACACCACCAAGTGCTAGACTACTGGCATCAGTAATAGCCACTTCAAATTCCTTGGTGAAATCAGGAAGTTTTAGGACTGGGGCATAAGTAATAATGACCTTGAGCTGATCAAAACTGTTTTGATGGATTGGCAGCCACACTATTTTGCAATCCTTCTTAAGAAGATCCATCAAAGGTGCAGCTACCAAGGCATAATCTTTGATAAAAATCCTATACCATCCCGTGATTCCCAAAAACCCACGAACTTCACCAACTGATTTAGGGGATGGCCACTCTAGAATATCTTTGACCTTGGCGGGGTCTACTGAAATGCCATCTTTGGAGACGATGAACCCAAGATACTCAATTTGATGAGTAAAGAAGGTATATTTGCTCTTCTTGGCATAGAGTTTGTGTCTGCGCAACAATTGTAGAACTCTACGCACATGCTCCTCATGCTCTTCCATTGATTTGGAGTCGATTAAGATGTCATCAAGGAAAACAAGCACAAATTCATCCAAGTAAGGGCGGAATATATCTTGCATTAGGCGGTTGAAGGTTGCAGGAGCATTGGTTAACCCGAATGACATTACAGTAAACTGATAGTGGCCATAACGCGTATTAAAGACTGTCTTGGGTATATCTACTTCCTTGACTTTGATCTGATAGTAACCAGACCTCAAATCTATTTTTGAGAAGACTTTGGCCCCATGAAGCCTGTCAAGAAGTTCGTCGATGCGAGGGATAGGATACTTATTCTTGACAGTGACTTGATTCAGCCCTCGATAATCTATGCAAAGGCGGAGAGTTCCATTCTTCTTTCTTTGGAAAAGGACAGGTGCCCCCCAAGGAGAGCTACTGGGGCATACGAATCCTTGCTCAATGAGTTGGGTGTTACCATATTATAGTAGTGATGTGTGTGAACACACTTAGGACCGCCGGGGCACTTTTTCCCTCACTAGGAGGTTTTTTCCCCCGTGCATTGTATATACGCCCATTATCTTCTAGGGCTTGTTATCTTTCATTTTTGGCACTCATAATACACTACTGTGTTATGCTCAAGCTTCCTTATCTTCTTGAAGTTGTGTGTGCATTCCTGCAACCCTAATTCCAACAATTGGTATCAGAGCAGGCTTCCTCCTCCCGGGCAGCATCACCGGCACCTGCCGCTTCATCTCCTCCGATTGCGACGAGGTTTCACGAGCGTCTGCAGGTTAGTATATGCCGTGGGCGAGCCCATAGGGCTCGTTCGTTTCAGAATTTTGATCTGAAGTCATTTCGCCCTCCGTTTTTGCATTCCAAGTACTGCGCAGGCAAAATCGTCCTACTGTGCAGATTTTCTGTCAAGATTAAAATCTGCAGGACAGGTGCCCATTCGTCTGTTTTGGGCTGTGCTACATAGCACAGGTCGATTTTATACAGGTTTACCTCTTACAGACAGCATTTACATCTAGTAGTACAGTCATTGGCCATGGCTGACAACAATGATGTATTCCGCATGTTGGCTGCTGAGGATAAGTTGGATGGCACCAACTATCCATTGTGGGCATATATGATGCGACATGTATTGGTAGCAAAGGGGTTATGGAACATTGTGCAGGGTATTGATGCACGTCCTATTGTGGCTGGGAATGCTGCAAACACATCAGAAACAGGTACTGTTGATGATGGTGCAGGCACAAGTGCTGTAGCAGCTGTTCGAGAACCACCACTTTCAGCAGAGCAGATTCGTTGGGATGGTAGAGATGCGCAGGCTCATGCCTTGATTGCGCTGTCTGTCAAACGTACCATTATCCCACATATTCGCTCCTGCAGGACTTCTAAGGATGCTTGGGATGTACTTGCCACATTGTATCAGGCAAGAAATGAGGCTCGTGTTGCTTACCTCCGAAAACAGTTGGAGAGTGAGCATATGAACGAAGGTGATTCTATGGATAGCTTTTTGACAAAGATCAAGGATTTCAAAGAGCAGCTCATTTCTGCAGATGAAATCCTGTCAGACAGTTCACTTGTGCAGACTATTTTGAATGGTCTACCAGATTCTTATCAGGGTTTTGCTTCCACTCTTCGCTTGATGATGAAAGGCAATCCCAATGCCTTATCATTTGAGGAGTTAGTTTCTGTTTTGCTGCAAGAAGACCAGTCAAGGCAAAACAGGAATATTATGCGTGTCGCAGATCAAGCTTTCGTTGCTAGTCAGAGAAGCGGGAAAGGTAAAGCTGGCTTTTCTTCTAGTAAGCAGAAATCTGCAAATGCTGCGCAACCAAAGAAGGAAGACAAAGATGAGAAGAAGGGTGACAAACAGAAGACATTTTGCAAGTACTGTAAGGGAAATGATCATGTCATCAAAGCGTGTCCTAAGCTGGCTGCGAAAGAGGCTAAGAAGAAAGAGGCTGGTATGGCTGTTGTTTGCAGATGCCTCTCCTTCTAACAATGAATCTGCTAATGTTGTGCTAGATACAGAATGGGCATTCAATGCGCAGTGCAGTTATGACCCATCTTTGGATGACACATGTATGTCTGCAGTAGATTCAGATGTATGGTACTTTGACAGTGGTGCCACTAAGCATATCACCTCGCAGCGCAGTTTATTCACTTTCCTTGAGTCTGCTCCCACAGGGAATACTGTCACTTGTGCCAATAACTCCTCTTATCCCGTTAAAGGAGTTGGACAGATTGTGCTGAATGTTGCAAATTGCAACACCTTTACACTTTTTGATGCATT
The DNA here is from genome assembly GCF_041138505.1 of Cibotium barometz. Taxonomy (NCBI): domain Eukaryota; kingdom Viridiplantae; phylum Streptophyta; class Polypodiopsida; order Cyatheales; family Cibotiaceae; genus Cibotium; species Cibotium barometz. Next base: position 30,274,836 of record NC_141055.1, on the reverse strand, counting down.
GTATGTGCCAGGGATCAAAAAGAATCTGCTGTCAGTCTCCGCATTTGCCAAAACAGGTTTGGTTGTAAAATTTGTGGATGACAGATGTACTGTTCATGATCTCTCTTGTGGTGACATCATTGTAGCATCTGGTTCACTATGTCGAGGGCTGTATAAGCTCAATATGGATGGCAAATGTGTAGAGGATTCAGCATGTGCTATTATGGATACGCAGGCTATTTCAGATGCAAAACTGTGGCATGCACGTTTTGGTCATCTGAATTTTGCAAGTTTGCTGCGCCTGCAGAAATCTGAAATGGTGTCTTCTTTGCCTAAGCTTGAGGCACCTGTCAAGCATGTTTGTGAGGGCTGCATATTGGGTAAAATGCAGCGTGCTTCCTTTCCCAAAGATGGATCAGTGAGAGCTGAACGCAGATTGCAGCTTGTTCACAGTGATGTTTGTGGTCCCATGCAAACTCCATCATTTGGAAACTACCTTTACTTCGTGACTTTCATTGATGATTTTACCAGGCATGCATGGGTATATCCTTTGAAGGCAAAGTCCGAAGTGTTTTTGTGCTTCAAACAGTTTTTGGTTATGGCTGAAAATGTGTCAGAAAGTAAGATGGGCACCCTCCGTTCAGATCGAGGGGGGGAGTATATGTCTTCAGAATTTAATGCATTTCTGGCTGAGCGTGGGATAAAACACCAATGTACAGTGCCGTATACACCACAACAAAATGGTGTGGCTGAGAGAAAAAACAGGTCTCTCATGGAAATGGCAAGATGTATGGTTAAGAGTCAAAGTCTACCACATGGTTTTTGGCTTGAGGCTGTCATGTGTGCCACTTATGTACTAAACAGATGTCCCACCAAAGCATTACAGGTTGTCACTCCATATGAGGCTTGGCATAGCCGCAAGCCATCTGTTGGCCATTTACGTGTTTTTGGTTGCCTGGCATATGCATTAGTGCCTGTGCAACATCGCAGAAAATTGGATGACAAAGCTGTCAAATGTATTTTTGTTGGATATAGTGCTGAGAGCAAAGGCTATCGTTTGTATCATCCACAGACAAAGCGCATTTTGGTTAGCCGTGATGTTGTATTTGTGGAAGATGCAGTTCAGCCCTTGGTTTCATGTACTAAGGAGACAGATATCAGCTCACGTGATGTCTATGATACATTGTTGCCTCTTTTCAGTGGTGCACAGTCAAGTGCAATACCTCATGAGGCAGTTTTTCAGCCTATGCAGGTTTTAAATGATGGCACAGATCAGCCTATATCTGATGCAGATGTGCATGATGCACTTGAGGATGAGAGACAAGAGATTGAGGGCTCTAGGAACATGCCTAGATGGCTGGTGCAGACTTTGCGTGACAGCAAGTTGGATGCCCCTTTGTCTAGTCGCACTCGTTCTGGCTCTCATGGTGCCTCTTATGCGTCAGATTGTTATGCATTGGCTGTTTCTAGTATGTGCGATGAAAGTGAGCCTGTTTCATTTGATGAGGCACAAAGTTCAGAAAATTGGATGGCTGCTATGCAAGCAGAATACGATGCTATTATGAAGAATAGTACATGGTCTTTATGTGACTTGCCCCCTGGCAAGAAGGCCATTGGCACTAAGTGGGTATACAAATTGAAGCGTAAGCCTGATGGCACAGTGGATCGCCATAAGGCTAGGCTTGTTGCAAAAGGTTATGCTCAAGAGAAGGGCATTGATTTTGATGAGACTTTTTCTCCATGTCGTATGACCACTGTTCGTAGCATCTGTGCATTAGCAGCTCATAATGGTTGGAATGTACATCAGCTGGACATAAAGACTGCGTTCTTAAATGGAGATTTGCATGAGGAGGTGTATGTATCGCAGCCTCGTGGTTTTGTTCAAAGAGGGCAGGAAAACAAAGTGTGCAGGTTAAAAAAGGCTTTATATGGTTTAAAGCAAGCTCCACGAGCTTGGTATGAAAAAATACATGCATATTTGACTGCACATGGGTTTCAGAATAGTCCAACAGAAAGCACTTTGTATGTTAAACGTGTGGATGGTGTACATCTAATCATTGCTCTCTATGTCGATGACATGCTGCTCACAGGACCAAATGAGAGTCATATTGCTGATTTTAAGGCTGATTTGAATGCCTCTTTTGAGATGTCAGATTTGGGGCATTTGCATCATTATTTGGGGATACAATTTAAGCAGTGTGATGGAGGTATTGCTTTGTGTCAGACAAAGTATATTGAAACATTGTTGCGGAGATTTGGCCTTGAAGACTGCAAGCCTATTGCTACTCCAATGGAGACAGGTTTGAAGTTGAGTCTTCATGATGCTGGAGATCACTTTGATGTCACACTCTATCAGACAGCTGTTGGTTGCCTCATTTATGTATGCATTACGAGGCCAGACATTCAGTTTGCAGTCTCACAGGTGAGCAGATTTATGCATAGCCCAGGCATTAAGCATTGGCAGGCAGTGAAGCGTATCTTTCGCTATTTGAGTGGTACTCGGCATCTTGGGTTGTTTTATCCCAAGGGGGGATCATTGCCGCCAGATTTACATGTTTTTTCAGATTCTGACTGGGCTGGTTGTTATGACACACGCGTGTCCACGAGTGGTTTTTGCTTCATGCTTGGAAGCTCATGCATATCATGGTTGAGCAAGAAGCAGCCTACTGTGGCCACTTCTAGTTGTGAAGCTGAGTACAGGGCAGCTTTCACAGCTACGATTGAGTGTGTGTGGCTCAGACGCCTTATGGCTGATTTGGGTGTTGGGCAGCCATCTGCCACCACCATCTTCACTGACAGTCAGAGCGCATTGGCAGTTGCGCGGAACCCAGTGTTCCATGCTCGTACGAAGCACATTGAGGTGCACTACCATTATGTCAGGGAGAGACTCTCTGCAGGAGAGATCAGTTTGGCTTATGTGCCAACACAGGATAACCTTGCAGACCTTTTCACAAAGGCTCTGCCTCGTGAGAAGTTCGAAGCTTTTCGCAAAGCTTTGGGCTTACTCCCTTTTGTGGATTCGTCCACATAGCTAGACACTTCCCTATACATGAGTGCTAGCTCTTGTTCACCGCATCACTCCAGGGGGGATTTGTTACCATATTATAGTAGTGATGTGTGTGAACACACTTAGGACCGCCGGGGCACTTTTTCCCTCACTAGGAGGTTTTTTCCCCCGTGCATTGTATATACGCCCATTATCTTCTAGGGCTTGTTATCTTTCATTTTTGGCACTCATAATACACTACTGTGTTGTGCTCAAGCTTCCTCATCTTCTTGAAGTTGTGTGTGCATTCCTGCAACCCTAATTCCAACATTGGGAATGTTGCTCTTTAAGTTCAATGGCTTCAGGAAGGGACATTTTATAGGGCGTTTTTAAAACAGGTAATTTATCCCCCCAGGGATCACCTCGATTTCATGATCAACTTCTCGAGGAGGCGGTAGCCCTGTAAGCTCGTCAGGGAAGATGTCAGATAATTCTTGGAGCCAAGAGGGTTCTGTCTCCTTACTAGGTTCAATGGGTTTGTTGAGCTTGACTAAGAAAACTTGTTGCTGACCCTTACGTGTTCCCTTGAGAAGATGTTTTGCCTTGACTACCTGATCTTTAGGATTTGCCTCAAGGTAAGATCTCTTTTGAGGCTTAGGTTTGTGAGTTCTGAATTCTTTCACAAGGGGCTTTGCTCGTATGAGAGCATCCTGTAATGAGCTTGGCCTCATTGCTTCAAGGCGAGAATCTAAGGGTTCATTTAACCCTTGGCAGAAACGAGCCACTTGCTGGGAAGTAGTCATAGCTGGGGCATACTTCCGAAGAGTGATAAATTTGGAATAGTAGGCCTCAAGAATTAAGCTGCACTACCTAAGACAAAAAAAACTCATTCATCTTTATGGATTCATGGGAAGGGGGAAGATATCTTTCCTTCATGGCCTGCTTGATGTCTTCCCATGTTTGAGAATGCTCGATGACTCCCTTGTCACTCACGGCACCACCGTTTCCACCAGAGTTTAGCATCTCCGATGAGGCGAAACCGTGCAAGCATAGATTGATTTGCTACTCTAGTACCGGCGGTAGAGAAATAATCATCCATCGCTTCAATCCAGACTTCAGCGTCCTTCTCAATCTTTGAACCTTCTCCTTTAAAGGAGGGCGGTTGCATTTGCTTGAGCAAGAGCTGCTTCTCTTGGATATCAGTGTAAAGCACATTGGGAAGTAGAGGGTGATCATCCTGGCCATCATTGTAAAATTAATTTTAAGATTACAAGATTCATATTTGCACAATGCTTATTTTGGAGAGTAAAACATTGAAATCATTTTATTTCCAAATATTTACAACGAGACGAGTTTTATTACAAAGATCTGAGAGTAATATAATTAGTCTTATTTGCCATCAAGGGAAATTTGTGAGATCCCCCTGTTCCCACTGAGCAGCAAGGGGTACTAGCAGCGGAAGTAGCACTTCTCGCGCGGGACAGGGGTCCCACATTCGGGGCCTTGCCCACGGATATCCGGACATGAGACTAATCCGACGGTTGTAAAACCGAACCCGGAAAAACTTCCTTTACCCGGAAAACACGGGCGATTCCATCAAAAAAAAAAACTTTTTACTCTAACGTAGTCAAGATCATTTTTGATCAAGCTGATCCAATTGTATCTTCAAGATACTTGATCAGATCAAGGAAGAAACTTGCACTTGGATCATTGGGATCAACGCTTTTTTCCCCATTCAAGAGGCACAGCTGTTGATTCCTATTCATAGAACAATTACTGTTCGGGATTTACTTTATCTATCATAATAACAAAAGTTGAGTCTCGATTTACGGATCCATCAGTCCAGCCTAACCCCATCCGCCGATCCCATGGGTTAGCCAACCGCCCCAACCGCCCAACCATTGTAGTGATGGGATCCAATTTGGAATTTGGTTAGGTTTTGTCCCGGGTACCAAGGAAAAGAGTTCCAAGGCCCCCTAGCCGGAAGTTCATGCAAACATAAAATTAGGCACACCACTTACACACCCAATATGAAATTGCCTTTTTCTTAGCATCAACTAACTTTAAAACAATCCTTTAATGAAACCATAGTACCATTGATCACAGTCTTACACACCCAATATGAAATTGCCTTTTTCTTAGCATCAGCTAACTTTAAAACAATCCTTTAATGAAACCATAGTACCACTGATCACAGTCGTCCAAATTATCCGGTTGATTCTCAAATTTCCCATCATTCCTTCATCAGAGTATCTATGGCATCATTGTTGGCAACTAGAACGCTCACCACCTGTCCACTCAGGGGCCTTTTCAATAGTTCCTAGCCCATAATACTCGGCAATATAATCACTTATAAAAATCAAGATGGACTCTCGTTGAAGATCAGCAAGATCAACCAACAGATCCATAAAAAGAGCCATGAAGTCAATATTAGATAAAATGGAAAAAATTCCTCAAAATGGGAATGTATTTAAAAAATTTATTTTGGCCATAACTTGAACATGCAAACTCCAAATTTGTCGGACAAAGTAGATCTAGATTCTACTTTTCAAGCTCTTTCCAATGATATGTCACATGAATATGTTTTGACAAACTTTTGGATGAGTTTACCATACCCCCGCTTTTTTCATGGGAATGGGATTTTTTCCACTTTATCTAATATTGACTTCATGGACTCATCCATTGAAGACCAGCAAGGTCAATCAACCAGATCCATGCCCGGTTTCAGAAAAACAACTCTTACTCCTTGTTCCAATATCTTCCTCGACGTACGCGTGGGTATCCTAGGCGACCCAGAGCCCGAGCACCGTATGGTCAGCACCCTCTAGGATCCTTCGGCAGGTGACCTAGCGCTTCACTCATAGGCCGCTTCCTTGGTCGCTCATCCACTGTACCAGAAGCTCACCATTTTAATCGAGCCGAGGCTGGTCAAGACCTCGTCTGACTTTGCTACTATGCGAGACGTCCTCCATTGACTCTCCGTCATCAGCAGTTGCAACTTTATCAGTTAGGTCTCCACGACCTTAATCACAAGACGGTCAAAATGCTTCCCCAGCATTCTTGACATAAAACAGCCATTTACAAACAGCATTTACAAACCGTTTACAAATACAGTTTCTATATTAACTCATTTTTCCATATTATCCCTCATTAATCCACATTACTTATTCCACATTCCATTTATATGTGTACTCATCCAATCACCTCATTTTCCATCTCTTCACTTCAGATTCCTTCACATCACATATCATATATTCACATCCATATCCACATCCATACATCCACATCCACATCCACATCCACGTTCACATCCATACATCCACATCTACATGCTTATCTCCATTTTCACATCCTCATTATACATCCACATCCCCTATCCACATTCATACATACACATCCATATCCACATCCACATGTATACATCCATTATCACGTCCTCATTCATACATCCACATCCACATACATACATACATCCACATCCACATTCCCATTCATATCTATACATCCACATCTACATGCACATTCACATCCATACATCCACATCTATATCCTCATTCACATCCATACATCCACATTCATGCATCCACATCTACATGCATACATCCATATATACACATCCGCATTTACATCCATGCATCCACATCCACATCCTCATTCATGTTCACATCCATACATACATCCACATCCACATCCACATTTACATGCATGCATACATCCACATCCACGTTCACATCCATACATCCACATCTACATGCTTATCTCCATTTCCACATCCTCATTTATACGTCCACATCCCATATCCACATTCATACATACACATCCATATCCACATCCACATGCATACGTCCATTATCACGTCCTCATTCATACATCCACATCCACATACATACATACATCCACATCCACATTCCCATTCACATCTATACATCCACATCCACATCCACATTCCCATTCACATCTATACATCCATATCTACATGCACATTCACATCCATACATCCACATCTATATCCTCATTCACATCCATACATCCACATTCATGCATCCACATCTACATGCATACATCCATACATACACATCCACATTTACATCCAATTTCTCACCCTATCACAACCCATATACATCTTATCCCCTCACATACACTTCTTACCTCATCCCATACACATCCTATCACTTCTTAACTCATCTTATCACATCCTAACTCATCTCATATGCATCTTATCATATCTTATCACTGCCCATATCTTTTATGCATACCTCTATGCATGAAATTCAATTATGCTAAAAGTAACACTTTTATAATAAAATAATCATCTCTTATGCATACCTCTATGCATGAAATTCAATTATGCTAAAAGTAACACTTTTATAATAAAATATTCATCTCTTATGCATACCTCTGCATGAAATTCAATTATACTAAAAGTAACACTTTTATAATAAAATATTCATCTCTTATGCATACCTCTATGCATGAATTGCAATTATGCTAAAAGTAACACTTTTATAATAAAATATTCATCTCTTATGCATATCTCTATGCATGAAATTCAATTATGCTAAAAGTAACACTTTTATAATAAAATATTCATCTCTTATGCATACCTCTGCATGAAATTCAATTATGCTAAAAGTAACACTTTTATAATAAAATATTCATCTCTTATGCATACCTCTATTCATGAAATTCAATTATGCTAAAAGTAACACTTTTATAATAAAATATTCATCTCTTATGCATATCTCTATGCATGAAATTCAATTATGCATAATATAAAAATCAATTTCTCTAGGATTACAATGAATATCTTTCAATTAATCTAGGATGATAATTCCTAGAATATGGTAGGAAGTCCTCTTTTTATGCTTTGAATGAAATTATTTTATGAGTAATTTTTATAAAAATTTTGCCATAGCTCCGCTGCTATGACTGATAAATCTCAATTTTTCTAAGGGATAAAGCTTATCTTTAAGGAAATAATTAGAATGATCCCTAATTGGATCATTAATCCCTAATGGATTGAATCATCAATATTCATGAAATACATAAACTAAAAGCATAGAAAAAAGCCATTAATTTGGCCTCAAGCATAGATTAATCTTGGATTAAGAAAAATCTTTATGAAAAGCTTCATTTGGATTGAGAATGGGTCATGGAGTATGACCATTTCTTGAGTGAGAGAGAGAAATTACATAAAAACCATTTGAATTAAGCATAAATGGAAATTTATGTAATTCTTAACTATCATTAATCATTTAACTTCAATAGCATTCATCAATTTATGTAACTCTTCACTACCATTCATCAATTAACTTCAATAGCATTCAAAAACCATTCCAATGAAGCTTCTCAAGATTGAGAGGGGTTGAGAAGAGAGAAGCATTGAGAAATTATAGAAAAGATCAAAATTCACCATTTACCTTACAAATTGCTTAATTCTTTGTTCACGGTAGAGGCCCCCAACCAATCAATTGGTTAAGTATGTTGATGGAGCCACCAATGGGGATTGAAGAAAGAGGGAAGCTCCAATTTCTTCAATTTGAAGAGAATTTTAGAGAATAGTAGAAATTAGCATTATTTCAGCATAACTCTAGTATAGTAAAATTCTTCTCCTTTTTTCAAAGGACTCATGTTCTATTTATAAGAGAGGGAAGCTCTAACCAAAGCTAACTGAATTCTAGAATTTTCCAAATTCAGTTTGGTTGAATTTGGACTAGATTTAGACCTAGTTTGGTTACTTTTTGATTCGGTTTGGTTCCATTTTGATTTGGTTTGGTTCAAGAGAGAGAGGAGAGATAAAAATATCACATTATTTTAGAGTTTAAAACTCATTCAAGCATGTGAAATATGCACCTCCTTTAAAGAATTCTCCTTCCTTACATATGTGTCAAAATGGAATCATTATACCCAAAATATCTCATATTTCTAATATTGCTCATAGTTTTTTACTAATAAACCTTGTACATTTTCAACTCTTCATCTTATGTGAGCATTTACTCATTTTTGAATATCAAAATATCTCATATTTTTAATATTGCTCATAGTTTTTTACTAATAAAGCTTGTACATATTCAACTCTTCATCTTATGTGAGCATTTACTCATTTTTGGATACTCAATTTATCTCATTTTTTTGATATTACTCATAGTTTTTTACTAATAAACCTTGTACATATTCAACTCTTCATCTTATGTGAGCATGTACTCATTTTTGGATATCTTCTTTTACAAATTGGATTTATCTCCTCCCTACACATGGATTGATGCTACTGGCCCATAGGAATCTTAAATTGGACCATAATCCAAATTTTTTTGAAAATCTAGACCCTTAGGCTAAGGTCCTTTATACCCATTTCCAATAAATTCCAATTGCACATTGGAAAGTTCTTTTTGAATTTCTGTTTCAGGGGAATTCATTTTAATAATATGAGAATTTTTTCTATCTAAAAATATTCAAAATCTAAATATTCTCTCTCTAGAATATTTTCTCTCTCTATGTCAAAATAGGCAGAGACAAGATCTTTTATATTTCTAAAGAGGGGATTGATTTTTACAGGGGAAGATGCTGGACATTTTGAGAGGCTGGGGAGGAATCTTACATTTTCTCCCACTTGAAAAACGCGAGATGTCCTCATCTCGCAAACTTGGGATAATTTCACAAGATGCACGAACATGAGACTTAGAGAAAAATTTAATTAAGATTAACCACCAAATAAAAAAGTCTCAAAGAGAGTAAGATTCAAAACAAGAACAAGATTTAAACTTTATTCATTCTTGGAACATATACAGTAAAGATAGAAGAACTCTTTACACTTCCATAAGCCCGTCCATCATATGATCACAAAAGCAGCACTCACAAGCTGCGCATGTATAAGGTAACTCATCTATGGGAATAATTCTGTTGGTTATTACCGCACCTATCTCAGTGGTATGAGGTGATCTAACAAAAGGACCTCTGAGAGGTAATCCAAAAACGGGGTAAAGGCATATCTTCTCATGAGGAAGAAAACACGCCAGGAAGAAGACCCGCTCAGAAAACCCAAGATGTCTTGATCTCATGACGCAGTAGTATCGGGGACCCAAACCCAAAGCTTCAATAACCATGGCCAAGCGGACATTGTTACGAAAGTGCTGCTGACCCCAGGGTGTTACCTAGTTATGTTTTGATAGGTCCGCCATTTGGTCTGAGCTACTACAGAAGTTCCCAAGTGAGGGAAAAGTGAGCGCTCATACTGTTCTATAAAATCCTTCTTCACAGACTCGCTTGCGTCTTGAAGGTGAGAAATCATCATGGATAAAACTAATTCTTGTTGCCAAGCCATGAAGGAGATTAAGAAGAAGGAGATCGATGGGAGTAAGATTACTGTGAGCGACAAGTAAAAGTTACGACTTATATAAAGGAAGGAGCTAGCGTAACTTAGAAGCCAATGGTAACTTGCCACTGAAGTTTTACTGTCTTGCCATGATTTGGGTTTGGCATAATTTTCTATAGAAGGCATTAAGAACTGTGAGATGAGGAGATAAAAGAAGCTCGTAAGCTAAGTCACTTACTTTCTTTGAATTCAGATAAGGCTCACAATATCTGGGGGATAACTTCTTAAACTCCCCAATAGATAAAGAACTTCTTTTGGGCCGTACTCGAATGAAAACCAAAACCTTGGTATCCAAAACACCGATTTTCACTTCTGAACTCATTGTTCTGAATCCTTAAAACAGGCATGACTCCTGAGAAGTATTCTAGGGAAAGGGTCTTCCTTTTTTAAAATAGAATCTTTCTTTTATTTTAGAGAGGGAATAATTATAAGATCAGAAAGGGAGATTCTTACTTTTGTATACCTCGAAGGCTGGGGAGGAATCTTACATTCTACCCCACTGAAAAATGCGAGATGTCCTCATCTCGCAAGGTAGAGGACAACTCTTTTTCTTAAGATCCAATTTTATTCTGGGGTTCCTTATATTCTGGTCAACCCAACAGAATACTGGGATAAATATCCCTTATATAGAACTCATCACATTAAATAACAATTACAATCCACTAATCTCATAGTGATTTGCTGAATTCATTTATCATCATTCCAGTTATGAATATCATCACAGGGACTCGTCCCATTCATCCTCATTGTGGTTTCGCTGAGGTTATTATATTTCAACTAAATTTCAAAAATCATCATTTTTCAATCAGAATCCAAATCAATTCATCAATTCTCAAAAACAAAATTAAAAATCATATCAACCACATTTGAAATCATCATCTCGATAGCATTAACACTTATAATTTCAAGTCTTAGATTTACTCGTATATACTGTCAGTAAAGAGCTACAGTTATACTCTCGGTATATACGGTAGTCACGGCCCTTGGAATTATAAGGTAAATACCATCATGTCTAGGCCTCAAGCAAGTCAGGGATTCTATTGTGTTTCTTGATAATTTTTTTGACATATTTGTCTTCTCAGTTGATCTTTATTAACCAAATGCTCTGATACCAACTATGAGATCTCCCTGTTCCCACCGAGCAACAGATTCGGGGTACTAGCAGCGAAAGTAGCACTTCTCGCGCAGGACAGGGGTCCCACATTCGGGGCCTCGCCCACGGATATCCTGACAAGAGACTAATCCGACGGTTGTTTCAAAACCGAGCCCGGAAAAACTTCCTTTACCCAGAAAACACGGGCGATTCCACCAAGAAAAAAAAACTTTTTACTCTAACGTAGTCAAGATCATTTTTGATCAAGCTGATCCAATTGTATCTTCAAGATACTTGATCAGATCAAGGAAGAAACTTGCACTTGGATCATTGGGATCAACGCTTTTTTCCCCATTCAAGAGGCACAGCCGTTGATTCCTATCCATAGAACAATTACTGTTTGGGATTTACTTTATCTATCGTAATAACAAAAGTTGAGTCTCGATTTACGGATCCATCAGTCCAGCCTAACCCCATCCCCGATCCCATGGGTTAGCCAACTGCCCAACCACTGTAGTGATGGGATCCAATTTGGAATTTGGTTAGGTTTTGTCCCGGGTACCAAGGAAAAGAGTTCCAAGGCCCCCTAGCCGGAAGTTCATGCAAACATAAAATTAGGCACACCACTTACACACCCAATATGAAATTGCCTTTTTCTTAGCATCAGCTAACTTTAAAACAATCCTTTAATGAAACCATAGTACCACTGATCACAGTCTTCCAATTTATCCGGTTGATTCTCAAATTTTCCATCATTCCTTCATCAGAGTATCTATGGCATCATTGGCAACTAGAACGCTCACCACCTGTCCACTCAGGGGCCTTTTCAATAGTTCCTAGCCCATAATACTCGGCAATATAATCACTTATAAAAATCAAGATGGACTCTCGTTGAAGATCAGCAAGATCAACCAACAGATCCATAAAAAGAGCCATGGACTCATCCATTGAAGACCAGCAAGGTCAATCAACCAGATCCATGCCCGGTTTCAGAAAAACAACTCTTACTCCTTGTTCCAATATCTTCCTCGACGCACGTGTGGGTATCCTAGGCGACCCAGAGCCCGAGCACCGTATGGTCAGCACCCTCTAGGATCCTTCGCAGGTGACCTAGCGCTTCACTCATAGGCCGCTTCCTTGGTCCCTCATCCACCGTACCGGAAGCTCACCATTTTAATGAGCCGAGGCTGGTCAAGACCTCGACCGACTTTGCTACGCGAGACGTCCTCCATTGACTCTCCGTCAGCAGTTGCAACTTTATCAGTTAGGTCTCCACGACCTTAATCATAAGACGGTCAAAATGCTTCCCCAGCATTCTTGACATAAAATAGCCATTTACAAACAGCATTTACAAACAGTTTACAAATACAGTTTCTATATTAACTCTCATTTTTCCACATTATCCCTCATTAATCCACATTACTTATTCCACATTCCATTTATATGTGTACTCATCCAATCACCTCATTTTCCATCTCTTCACTTCAGATTCCTTCACATCACATATCATATATTCACATCCATATCCACGTCCATACATCCACATCCACATCCACGTTCACATCCATACATCCACATCTACATGCTTATCTCCATTTTCACATCCTCATTTATACATCCACATCCCATATCCACATTCATACATACACATCCATATCCACATCCACATGCATACATCCATTATCACGTCCTCATTCATACATCCACATCCACATACATACATACATCCACATCCACATTCCCATTCATATCTATACATCCACATCTACATGCACATTCACATCCATACATCCACATCTATATCCTCATTCACATCCATACATCCACATTCATGCATCCACATCTACATGCATACATCCATACATACACATCCACATTTACATCCATGCATCCATACACCATCCTCATTCATGTTCACATCCATACATACATCCACATCCACATCCACATTTACATCCATGCATACATCCACATCCACATCCACATCCACATCCACGTTCACATCCATACATCCATATCTACATGCTTATCTCCATTTCCACATCCTCATTTATACGTCCACATCCCATATCCACATTCATACATACACATACACATCCATATCCACATCCACATGCATACATCCATTATCACGTCCTCATTCATACATCCACATCCACATACATACATACATCCACATCCACATTCCCATTCACATCTATACATCCATATCTACATGCACATTCACATCCATACATCCACATCTATATCCTCATTCACATCCATACATCCACATTCATGCATCCACATCTACATGCATACATCCATACATACACATCCACATTTACATCCAATTTCTCACCCTATCACAACCCATATACATCTTATCCCATCACATACACTTCTTACCTTATCCCATACACATCCTATCACTTCTTAACTCATCTTATCACATCCTAACTCATCTCATATGCATCTTATCATATCTTATCACTTCCCATATCTTTTATGCATACCTCTATGCATGAAATTCAATTATGCTAAAAGTAACACTTTTATAATAAAATAATCATCTCTTATGCATACCTCTATGCATGAAATTCAATTATGCTAAAAGTAACACTTTTATAATAAAATATTCATCTCTTATGCATACCTCTATGCATGAAATTCAATTATGCTAAAAGTAACACTTTTATAATAAAATATTCATCTCTTATGCATACCTCTATGCATGAATTTCAATTATGCTAAAAGTAACACTTTTATAATAAAATATTCATCTCTTATGCATACATCTATGCATGAAATTCAATTATGCTAAAAGTAACACTTTTATAATAAAATATTCATCTCTTATGCATACCTCTGCATGAAATTCAATTATGCTAAAAGTAACACTTTTATAATAAAATATTCATCTCTTATGCATACCTCTATGCATGAAATTCAATTATGCTAAAAGTAACACTTTTATAATAAAATATTCATCTCTTATGCATATCTCTATGCATGAAATTCAATTATGCATAATATAAAAATCAATTTCTCTAGGATTACAATGAATATCTTTCAATTAATCTAGGATGATAATTCCTAGAATATGGTAGGAAGTCCTCTTTTTATGCTTTGAATGAAATTATTTTATGAGTAATTTTTATAAAATTTTTGCCATAGCTCCGCTGCTATGACTGATAAATCTCAATTTTTCTAAGGGATAAAGCTTATCTTTAAGAAAATAATTAGAATGATCCCTAATTGGATCATTAATCCCTAATGGATTGAATCAGCAATATTCATGACATACATAAACTAAAAGCATAGAAAAAGCCATTAATTTGGCCTCAAGCATAGATTAATCTTGGATTAAGAAAAAGCTTTATGAAAAGCTTCATTTGGATTGAGAATGGATCATGGAGTATGACCATTTCTTGAGTGAGAGAGAGAAATTACATAAAAACCATTTGAATTAAGCATAAATGGAAATTTATGTAATTCTTAACTATCATTAATCAATTAACTTCAATAGCATTCATCAATTTATGTAACTCTTCACTACCATTCATCAATTAACTTCAATAGCATTCAAAAACCATTCCAATTAAGCTCCTCAAGATTGAGAGGTGTTGAGAAGAGAGAAGCATTGAGAAATTATAGAAAAGATCAAAATTTACCATTTACCTTACAAATTGCTTGATTCTTTGTTCACGGTAGAGGCCCCCAACCAATCAATAGGTTAAGTATGTTGATGGAGCCACCAATGGAGATTGAAGAAAGAGAGCTCCAATTTCTTCAATTTGGAGAGAATTTTAGAGAATAGTAGAAATTAGCATTATTTCAGCATAACTCTAGTATAGTAAAATTCTTCTCCTTTTTTCAAAGGACTCATGTTCTATTTATAGGAGAGGGAAGCTCTAACCAAAGCTAACTGAATTCTAGAATTTTCCAAATTCAGTTTGGTTAAATTTGGACTAGATTTGGACCTAGTTTGGTTACTTTTTGATTCGGTTTGGTTCCATTTTGATTTGGTTTGGTTCAAGAGAGAGGAGAGATAAAAATATCACATTATTTTAGAGTTTAAAACTCATTCAAGCATGTGCAATATGCACCTCCTTTAAAGAATTCCCCTTCCTTACATATGTGTCAAAATGGAATCATTATACCCAAAATATCTCATATTTCTAATATTGCTCATAGTTTTTTACTAATAAACCTTGTACATTTTCAACTCTTTATCTTATGTGAGCATTTACTCATTTTTGGATATCAAAATATCTCATATTTTTAATATTGCTCATAGTTTTTTACTAATAAACCTTGTACATATTCAACTCTTCATCTTATGTGAGCATTTACTCATTTTTGGATACTCAATTTATCTCATTTTTTTGATATTACTCATAGTTTTTTACTAATAAACCTTGTACATATTCAACTCTTCATCTTATGTGAGCATTTACTCATTTTTGGGTATCTTCTTTTACAAATTGGATTTATCTCCTCCCTACACATGGATTGATGCTACTGGCCCATAGGAACCTTAAATTGGACCATAATCCAAAATTTTTGAAAATCTAGACCCTTAGGCTAAGGTCCTTTATACCCATTTCCAATAAATTCCAATTGCACATTGGAAAGTTCTTTTTGAATTTCTGTTTCAGGGAAATTCATTTTAATAATATGAGAATTTTTTTTAATCTAAAAATATTCAAAATCTAAATATTCTCTCTCTAAAATATTTTCTCTCTCTATGTCAAAATAGGGAGAGACAAGATCTTTTATATTTCTAAAGAGGGGATTGATTTTTACAGGGGAAGATGCTGGACATTTTGAGAGGCTGGGGAGGAATCTTACATTCTCTCCCACTTGAAAAACGCGAGATGTCCTCATCTCGCAAACTTGGGATAATTTCACAAGATGCACGAACATGAGACTTAGAGAAAAATTTAATTAAGATTAACCACCAAATAAAAAAGTCTCAAAGAGAGTAAGATTCAAAACAAGAACAAGATTTAAACTTTATTCATTCTTGGAACATATACAGTAAAGATAGAAGAACTCTTTACACTTCCATAAGCACGTCCATCATATGATCACAAAAGCAGCACTCACAAGCTGCGCATGTATAAGGTAACTCATCTATGGGAATAATTCTGTTGGTTATTGTCGCACCTATCTCAGTGGTATGAGGTGATCTAACAAAAGGACCTCTGAGAGGTAAGCCAAAAACAGGGTAAAGGCATATCTTCTCATGAGGAAGAAAACACGCCAGGAAGAAGACCCGCTCAGAAAATCCAAGATGTCTTGATCTCATGACGCAGTAGTATCGGGGACCCAAACCCAAAGCTTCAATAACCATGGCCAAGCGGACATTGTTACGAAAGTGCTGCTGACCCCAGGGTGTTACCCTAGTTATGTTTTGATAGGTCTGCCATTTGGTCTGAGAGCTACTACAGAAGTTCCCAAGTGAGGGAAAAGTGAGCGCTTATACTGTTCTATAAAATCCTTCTTCACAGACTCGCTTGCGTCTTGAAGGTGAGAAATCATCATGGATAAAACTAATTCTTGTTGCCAAGCCATGAAGGAGATTAAGAAGAAGGAGATCGATGGGAGTAAGATTACTGTGAGCGACAAGTAAAAGTTACGACTTATATAAAGGAAGGAGCTAACGTAACTTAGAAGCCAACGGTAACTTGCCATTGAAGTTTTACCATCTTTCCATGATTTGGGTTTGGCACAATTTTCTATAGAAGGCATTAAGAACTTTGAGATGAGGAGATAAAAGAAGCTCGTAAGCTAAGTCACTTACTTTCTTTGAATTCAGATAAGGCTCACAATATCTGGGGGATAACTTCTTAAACTCCCCAATAGATAAAGAACTTCTTTTGGGCCGTACTCGAATGAAAACCAAAACCTTGGTATCCAAAACACCGATTTTCACTTCTGAACTCATTGTTCTAAATCCTTAAAACAGGCGTGACTCTTGAGAAGTATTCTAGGGAAAGGGTCTTCCTTTTTTTAAACAGAATCTTTCTTTTATTTTAGAGAGGGAATAATTATAAGATCAGAAAGGGAGATTCTTACTCCTGTATACCTCGAAGGCTGGGGAGGAATCTTACAAAATTCCTAAGCTTGACTATGACATAAGGGTAGAGCGGTCCACATAGGTGAAATATGGGAATAATTATGAGATCAGAAAGGGAGATTCTTACTCCTGTGTATACCTCGAAGGCTGGGGAGGAATCTTACAAAATTCCTAAGCTTGACTATGACATAAGGGTAGAGCGGTCCACATAGGTGAAATATGGGGGTTTCGCTGTAGTTTCTAAGACTCTAAAAACTGATGTGGTAAGGGTGGTAGACTCTGGATTGGGGTAGATCCCAACATAGCTACTCTATCAGCAGGTAAGACCTGCATCACTTGGTCATACACCCAGCGATCCTGAGGTATGCGAATCCCATCTATAGTCACAGAGGTGTTGGCCCTGGGGGTACCGACGAACCAAAATAAACGGATCATCTCTTCAACTTTTCAATCCAACGAATCCGCTTTAGGTCGGTGGTAAGGTTCCCAATTCGATCTGCTCGGATGAAGAAATATCTTGGCCCACGACTCCATAAATCTCTACCCCATCCTCTTTCAATACGAGAGAAATGAGGGAGGGACATCTTCTCGAGTATCTGCACCATGGTGTCACGGAACTCGAAATTTGAGGAGTGACTAGTAGTCTCGAAGATGGATTGGAAAACTAGAAACTTCGAGTAGGCATCTTCCTCTTCCTACAATCATTCAAACATTAATTCAACTTGTTTGTTTTAGTAGGATGTTTTTATTAATTAGCATTATATTAGGTAAAACATTCATTGCAAAATAGTCCTTAAATGGAAATTCCTAGGAGAGGTAAGATCGGCTCTGATACCAATTGTAAGGTTCCCCCCTTCTAAAATAGGGGAAACACTTAAGGTAGTCCACTAAGTCTTAGCTTGGAGAAAATTTCCTATTCACCGACACCTTGACCATGTAGAGATTCAAGGATACGATTCATAGGTAAGACCTAGTCCTATCCCGTAGGGGGAGCGTGATCTTCTAAAGATCAAATCATCCATAGGGTAATTGATCATAAATTGGGCAACTACTAGACTTGATTTCTAGAGGCAACGCTTTTTTCCTCATCCATGCAAGGCACAGCCCGCTGGCCTAGTCTTCTAGAATAGAGTTGCCCAAGAACCTATTTATCAAGCGCTGGGTTTTCACCTAATCGATTGGAAAGCTACTCGACTAATCGGGTCCACCCGTCTCTGTAGGATGGTGCCGTCAGGGCATTCCATCCTCCCACTTTCCACCCTACTCACGCGTCAATTTGTTTTCTAATTAATCCTACCACACTGTTTGACATAAATAAACATATTCCTTAATTAAGGTCCTTTTCACAAGGTTTGTTTAAAACAGCCTTTTTCCACAATATAATAATGCCAAAGACGATTTATAAAAAAGTTTATACATGAATCAATTTCATACAAGCCAAACCGGCTCTCTTATTCTTTTCCTTTTTTTATACTGTCGATGATCTAGAATTCGGCCTTCCAGCCTCTACATGATGCTGGGCAAAACCCCACGGAACCATACACCTCATCGTCGGCCGCTGGGGCGAGGACTCGAGCTGGACTGTTTCCCTCTCTGGCTTCATCGCTCGATCCTCCCGCCCCTTAGAGGGATGTCTGCACACTAGGGTGGGCTTATTCACTGCACTAGCCTGGGCCCTCAAAAGTAGGCAACATCATAATCTCTCACCTCAATTGGTGAACCTTATTCTCCCAATGGTATGAGGGATACCTTGGGCCACTCCCGAACTTTGCTAATGACGCCGCTCGGCCACAAGTACGGAACGGAGTTAGCGTCGAGGCCAGGAAAATTTCAATGCAATTCATTAAATACAACATTATTCAATTTGTAACTTCATACAATTTTATGTCATTATTTTAAAAGGAAAAGATACACATTTATTAATACTAATATAAAAAAAAAACTCTTCTTTAAAAGATAACCAAGCTAACCTGGCCACCATTTCCTTGAGGAGCTTGTAAAGGGAGGTTTAGGACCGCATCGGGAGCATCTTCTCTAATCTCGGAGTTGCGTGCTCCTCTCGAGGCAATATTCTCATGTTTTCAAGAAGGGGCCATCTTAGACGTCATCTTGTAGGGTTCACTGGTGCGATCAAAACGCTTCAATCGGATCTTAATTCTGAGATCGTTTGCTCACCGTATGAGCAAAAGAACACAGCACATGAACCCTCTCTAAGGCAAAAACCTCTTACTAAAGTAGTCCACGCAAATGGGGGTGGGGAATTGATTAGATGTCCTTAACACAAAAACGTTTTGCAAAAGGGGAGAAGGGTTGAGGGCTGCTGTAAGTCTCTTCACACGGGGGGGAGAAGAGTTAAGGACACTGTCCTCCTAGTAGCACAAGGGGGGGATGGAGGAAAAATTGGCTTATCTGAAAAGTGGCAAATGAGGGGGTGTGAGAGGGGTGGCTGCAAGGGGCAGCTGTACTACAACAAGTACACTGCATAGGGACGGACGGTGGCATAGCAAAGCATAGGCTACGCAGAAATGCGTGTTGCCCATGGAGCACCCCGACGGGGGGGTTTATATAACTGTGGGGTACGGGTACGGGCGCTGCGCAAAGCAAGGACGAAAGGAAGGTGTACCAACAAAGGCTATAGATTAGTGGCCTGCATGGGTCTAGGAGAAAGGTACGGTGTCGATTAACAGGGAAAGGAGTAGTACGCATGTACCTTATCTGGTCTGAGACAGCATGGGTGTCCACGTAGCGGTACGTGTGGACCACACAGTGGGCGACCGTCCTTTGGCTCTTGTGCGGCCATCGTACGGGCACCCTAGTAAGTGTGTACGGTTCAAATTTTGGGGCAGGATCCCCAAATTTGGGACGTCCACCTCGATTTGCGTACCAGACTACCCTAGGGGGCGAATTTTTTTTTTGTCTGGGAGGTTCTCCTGGTCATTGGGGTTCAGACCGTTCGTCAATCGGATGCCCGGTCGTGCATTTATTAAGGTTTAAAGGTCGTCGTTTTTTAACTAAAAATGACTGAAATTTACATATAAGCTTGATCCGGTGTCCGTTTTAAATGCTATAAAATTCTATATTAGGGTAAAATCATGTGCAGATTCCAAATTCGAGCTCAAAATTTGA
Source organism: Cibotium barometz (assembly GCF_041138505.1). Classification (NCBI taxonomy): domain Eukaryota; kingdom Viridiplantae; phylum Streptophyta; class Polypodiopsida; order Cyatheales; family Cibotiaceae; genus Cibotium; species Cibotium barometz. Next base: position 30,254,216 of record NC_141055.1, on the reverse strand, counting down.
AGATTCTAAGTAGAAATGACTCAAATAATAAAATCATTGATTTTTATACCATAAAAAACTCATAAATTTATCTATTACATGGATATTTCTTTATTAGTGAAGATGGGTATGTTACATCCTTCCCCCCTTAAAGAAATCGAGATGTCCTCATCTCGTCATGAATTGGGGATAATCCTTTAACAGTGTAGCTTCATTTTCCCAAGTTGCATCCTCTTCAGGGTAATCTTTCCACTGTACTAGATGTTCTACAAGAGTTCTATTTCGGAGTTGCCTTTCCCTAGAATCTATGATGCTACTGGGCTGTAATTCAAGGACTCCTTGAGTAGGGATTACAACGTGTTCATCATCAAGAATATGATCGAGAATGGGTACATAAGGTTTTAACAAACTTACATGAAATACATTGTGGACTTTGATATGGGCTGGGAGTTGGAGTTTATAGGCACACTTGATAAATGTATAGGGACCACAATACCTAGGGCTGAGCTTCTTATATTTCCCAAGTGATAGAGAACTTTGTTGGGGTTGCACTCGTAGAAGAACTTTGTTGGGGTTGCACTCGTAGAAGAACTTTGTCTCCTTCCTTGAATATCCTTTCAGACCTCTTGGTGTCATCATACTGCTTTTGTCGATCTTGGGCAGCTTTAATATCATTTTGGATTGCCTTAGTTTGTTATTCCATCTCTTCGAGCATTTTCCTGGATGCCTCAACTCTTATGGTCGGATCAGAGAAATTTACAAGAGACAAGCATTCTTTTTTTTTCTGAGAAAAGATCCTTTCATTAGTTAAAAAAAATGCCCGCTGGGTTACAAAAAACTCTCCTGCTCATAAGAAGGCAGAGAAGCAGAGATCCAATCAAGGCAGCTAGAGAGACTCTCCCTAGGTGCAAGAAGGTACAAAGATTAGTACAAATAATTGAGAGCTATATCATACAATAGGAGGGGGGAAAAGCCAAACGGGTGGTCTGTAATGCCAGCGGGGGGTACCCACGTGTAGTGTATAGAAGGGGCCGCTGTGCCAAGTGGTGTGGAAGGCCTGATGCTGCAAGATCGCCGCATCCCCCGCCGAGTCACCCCGGATGCGGTCATACTGTCCTCATAGGGTGTGGATTAGCTCCTGCCAAATCCCCCGAACAGTCTCTGCTGGTGGCTCTAGTCTCCCCTCAAAGGCCCTGAAACAGCGGGCTCTCCAGGTGAACCAGATGGTGAGGCTGCTGAGGACCTCCCATCGTAAATCCCTCTCCTGTGTCCAGACGACGGACGAGAAATCCGGCGAAGGAATAAGGCGAGGCTGGCCCCTAATGAATCTGATGGCGCCTGGCTATCCTACTCCATCTCGTATCCCAGAGCAGGCTTTGTGGTGAGTGACGATGTCGACCAAGCAACGGCACCCCACGTATACATGCCCTTTTTGGAGAGAGGGGGGCCAAAATATGCGCAGCATCCTCAGCCAAATCTGCTGCGCTTGTGGACAGTCCCATAGGCAGTGTCTTTGTGTCTCCAATGGGTGGCCACATCGGACATAGGTTGCCGGAAGACCACTGTAGACAAGCCAGGTGCCAACTGCAGAGCCCCTATGTGGGCAACCAGCCACCACCACTGAAAAGTCAAGATCCTACGTGCCTGTCGACTAGCCTAGAGCCTGGCCCAAAAATCCTCCAAGAACTCCTGTGAGAGTCCTTGTAGCCAATGCTCCGATGCAGCTGGAGAGACCATCCTCCTCGCAGTCAAAATATGCCTCCCCAACCGAACAGTGTATTGGAAAAAGGTAATCTTTGTGGCCTCGGGGGATGCATAAGGATCATGCCACTCGTACTCGCTAGGGTTCCACTGGAGCCGTGGGCCAAGGGGCGCACAGCATATGCCCAAATGCACCAATTAGAGTCCACATCTGCAGGGTCTGGATCAATATACCACTTCCGAGAAGCGGCGGCCACTACCCGTATCCTTTGAAAGATGCACTCTACAAACCAAAGGCGACTCCACCTCCACTCTAAAGTCTGCCCTCATCTTGGATCTCATAGCACAGAGGCATCTACCATCCTCAGTGCAAGCTCTGACAGCAATCAGGATCTCCATCTGTGTAAAGGCTCCCATCCACCGTGGGGCTGCTGGCTCGAGAGAGGCATGAACCACTCCTCAGTGAGTGCCTCCTGAATGTCATCCCTCATAATCAGCCCCCCTCTAAAGTGACTCAGCCTCTCCACTTGGACCTCCTCTGGGAGAATGCAGAAGGCCTGCTAGTCTCCAAAACTGCGTGCTGGGCCTGCCCTGCCAATGGTCCCCAGGCTAGACGAGGCTGAGAACCTGGCATATGACCCTGCTCAGTGCGCACCGCGGGGCTCTAAATGAGCAGGTCTCTGAGAAAGCCTCGGTCTCAACAGCTCCCAAGCTCGCAGGATGCTCAAGGCAAATCTGTCCTCCCATCCTCTACTGAGGTATGTCCTCCTCATCTCTATGAAGATCCATCGTATCTTTGGTGCCCAAGTGCCCCCTACTGGGAGGAGCCCTAGAGACTGCAGTTGTCGCTGAAAAAGAAGCTCCTTCGAAGGATCAGCGCCACCTGGAAGCAGCCCCTAAACAATAAGCTTCCCCAACAATAAGGATCTACTCTGATCAACTGGATCTATAATGCCTAAGCCCCCCTGGGCTAGCGGAAGAGTAATAACTGCCCAAGCAACCTTAGCCCAGGCTGGCTGACCGTCCTGCCCAGACCAAAGAAAGTTCCTGATCAGCCTCTGTACCTGGCTGATGCAAGAGCTCGAGAAGATCCAGCAAGATGTGATGTACCTGATTTGTCACCACACCCTCCCAGCCAAGGATAGCCGAGCTGTACTCCAATACAAAAGCTTCTTTCGAATGCTCAGAAGAAGCGGGGTGATTTGCTGCTCAGGTGACAAATCAAGTCCAATCTGGCATCCCAAATACCGCACTGCTGTGCCAGGAGGAATCCATCTAAATCCCGCGTCTGGGGGCTCCATGCCAGAGTGGGAGCGCTACTGATCCAAAAGGCCACTGTCTTGTGCCAATTGATCAATGCTCCCGAAGTTGCACCAAAAACCTGTAGCGACTGCCCTCTGCAGATTGGCCTCTTGGCCATGCAAAAATAGTCCCGTGTCATCAGCAAACTCAGAATCGAGTAGGTCCTCCCCCCGGAGGACTGGGAGCTGACGTCCTCTCAACCCAACCTCCTCCACTGTCAGATACATGCTCATAGCCTCAGTAAAGAAGGGAAAAAGAAACGGGGCAAGAGGGCACCCCACGGACTGATCTGGTCAACTCAAAACTCGGCCCCCGTCCTCTTGCCATTAGCACCTGGCTACGAGCTGTGGAATATAGAGCCGCCGAATCTAGACTGGCTCAAAACCTAGGCGAAGCATAGTGTCCTCTAGGAAACCCCAATCGACTCTATCGTATGCCTTCTCAAAATCGAGAAGCATAACGACCAGGTCCTCATCGAGAAATCTAGCTCAGGCCGTCGCCTCCCTCCCAGAAGGTGAAAATGTTGTCAAGGATACTGCGCTCCTTGACGAATCCTGTCTGGGTAGCATGAATCAACTCCCCAAGGAAGGGCTGGATCCTCAAACTCAAGGCCTTGGCCAGGACCTTGTAGATAGTATTGAGGATTGTAATAGGTCTCCACTGCCGGATATCATCAGACACTCCCTCCCCCTTGTTGGGGATAAGAAAGATCAAGCCCTTTGAAAAGCTATGTGGCATCACCCCAGTGTCCAAAACATATTGAAAGCCCCTGCGGAGGCCTGGCCCCAAAATGTACCAATAGCGCATAAAAAAGGTAGGCGTCAATCCGTCCTCCCCAGGGCAACTATGGTGCGGAAGGACCCTCAAAGCCTCAACAAGCTCATCCTCTGAAAGAGGCTCACCAGAACTGTACGCATACGTTCTGTGACCCTCCTCTACACATGGGCCCACACAGTCTGTCTGCAAGCATCACGTGCCTCCGCGGGCTGGCTCCACTGTGAGTAGGTCTCTATAGAACTCAGTGGCAATGGCTCTAATCTCCCCGAGGCTCAGTGGCTAACGAGCCATCCTATCACCTGAGCTGGCATACACCTGCTCGAGCATGGCGGGGTCTGGTAATCTTAAAGAACTCCCCAGTCACTCTAGCACCAAGCTGTGTCCACTGTGAGGACTGGCGATGATAGTAGAACTCATGTCTCTGCTCCTCTGCCTCTCTAACCTCCTGGCGTGCCTGCTGCTCTGCTGGGACGCCACCCACTCGCATGTAGGCTGCTGCTCCTGAAGGCACTGGAGTGAAGCAAGGCTACGTCTCAAGCGGCGCTCCCGCTCTTGTGTCTCTCCCAGCCGTGTCAAGGCTACAGCGTGCAAAAAAGAGCTGAGCTCGATGAGTCCCTAGGCACACTGGCCTGCTGTATCTAGGTCAGAGCTCTGGCTATCATGCCATATCCTCTCAATGTCCTCAGAAAGACTGGAATCTATAAGTATCCTCTCTGGGATTCTCAATTGCAAGCTGGTCTCTCGTGTCCCCTCCTCAAGTGTCAAAATAACTGGCGCATGGTCTGAAAAAGAAGTGCCAGCGAGAATGCCAACAGAGCCCCCATGCTCCCGGAGCCTGTCGCCCACATAGAAGCAATCAAACCATGATAGATTAGTCCCTCCCTGTCGGCGATCCGCTGATCGAGAAAAACTAAGACTGTCCTGAGAGCGGGAGAAAGCCTCATGCTGCCATGCATCAGTGATCCGCAGTGTCATGCAAAATCGCTCCCAAGCTGCAAGCTCCGTGCCATGCACTGTAACATGACTGCCTCCCACCCTATCTGTCGGGTCCTCAAGCATGTTGAAGTCTCCTCCGACACACCAATGTGCGACCTTGGGCAATGCATCTGTAACAAGGGTCCAGAACTCTGCTCTGGCATTGGCATGGTTGGGCACATAGACATTGAGCATGCCAAAGAGCTCATCGTGCATCCTCAGAATAACATACTGTGCTCTACCAGGCACCATGACCCTGCGATCCACATGGCCTGCCGCCATACATCTGCAATGACCATACATACTGCTTACCCATAGAGTGCTTTGAATGGTGACATTCCTATGCTCTGATGATAAGATGCATTGTAGGCAAATTCTACCAGAGGAAGGTATTGAATCCATCTTCTTGGCTCCCACCCACAATATGCTCTGAGAATGTCTTCAATTACTTGATTGACTCTCTCACTCTGACCATCGGTCTCTGAATGATAAGCTGTGCTAAAGCAAATTTGAGTTCCCAGGGCGGCTTGAAATAAGGACTGCCACCAGAACTTTGAAGTGAAGTCAGAATCCCTTGACCCTTTCAGCTTTGATCCTTTGGCATGAGAGACATTGCTTCAAGTACCGAAGGACATCATTTTTTAAGCCTGCCCAATGAAAGCTCCTTCTTACAGCATTTAATGTTTTTGCATAGCTTGGGTGTCCTGCAAAGCAGGACTATCATGAGCTTCATGGAGGATTAGTTTCTTTAAAGCAGGATCCTTAGGGATACATAGCCTGTGATTGAAGTAGAGGCTTCCTTCATGAGTGGAGTATCCCTTGATTAGATTCTTCTCTTTCTCTGAATTTCTCCCTTCTTCTACTAACTTCATCATCCTTTGATAATCTGGATCATGAGATGAGACTTCTTCCACCTTGACCAGTATGGGATTATTTAGCATTGAAATTGCACTCAAGAAAGATTTGCGGCTAAGTGCATCTATTACAACATTATCTTTCCCAGGGCAGAATTTGATGTCGAATTCATATTCTTGTAGAATTTCAATCCATCTCCTTTGTCGCATGTTGAGGTTAGGTTGGGTGAAGATCCACTTTAGACTTTTGTGGTCAGTTACAAGCTGGAATTTGCCCCCCAAGAGATATTGTCTCCATAATTTGAGGCAATGAACAACTGCTAAGAGCTCCAAATCATAAGTGGCATAATTTGCTTCATATTGCTTCAGCTTGCGGGAAGTATAAGTGACTGGTCTTCCTTCTTGGCCTAAGACACCAGCAAGTGCTAGACTACTGGCATCAGTAACCACTTCAAATTCCTTGGTTGAAATCAGGAAGTTTTAGGACTGGGATAGAAGTAATAATGACCTTGAGCTGATCAAAACTGTTTTGATGGATTGGCAGCCACACTATTTTGCAATCCTAATAAGATCCGTCAAAGGTGCAGCTACCAAGGCATAATCTTTGATAAAAATCCTATGCCATCCTGTGATTCCCAAAAACCCACGAACTTCACAAATTGATTTAGGGGATGGCCACTCCACAGAATATCTTTGACCTTGGCAGGGTCTACTGAAATGCCTTCTTTGGAGACGATGAACCCAAGATACTCAATTTGATGAGTAAAGAAGGTACATTTGCTCTTCTTGGGCATAGAGTTTGTGTTTGCGCAACAATTGTAGAACTCTACGCACATGCTCCTCATGCTCTTCCATTGATTTGGAGTAGATTAAGATGTCATCAAAGAAAACAAGCACAAATTCATCCAAGTAAGGGCGGAATATATCTTGCATTAGGCGGTTGAAGGTTGCAGGAGCATTGGTTAACCCGAATGACATTATAGTAAACTCATAGTGGCCATAACGGGTATTGAAGGCTGTCTTGGGTATATCTGCTTCCTTGACTTTGATCTGATAGTAACCAGACCTCAAATCTATTTTTGAGAATACTTTGGCCCCATGAAGCCTCTCAAGAAGTTCGTCGATGCGAGGGATAGGATACTTATTCTTGACAGTGACTTGATTTAGCCCTCGATAATCTTTGCAAAGGCGGAGAGTTCTGTCCTTCTTTCTTTGGAAAAGGATAGGTGCCCCCCAAAGGAGAGCTATTGGGGCGTACGAATCCTTGCTCAATGAGTTGGGAAAGTTGCTCTTTAAGTTCAATGGCTTCAGGAAGGGACGTTTTATAGGGCATTTTTGAGACGGGTAATTTAGCCCCAGGGATCATCTCGGTTTCATGATCGACTTCTCGAGGAGGCGGTAGCCCTGTAAGCTCGTCAGGGAAGATGTTAGAGAATTCTTGGAGCCAAGAGGGTTTTGTCTCCTTACTAGGTTCAATGGCTTTGTTGAGCTTGAACTTGCTGACCCTTACGTGTTCCCTTGAGAAGATGTTTTGCCTTGACTACCCTAGATTTAGGTTTTCCTGTTATCCCCTGAACGGATATTACTTGGCCATGCTCATTTTCAAAAGTGATACTCCCTTGGTTACAATGAATGCTAGCTTTGTTTGCAATTAACCAATCCATCCCAAGGATTCCATCATAAATTCCTAATGGGGGCAAGACTCTAAAGTGGCCATGAGTTCGCTCATTACCCAGCTCAAAATCAAGGTTTCCTATAGAGTGGCGAGATACTACTTCTTTCCCACTAGCTAACTCTACAGTCATTCTTCTAGTAGCTGTTTTTAACCCAAGTTTAATTTTTGCAAACACCTAGGAGAAAAAAATAAATGGGTACTACCATAATCAATCAAAAGCTGAAATGGCTTACCGCCATGATGAGTGGTTGGGGTTTGGATTACACCAAATTGTTTATTCAGACCTTGGTGCTCTACTGCTGCATGGACGGTGGCACGCTCTTCTTCAACCATTTCCAAGGTCGGTTCTTCACTTATAATATAGGTGGTCCTAGCAACTGCTCCTCGGCGGCCTCTGCCACACCCACCCCGCCTCTTGCACCTTGGTGGATAGGGGTTCCACGGCCTTGATTTCCTCTACCACCTTGGGGAAATGATGTTGCCATCTTGGGACAGTTGGCCCTAAAGTGTCCCGGCTCATTGCACTCAAAACACAGAGGGTCTTCTTTGGAAGAAGCAGCATACAAGCGGGGGACAAAAGAGTTGCTTTGTCGCCCTCTGTTGTAGTAGGGGAAATTTTGTTGGGGTTTCTTGTAGGGTTGATCTTTAGGATTTGCCTCAGGGTAAGATCTATTTTGAGGCTTAGGTTTGTCAGTTCTCAATTCTTTCACAAGGGGCTTTGCTCGTATGAGAGCATCTTGTAATGAGCTTGGGCTCATTGCTTCAAGGCGAGAATCTAAGGGTTCATTTAACCCTTGGCAGAAACGAGCCACTTGTTGGGAAGTAGTCATAGCTGGGGCATACTTTCGAAGAGTGATAAATTTGGAATAGTAGTCTTCAAGAGTTAAGCTGTACTCCCTAAGACAAAAAAACTCATTCATCTTTATGAATTCATGGGAAGGGGGAAGATATCTTTCCTTCATGGCCTGCTTGATGTCTTCCCACGTTTGAGAATACTCGGTGACTCCCTTGTCACGGCACCACTGTTTCAACCAGAGTTTAGCATCTCCGATGAGGCGAAATTGTGCAAGCATAGAATTTGCTACTCCAGTATCGGCGGGAGAGAAATAATCATCCATCGCTTTAATCCAGACTTCAGCATCCTTCTCAATCTTTGAAAACTATGCAAGCATAGAATTTGCTACTCCAGTATCGGTGGGAGAGAAATAATCATCCATCGCTTCAATCCAGACTTCAGCATCCTTCTCAATCTTTGAACCTTCTCCTTTAAAGGAGGGAGGTTGCATTTGCTTGAGCAAGAGCTTCTTCTCCTGGATATCAGTGTAAAGCGCATTGGGAAGTAGAGGGTGATCGTCTTGGCCATCATTGTAAAAATAATTTTAAGATTACAAGATTCATTATATTTGCACAACGCTTATTTTGGAGAGCAAAACATTGAAATAATTTTATTTCCAAATACTTACAAGGAGGAGTTTTATTATAAAGATATGAGACTAATATAATTAGTCTTATGTTCCATCAAGGGAAATTCCTAAGCTTGACTATGACATAAGGGTAGAGTGGTCCACATAGGTGAAATATGGGGGTTCCGCTGTAGTTTCTAAGACTCTAAAAATTGATGGTAAGGGTGGTAGACTCTGGATTGGGGTAGGTCCTAACACAGCTACTCTGTTAGCAAGTAAGACCTGCATCACTTGGTTATACACCAGCAATCCTGAGGTATGCGAATCCCTTCTATAGTCACAGAGGTATCGGCCCTGGGGGTACCGACGAACCAAAATAAATGGATCATCTTCAACTTTTCAATCCAACGAATCCGCTTTAGGTCGGTGGTAAGGTTCCCAATTCGATCTGCTTAGATGAAGAAATATCTCGGCCCATGACTCCAGAAATCTTTACCCCATCCTCTTTCAATACGAGAGAAATGAGGGAGGGACATCTTCTCTAGTATCGGCACCATGGTGTCACGGAACTCGAAATTTGAGTTGTGACTAGTAGTCAAGAAGATGCATTGGAAAACTAGAAACTTCGAGTAGGCATCTTCCTCTTCCTACAATCATTCAAACATCAATTCAACACTGTTTGACATAAATAAACATATTCCTTAATTAAGGCCCTTTTCACAAGGTTTGTTAAAACAACCTTTTTCCATAGTACAATAATGCCAAAGATAAGATTTATAAAAAAGTTTATACATAAATCAATTTCATACAAGCCAAACCGGCTCTCTTATTCTTTTCCTTTATACTTCCGATGATCTAGAATTCGGCCTTCCAGCCTTTACATGCTGGGCAAAATCCTACGGGACCATACACCTCATCGTTAGCCGCGCTGCTGGTGGTGAGGACTCAAGCTGGCCTGTCGCCCTCTCAGGCTCCATCGCTCGATCCTCTCACCCCTCAGAGGGATGTCTACACACTAGGGTGGGCTTATTCACCGCACTAGCCTGGGCCCTCAGAACTAGAGGCAGCATCATAATCTCTCACCTCAATCGACGAACCTTATTCTCCCAATGGTATGAGGGATACCTTGGGCCATTCTCGGCTTAAGGGCGCCACCCGGCTACACAAGCACGGAATGGAGTTAGCATCGAAGCCAGGAAAAACTTGCACTCTTTAAAGATAACAATTTCAATGCAATTCATTGAATACAACAATATTCAATTCGTAACTTCATACAATTTTATGTCATTATTTTAAAAGGAAAAGATACACATTTATTAACACTAATATTAAAAGAAAACTCTTCTTTAAAAGATAACCAAGCTAACCTGGCTACCATTTTCTTGAGGAGCTTGTAAAGGGAGGGTTGGGGCCCCATCGAGCCTAAGACAAAAAAACTCATTCATCTTTATGGATTCATGGGAAGGGGGAAGATATCTTTCCTTCACAGCCTGCTTGATGTCTTCCCACATTTGAGAATGCTCGGTGACTCCCTTGTCATGGCACCACTGTTTCCACCCATCAGAGTTTAGCATCTCCGACTGATTTGCTACTCCAGTACCGGTGGCAGAGAAATAATATCCATCGCTTCAATCCAAACTTCAGCATTCTTCTCAATCTTTGAACCTTCTCCTTTAAAGGAGGGCAGTTGCATTTGCTTGAGTAAGAGCTTCTTCTCCTGGATATCAGTGTAAAGCACATTGGGAAGTAGAGGGTGATCGTCTTGGCCATTATTGTAAAAACAATTTTAAGATTACAAGATTCATATTTGCACAACGCTTATTTTGGAGAGTAAAACATTGAAATCATTTTATTTCCAAATATTTACAAGGACGAGTTTTATTACAAAGATCTGAGACTAATATAATTAGTCTATCAAGGGAAATTCCTAAGCAGGACTATGACATAAGGGTAGAGTGGTCCACATAGGTGAAATATGGGGGTTCCGCTATAGTTTCTAAGACATTAAGGGTGGTAGACTCTGGATTGGGGTAGGTCCCAACACAGCTACTTTGTTAGCAGGTAAGACTTGCATCACTTGGTCATACACCTAGCGATCCTGAGAATCCTATCTATAGTCACAGAGGTGTCGGCCTTGGACAAACCAAAATAAACAGATCATCTTTAACTTTTCAATCCAACGAATCCGCTTTAGGTCGGTGGTAAGGTTCCCAATTCGATCTGCTCGGATGAAGAAATATCTCGGCCCACGAATCCAAAATCTCTACCGCATGCTCTTTCAATACGAGAGAAATGCGGGAGGGACGTCTTCTCTAGTATTTGCACCATGGTGTCACGAAAGTCAAAATTTGAGAAGTGACTAGCAGTCAAGAAGATGCATTGGAAAACTAAAAACTTCGAGTAGGCATCTTCCTCTTCCTCCAATCATTCAAACATCAATTCAACTTGTTTGTTTTAGTAGGATGTTTTTATTAATTAGCATTATGTTAGGTAAAACATTCATGTTGCAAAACAACCCTTAAATGGTAATTCCTAGGAGCTAAGATCGGCTGTGATACCAATTGTAAGGTTTCCCCCTTCTAAAATAGGGGAAACACTTAAGATAGTCCACTAAGTCTTAGCTTGGAGAAAATTTTCTATTCATTGACACCTTGACCATGTAGAGATTCAAGGATACGATTCATAGGTAAGACCTAGTTTTATCCCGCAGGGGGGAGCGTGATCTTCTGAAGATCAAATCACCCATAGGGTAATTGATCATAAATTGGGCAACTACTAGACTTGATTTCTAGAGGCAACGCTTTTTTCCTCATCCATGCAAGGCTTTTTTCCTCATCCATGCAAGGCATAGCCGCCGTTGGCCTAGTCTTCTAGAATAGAGTTGCCCAAGAACCTATTTATCTAGTGTAGGGCTTTCACTTAATCTATTGGAAAGCTACCCGACTAATTGAGTCCACCCATCCGTAGGATGGTGCCGTCGCTCGGGGTGTTCCATCCTCCCACTTTCCACCCTACTCACGCGTCAATTTGTTTTCTAATTATTCCTACCACATTGTTTAACATAAATAAACATATTCCTTAATTAAGGCCCTTTTCACAAGGTTTGTTAAAATAGCCTTTTTCCACAGTACAATAATGCCAAAGACAAGATTTATAAAAAAGTTTATACATGAATCAATTTCATACAAGCCAAACCGGCTCTCTTATTCTTTTCCTTTATACTGCCGATGATCTAGAATTCAGCCTTCCAACCTCTACATGCTGGGCCAAACCATACACCTCATCGTCCACAGGCGAGGACTCAAGCCGGCCTTTCGCCCTCTCAAGCTCCATCAATCAATCCTCCCGCCCCTCAGAGGGATGTCTATACACTAGGGTGGGCTTATTCACTGCACTAGTCTGGGCCCTCAGAACTAGGCAGCATCATAATCTCTCGCCTCAATCGGCGAACCTTATTCTCCCAATGGGATGAGGGATACCTTCTTGGGTCATTCTCGGGCTTTGCTAACAACGCCGCCCTGCTACACTAGCACGGAACGGAGTTAGCGTCGAAGCCAGAAAAAACTTGCACTCTTTAAAGATAACAATTTCAATGCAATTCATTGAATACAGCATTATTCAATTCGTAACTTCATAGAATTTTATGTCATTATTTTAAAAGGAAAAGATACACATTTATTAACACTAATATTAAAAAAAAACTCTTCTTTAAAAGATAACCAAGCTAACCTAGCTACCATTTCCTTGAGGAGCTTATAAAGGGAGGGTTGGGGCTGCATCGGCGGGAGCATCTTCTCTAATCTCGTTGTTGCGTGCTCCTCTCGAGAAAATATTCTGACGTTTCTGGGAAGGGGCCATCTTGGACGTCGTCTTGTAGGGCTCGCTCGTGCAGTCGAAACGCTTCAATCGGGTCTCAATTCTGAGATCGTTTGCTCACTGTATAAGCAAAAGAACACAACGCATGAACCCTCTCTAAGGCAGAAACCTCTTAATAAAGTCCACGCAAATGGGGGGGAATTGTGAGATGTCCTTAACACAAAAACATTTTGCAAAAGGGGAGAAGGGCTGAGGGCTGCTGTAAGTCTCTTCACACAGGGGGAAGAAGAGTTAAGGACACTGTCTCCTAGCAAGGGGGGGATGGAGGAAAAATTGGCTTATCTGAAAAGTGGCAAATGAGGGGGTGTGAGAGGGGTGGCTGCAAGGGGCAGCTGTACTATAGCAAGTACACTGCACAGGGACGGACGGTGGCATAACAGAGCATAGGCGCTACGCAAAAATGCGTGTTGCCCATGGAGCACCTCGGGGGGATTTATATAACTGTGGGGTACAGGTACGAGCGCTGTGCAAAGCAAGGACGAAAGGATGGTGTACTTGCAAAGGCTGTAGATCAGTGGCCTGCATGGGTCTAGGGGAAAGGTACGGTGTCGATTAACAGACAGGGAATGGAGTGGTACGCATGTACCTTATCTGGTCTGAGGAGGCAACATGGGTGTCCACGTAGCGGTACGTGTGGACCACACAGTGGGCGGCCATCCTTTGGCTCTTATGCGGCCATCGTACGGACACCCTGGTAAGTGTGTACGATCCAAATTTTAGGGCGGGGTTCCCAAATTTGGGGCGTCGAACGGCCTCGATTTTGCGTGTCGGACCGCCCCAGGGGTGAATTTTTTTTTTGTCCGGGAGATTCTCCTGGTCGTTTGGGTTCAGACCGTTCATCAAGCGGACGCCCGGTCGTGCATTTATTAAGGTTTAAAGGTCGTCGCTTTTTAACTAAAAATGATTGAAATTTACGTATAAGCTTGATCCGGTGTCCGTTTTGGATGTTGTAAAATCCTATATTAGGGTAAAATCACATGCAAATTCTAAATTTGGGCTCAGAATTTAAAGATTCTAAGTAGAAATGACTTAAATAATAAAACTGATGGCCAGATGGAAAGGGTGAATCAGGTAATAGAAGATATCCTTCAGTCATGCTGTGGGCAGGGAACCCAAGAAGTGGTTTTCGAGGATTTATATTTTCCTGACACCAGCGGAGAGACGACAGCATAAGTGGTTTGCAGGGCAGTATGTCCATGCCTCTTGTGACCGGCGCGTGCAACGCTGAGGCAAAACCTCTCATTAGCCATGATTCTGATAAAGTTGAAAGTGGTACATGGTGTCATTCTATATCATTCAATGCCTCGGAATTTCAGACTCTCATGCTAAATCTATAGACTCCTTAGTCGCTTAATAGCTCCCTTGGCAGTAAGTGAACGTTATATCATCAAGGCATGGCTATGGTCCCCAGTACCACTGTCTTATGCGTCTCCCGAGGAGATTTTGATTTATGGAACCGAGCTGCTCTATGTACATATTAAAACTTTTATATAAATAAAGAAATGTCTTCTGCTGTTGTATAAGTGATTGTTTATGGACGAAGTGATAAAGAAAAATATGTTACCGGACATATGTCATAGATCTCAAATAAGATCATTTGTCTTGTTTAAGAAAATGTTTTCCGAACCTCTTAAGTCTTAGGATCTCATGGACGATATCAAAAATCGAAATTTAATAATATATCATTTTTGGCAGAATCATGAGACGAGGAAAGATTTTTTTTAAATTATAAAAGTGTTACTTTTATCATATTTGATTTTCATGCATAGAAGTATGCATAAAAGATATTGTTTTATATTAAAAGTGTGATTTTCATCATAAATGGTTTTTATGCATAAATGGGTGCATAAAAGATATATTTTTTTATTAAAAGAGTGGTTTTCACCATAAATGATTTTTTTATGATGATAAAAGTGTGACTTTCATTAGAATTGGATTTTATGCATAATTAGATGCATATAGAATCTTTATAATTAAATAAGGATTCTCTTTAATCTTCTGTTTATTTTCGTAAAAATTAGATAAATGAATAGGTAGATAATATGTGAGAGAAAATTCTACCATTTCATATTCACTAAGATGGTAATGAGAAAATTCAATTAAACTATCGAAGTTGGAGATCGAGATAAATGATTATTTTATTCCTTTTAAGAAATCCATGTTTTAGAAATCTGTAAGCAAATATTCGTCGAGAACGAAACTTAGGAAAGGAGAAATTGAAACCTTTCAAGAAAGATAGTTTAGGAAGAACCTTTCCAGACCACCCAAACTCTGATTCAGACTATTGACCAAGACCTAATCCCTTCGTCAATGATGACGATGTGATCAGTTCAAGAAAAATGCACTCAAAACACCCACCGAATCTGAAACTAGTTAAGACTTTTGATTTTAATCTGAGGATCAAGTTAACAGAATTCGAGGAATTCTGTTTGGAATTCAGACCTAGATATAGAAGTATTGGGATATGGATTTAAGATTATTCAGGAGGACAGTTTAGATTTTGATCTCGTTAGAAAACTCGTTAAGAAATTTTCAAAAAGGAGGAATCGTCCCCGCTTCTGGGCATGGGAAATTTTCCCGGTTTCGATTTTCGGAGTGACCACCAACCTAGTCTCGTGCCCGAACATTCGTGGGCGAGGCCCCGAGTGAGAAACCCTGCCCCGCGCGCATGAGGGGGCTGCTTCCGCTCTGTCAGCTCTACCGGGAATCCGATGCGCGGAGGGGGCAGAGGGATCTCACAGTTGGTATCAGAGCTTTGCTGAAAGCTAATAAAGATAAATAAATTCTTATCAGAAATTGATAATAAGAACTTAGAAAAAGTAATTTCATAATGTATTTTCATTCTGTAAGCTTCTTTAATGAATAAATTTTAATCAAAGAAATTGTTTTTATAGATGGAAGTTTCCTATTTATCTGGTATTCTCGACCTCACCCAGTCTCAAGATATGACCGCGTTCACCTTCGAGCATCTCATCTCTTCCGCTTCAACTCGAACAAGCCGAGCAAGACTACAAGCCATTTCGAGGAATTATATTTTCCTGACCCAGCAGAGAGACGACAACATAAGTGGTTTGCAGGGCAATATGTCCACGCCTTCGACCGCCGTGCAATGCTGTGGTAGAACCTCTCATTGGCTATGATCCTGTTAAAGCTGAAAATGGTGTGTGGCATCATTCTATATCATTCGACGCCTCGGAATTTCAGACTTTCATGCCAAGTCTACAGACTCCTTAGTTGCTTTATTCCTAAATGGAAGATAATAGCTCCCTTGTCAGTAAGTGGACGTTTGTATCAGGGCATGGCTATGGCCAAATACCGTCGTCATATGCATCTCCCGAGGAGATTTTGAATTCTGGAGCGGAGCTGCTCTATGTACATATTGAAACTTTTATATAAATAAAGAAATGTTTTCCGGAGAAAAATCTCCTGTTGTATAAGTGATTGTTTACGGACGATCTGATAAAGAAAAATCTGTTATCGGACATATGTCATAGATCTCCAATAAGATCATTGTCTTGGTTAAGAAATTGTTTTCCGAACCTCTTAAGTCTTAGAATCTCGTGGAGGGATGATACCAAAATAAAAATTTAATAATATATAAATTTTTGGCACAATCATGAGACGAGAAAACCGTGGCCGTCAGCCAGACCCTGTCTCTGAAGATGACGAGCTTGACCCTGATGTTCGCAAGGCTCTTCAGAGGACTCAGCCAGGACCCTTCATCAAAGGAGAAGGGGAGAACCTGGGCGAGGATGTGGAGAAATGGTGGGTGGAAGCCATGGAAGAGTATTTTGAACTTTTATCATAATTGATTTTCATGCATAGAAGTATGCATAAAAGATTATTATTTTTATTATAAAAGTGTTATTTTTATCATAATTGATTTTCATAGAAGTATGCCTAAAAGATTATTTTTTTATTATAAAAGTGTTACTTTTATCATAATTGATTTTCATGCATAGAAGTATGCATAAAAGATTATTATTTTTATTATAAAAGTGTTACTTTTATCATAATTGATTTTCATGCATAGAAGTATGCATAAAAGATTAATTTTTATTATAAAAGTGTTACTTTTATCATATTTGATTTTTATGCATAAAAGTATGCATAAAAGATTATTTTTTAATTATAAAAGTGTTACTTCTACCATATTTGATTTTCATGCATAGAAGTATGCATAAAAGATTTTTTTTAATTATAAAAGTGTTACTTTTATCATATTTGATTTTCATGCATAGAAGTATGCATAAAAGATATTTTTTTATATTAAAAGTGTGATTTTCATCATAAATGGTTTTTATGCATAAATGGGTGCATAAAAGATAATTTTTTTATTAAAAGAGTGGTTTTCACCATAAATGATTGTTTTATGATGATAAAAGTGTGACTTTCATTAGAGTTAGATTTTATGCATAATTAGATGCATATAGAATCTTTATAATTAAATAAGGATTCTCTTTAATCTTCCGTTAATTTTCGTAAAAATTAGAAAAATGAATAGGTAGATAATATGTGAGAGAAAATTCTATCATTTCATATTCACTAAGATGGTAATGAGAAAATTCAATTAAACTATTGAAGTCGGAGATCGAGATAAATGATTTTTTATTCCTTTTAAGAAATCCATGTTTTAGAAATTTGTAAGCAAATATTCGTCGAACGAAACTTAGAAAAGGAGAAATTGAAATAGAACCTTTCAAGAAAGATAGTTTAGGAAGAACCTTTCCAGACTACCTAAACTTTGATTCAGACTATTGACCAAGACCTAATCCCTTCGTCAATGACGATGTGATCAGTTTAGGAAAAATGCACTCAAAACACCCATCGAATCTGAAACTAGTTAAGACTTTTGATTTTGATCTAAGGATCAAGTTAACAGAATTCGAGGAATTCTGTTTGGAATTCAGACCTGGATCTAGAAGTATTGGGATACGGATTTAAGATTATTTATGGTTTTCAAACAAAAATCAAAACAAAACTTGCATAGAAACCATGTTTTCTTAAAAGACTGTCTTACGCCAGAATGCTAGAGGGAGCATTTGGCATATATGTTTATCTAAGGGAAGTTTGGTTGCAACAGCTGGCGGGGAGTGTTCGAGGGACAGCTCACGCAGCAAAGCCTGCCGAGGTCTTGACCAGCCTCGGTATGGTTAAAATGGTGCGCTTCCGGTACGATGGACGAGGGCCGACGAAGCGGTCCCTAGAAGTGCCAGGACACCTAAGGAGGATCCTGGAGGGTTCTGACCAGGCGATGCACGAGCTCGCGGTGCCGAGGACACCCATTCGTATGTCGAGGAAGATATTGTATGACAGACCAATGTTATTGTAATCTATCACTGGATCTCATTGTTAACTCGCTGGTCTCAAAACGGAGAGTCCAGAGTGATACTGTTTTGTGAGAAACAAAGACTCAATGGAAATTTTGAAGTATGACATGTGTAACCAGTAAATTGTTTTTGTCAATGGAATGTTTTTATTAAAGTGTACCGTATGTGTTTTCTAAAGCTAAAGTTAAGAAACGCATTTCAATTATGGGTGGGTGAGTACTTGTTTGGTTCCACCGAATCCAATGGTAGGGTGGTGGCTAACCCATGGGTCGGATGGGGTTAGGCTGGAATCAGTGGAGTTTTAATAATCAAACTGAAAAATCTTAGGACTACGCTAGGATTTGAGTAGATAGTTGATTCCCTGATAAAAATCTCGATTGAGTGGATCAACGGCTGTGCCTAATCTTAATTTGGACAAAAGCGTTGAATTGCTCAGATGATTAAATTATATCAGTGATAGTTTCCTTCTATCTGGTTTATTCAGGTGGAGGACAGTTTAGATTTTGATCTCGTTAGAAAACTCGTTAAGAAAATTTCAAAAAGGTGGAATCGTCCCCGCTTTCCGGGGGCATTGGAAATTTTCTCGATTTCGGTTTTCGGAGTGACCCACCAGCCTAGTCTCGTGCCCGGACATTCGTGGGCGAGGCCCCGAGTGAGAAACCCTGCCCCGCGCCTCATGAGGGGGCTGCTTCCGCTCTGTCAGCTTTACCGGGAATCCGATGCACGGAGGGGACAGAGGGATCTCACAAAAACCATCAAGGAATATCATCAGGCCTTCGCTCTTCTACTTAAATATTCATCACCTCTAGATGAAGAGCAACTCATGGCCAAATTCATTCGAGGAATGAACGAACCCTTGGACACACTAGTCAAAAATGCCAAGCTAGTGTCTATGGCTAAAGCTGTCAGAATGGCGAAGGACTTTGCCAAAGCCTTCATCGTAAAAGTCCCGTCAAAGCCAGCTCCCGCATCCTTCAAGAGATTTCAGATACCAGGAAGTTCTTCCAACTTTCCGCCTCCAAAGAGACACCAAGGTCCTAACCAAAATTTGGAGACGGGAAACTTCACAAATGAAGGAAGACCCTTCCCCCGAAGTACATTCTCAGGAACTCCGGCTCTCTTTAGAATGCAAAGGGAAGAGCTCCGAAGCAAGAAGAGATGCTTCGGATGTCAGGGACTTGGGCACCAGCTCAAGGATTGCCCATCTCCTTCGGTGGGCAAAGGAAGCGAGGGTCCCAAAGTTCAGAGACCAACTCCTTCATTTCAGTCCAGGGTCCCCCAGGCAAAAATCAGGGTAACCCAAGAAGAGTGCCAGCGCAGCCTATAGCCTCTATACAAAGCAGTCTCCGAACTCCCTCCCAGAATTAGAATAACCAAAGAGAGAGAGTTTCACCTTAGAGTGCAGCAGCTAGAGCAGTCACCTTAGCTGAGGAAGTAGAGGAAGATAAAGGACGGATCTATGCAGCAATAGAGCATCAGGGGAATAACCATCAATTCTCAGTCCTCTAGACTCCAGCAGAGTACCAAGGTAAGAAATTCAACTTTTGATTGATTCAGGAAGTACTCATTCTTTTATTTCCCCAGGATGTCTACGTAAATTAGTCTTAAATCAAAAATCAGGGAAGCCTTTGCAAGTGGAATTAGCCAGTGGGAAGATTCTTTTCACTCACCTTGAGATTAACCTTATTCAGTTTAGCCTAGATGGGAATGTAACAGAGTGCCAGTTCTTTCAAATTCCTACCCGTGGTAATATATGATGGAATCCTTGGAATGGATTGGCTCCAAAAGAATCAGGTTGACATTCATTGTCACAAAGGAACCATCTCTTTCCTTGACCTTCAAAAGAATGGATTGGCTCCAAAAGAATCAGGTTGACATTCATTGTCACAAAGGAACCATCTCTTTCCTTGACCTTCACGGGAGTAAAATTCAAGGAACTGGAATTTTTGGATCCTCAGTGCTACATTTAGTCAAGGCTTCCAAATTATTAAAAAGGCTCAAAAAGAGGCAAGCTGTGTCCTTAAAATGAATCCAATAGACATAAAATGCAAGGCTAAAGAACTAGAGTGGTTAAGTGAGTATGCAGATGTGTTTTTCCTAAAGAGCTGAGTGAGATGCCTGATGAGATCGAATTAACCCGCAGAGCTCAGCCACCAGTAGCCCAGCATGCATACAAAATGCCAGTCCCTGAAGCCATAGAACTTAAGGAACAATTAAGACAACTATTAGAGCAGGGATTCAAGAGACCCAGTGTCTCATCTTGGGGTGCACCCATTCTCTTTCAAAAGAAGAAAGATGGAATGTTAAGACTCTGTATTGACTACAGAGGATTGAATCAATTAACAATTAAGAATAAGTATCCTATTCCTAGGATTGATGAACTTCTCGATCGATTAAGTGGGACCCAAATGTTCACAAAGATAGATCTCAAATCCGGTTACTACCAGATCAGAATCAAGGAGCAAGACATCCCAAAGACAGCATTCAATACTCGCTATGGGCATTATGAGTTCACAGTCATGCCGTTTGGATTAACTAATGCCCCGGCAACATTCAATCATCTTATGCAGGATATTCTCAGAAAATACTTGGATGATTTTGTTCTTTTCTTCTTTGACGATATCTTAGTATACTCAAAGAATGCTGCACACCATGGAGATCATGTGTGCAAAGTCTTAGAAATCCTAAGGAAACACCAACTCTTTGGAAAGAAGAGCAAGTGTTCCTTCTCTGTTGAACAGGTTGAATACTTGGGATTCATAGTGTCAAAGGTTGGGATTTCTCCTGACCCCGCAAAGATCCAAGCAGTAGTTGAATGGCTAGAACCCAAGTCAGTAAAAGAAGTGAGAGGATTCCTAGGGTTAACTGGATGGTATAGGATCTTTATACTTAGGTATGCTCAGATAGCATCCCCTTTGACTAACCTTCTCAAGAAAAGTACACTTTTTCAGTGGACTTCAATGTGTTAGAGTGCCTTTGACAAGCTAAAGAGAGCCTTAATAACCAACCCTGTTCTTAAATTGCCACGTTTTACCAAACCCTTTGAGGTAGTTACTGATGCCAGTGGATTTGCCTTAGGCGGTGCTCTAATGCAGGAAGGTCATGCAGTGGCCTATGAATCCTAAAAACTCAGAACACATGAGAGAAATTATGCCGTCCATGACTTGGAGTTACTCTCAATAGTGTATGCTCTGAAGTTGTGGAAACATTATCTTTTGGGACAAAGGTTCACCTTGATGACAAATCATCAAAGTCTGAAGTGGATCTTCACCCAAAGGGATCTCAACATGCGTCAAAGGAGATGGATGTAGACCCTGCAGGAATTTGATTTTGAGATAAAGTATCAGCTGGGGAAAGAAAATTTGGTTGCAAATGCGCTCAACAGAAAAGCCTCCTTGCTTGTAATTACAGTGGTGTCAAATCCATTGATCAATGAAGCAAAGGAGAAAATCATGCCGGACAAATTCTTTGCCCCTATTGCTACCCTTCTGTGGCAAGAAAGCAAGACTCCTCAAGAAATGAGTCGAGTTCTTGGGTACAAATTGGATGAAGGATGCATGTATTATAGTAATCGGCTATGTATCCCCAATGATGTGGGAATAAAGGGAAGAATTCTGAGAGAAGCCCATGATAGCCTGATAGCTGGACATCTAGGGTTTATAAAAACCTATATGTCTATGAAGAAAAGCTTCTTTTGGCCTTTGCCAGCATCAATAAAGTGCATGCGGCCTTTATGCATAAAAGAAATCATATTAGACTTGTAGTCTTTGCGGGGCTGAAGCCTATGATGCCACGGCTTGCCCAACAATACATCACATCCATTCAGAGGAGCAACTAGGAAATGCTTATTATCAAGGTAGCCCTGTATATGGATACGCAACTTCCCAATCAAAGGGGTAACCTGCACCTCTACCAATAAATGCATCTTCGGCTTCAATCTGAGGTCCCATGTTTTAAGAGGGCAACAGAAAACATTTTAAGAGGGCAAGAACACCAAAACAATATTTAAGTAACCTATTTATTAGCGAATTTACTAAAACATGAATTTTGTGGTAGCTTGATTAAGGAGGCAAAACTTAAAAAACAAGATTTGGGTGCCCTTTAATGAGTAGTATATGCAACTTCTTTAAAGTAGGAAAATTCTTTGAAACAGCAAGAAAAGCAAGATTTAAGTGCCTTAAACCTACACCAAAACATGTGATAAGCCAAAATTTGTGGTAACTTGATCATTCACACATTGTTTGATTTTTCCCATACCATTGGCATTGTTTGTAAGAGTTAATGCCCATCATGATGTGTGCTCAAAGGGATTTGTTATATCTCAGAGTGTAAATGTAGAATATGTAAGCATTAATGGGCTAGGAAGGGGAGAGGAGATCTAATATGTAAACATTGTACAAGTATGTAGAGTCAGCACCGATGGGGATCGTGCTCGGTATGTAGGGCAACACTCATCCACCTTACCAGCTACCTTACTAACCAATTCACAAGAAGTTTTGGGCATTTTCCCATGTGAGAAAGGGACCATTTCCCCTTCGTCAATGTTTATACACAAGACATGTGTGTTTTAAATAGAGATAATCATCTTCACAAGACACAATCAAGACAAAATGTGTATATCAATGCTAATATATTTATGTCACCACATATAAAATTATTTTCATCACACACTTTGACAATAAATAATCTTGTTTGAATGTGTTTATGAGAGTGTTGCAATTTATAAACAATGGTATTGAACAAAAAAATATATTATCTCTAGCTTTCTTGGTCAGCTTGAAGGTTCGCAAGCTCTTTCTCCTTTCATTGAGTGTTGTTGAATTCATTTGTTGTCGTCGTGGTTGTTGCCATTCTTGAGTGTGTGTATCCTCTTGATGCTCAAGGCACAAAATCAATAGAACTACACAAATTTTAGTAGGAGCTTTTATATGTGTGAAATCTTAAGTGAATGTGTGTATATGTGGTCTTTTCTTAAAAAGGAGAGGACTCCTCACAAATTTCCACATGTTGTGGGAGTACTATTTCCCTATAGTCTGAGATGTATTGAGTCAGGGATTTGTTCTCCATCGAGCACTTGTCCCATAACTCCTAGCTTCTCTCCGCCTCATTAACAGGCAAAAACTCTTTTTGAAACATCATTTCAAACTCCGTCCAAGTGGCAGGACGAGTTGTCAAACTCATCCACCACTTGTACGCTTTGTTGGTTAATGAGAGGCTAGCCTCTACAAGGCTGTATCCGGCTAGGCTGTTGCTGCAGCGCGTGTAAATCTGATCACTTCGCTAGAAACATGTTGACCGAGTCCTTGTTTCTCTCCTTCTCCTCGCCACCAAAACTAGGCGGCTTTAAGTCTTTTAATAACGATGAAGCAAAATGAGTAAATACTCACATAAGATGAAGAGTTGACTAAGGACAAGGTTAATAGTTAAAAAAGAGAGATATTTAGGTGAAATGATGCATTTTTGACACCTCTGCATGTGGGAATTTTTCTCATGAAGGAGGCACCTATTTCACATGCTTGAATGAGTTTTAAACTCCCAAATAATGGGATATTTTTATCTCTCCTCTCTCCTGTTTCAACTAGAGCCAAAAAGTGAGCAAAACTGATCTAAAAATGGTCAAAAATTGACCAAACTGATCTGGAAAATTTTAGAATCAGTTGGCTTGGTTAGAAGCTCACTTTTTCCTATAAATAGAAGCCCTCCCCTTTATTGAAACTCAATAGTGTTTTGCATTGTTTCCCTGTCTCTCCCAAGTGCCAAAAACAGTTAATTGTATTCATAATTCATTAGTTTTTGACCTTCCTTCTTCTAGAAGATTGGTGGCCACTCTTGTTACAAATAAGAGTTGAACCCTCAAATCATCAAGCTAAAGGAAAGCTCCAAGAATTATGTAAGTAGAGATTTTTGTAATTTTCTTTATTGATTTTATGTTTTTCTAATGTTTATGATTGTTTGAAGTGATAAATGGATGCTTTGCCTTGATCGAAAGGCTTTTCCCCTCTCTCTTCTTAGAATCAACCCTTCTTTATCCTAGTTAAGTGATAATTGTTGGAATTAAACTTTTTATAATGTTTTCTCTTTTATAAGTGAATTTTGATTAGTATAGGTTACTTTAAATCAATTAGAGTTAATTTTTAGGATAAAATTAAGTAGGAAAAATTAAAAAATGGTCAGCCATACAAAGGAGGTTATGGCAAATTTTTTGGAAATAAGAATTATCTTTATTTATGCTAAAAGAGTAATTCTTATCAATTCTATACTCTAAAAGTGTCATTTTCATGCATAGAAGATACATATTGATTATTATTAATTTTCATGCATAAAAGAATAATCTTTTTATTATGAAAGTGTTACTTTCATCAAAATAGATTTTTTATGCATAAAGGAATTTATTATGAAAGTGTTACTTTCATCAAAATAGATTTTTTGCATAAAGGAATAATTTTCTTTTATTATGAAAGTGTTACTTTCATCAAAATGGATTTTTATGCATAAAAGATAATTTTTTTATTATAAAAGTGTTACTTTTATCATAATTTATTTTCATGCATAGAAGTATGCATAAAAGATTATTTTTTAATTATAAAAGTGTTACTTTTATCATAATTGATTTTCATGCATAGAAGTATGCATAAAAGATTATTATTTTTAATTATAAAAGTGTTACTTTTAACATAATTGATTTTCATGCATAGAAGTATGCATAAAAGATTATTATTTTTTAATTATAAAAGTGTTACTTTTATCATAATTGATTTTCATGCATAGAAGTATGCATGAAAGATTATTATTTTTATTATAAAAGTGTTACTTTTATCATAATTGATTTTCATGCTGCATAGAAATATGCATAAAAGATTATTTTTTTATTTTATGAAAGTGTTACTTTTATCATAATTGATTTTCATGCATAGAAGTATGCATAAAAGATTATTTTTTTATTATAAAAGTGTTACTTTTATCATAATTGATTTTCATGCATAGAAGTATGCATAAAAGATTATTATTTTTATTATAAAAGTGTTACTTTTATCATAATTGATTTTCATGCATAGAAGTATGCATAAAAGATTAATTTTTATTATTAAAGTGTTACTTTTATCATATTTGATTTTTATGCATAAAAGTATGCATAAAAGATTATTTTTTAATTATAAAAGTGTTACTTCTACCATATTTGATTTTCATGCATAGAAGTATGCATAAAATATCAATACCTATTTTTTGAATAAACTTGAAATCCTTCTTTTTCTCATTTCAATGAGTGCAATCCAATTATCATGGGAATTCCTCTTTTACCATAAATTAAATCTACTTAAAATTCTTCTTAAAAATATCCAATAATTCCATTAAGCTAAAAATTTCACTTTTCTCATTTAAACATTTGAATTCCAATATGGTGGGAATTCCTCTTTCATCATTTAATCTTATCTATACAAAAAGATAAATTTAACTAAATTTTCTTAAAATTTAAATAAAAATCTTCATTAATTCCTTTACACTAGGAATTACACTTTCCTCATTTAAATATTTGGATTCCAATATAGTGGGAATTCCTCTTTCATCATTTAAAATTTATCTATGCAAAAAGATAAATTAACTAAAATCCTTCTTTAATTTTTAAATAAAATATGCATTATTTTAGTATCACAATTTTTCTCTTACTTCATTGGAGTACATGGATTTCCATTGTCATGGGGATTACTCTTTTAACATAAAGATGGATTACTAGAAATTCCTCTTTTTAGTAATTAACTATTTATGCATAAACATAAAAATCAATTTTGCATGATTATAATAAGAATCATTCAATTAATCTAGGATGATTAATCCTAGAATATGGTAGGAAGTACTCTTTTCATAACATAAATGAAATTGATTTATGTGTTTATTTTATAAAAATTTTACCATGGCTCCGCTACTATTACTAGTAATTCTCAATAAATTTGAAAGAATAAAGTTTAGTATTATTCAAGTGATTGTAATAACCACTAATTGGATCATTATAGAATTATGGATTGATTCTTAATTTTACCATGAATTTGAAAGAATAAAGTTTAGTATTATTCAAGTGAGGGATCATTATACAATTATGGATTGATTCTTAATTTTACCATAAATGTAATAGCATAAAGTATTAAAAAGCCATTATTTTGACCTCCAATTAGACAAGCATAGAAATTACTTTTAGATTAGAGAAATGCTTCATGAGAAGCTTCATTTGAATTGAGAATGGGTCATAGGAATGACCATTCTTTGGGGGAGAGAGAGAAATGCTTAAAAACCATTATAAATTAAGCATAAATGAAAATTTATGTATTTCTTCATTATAATACATTAAAGAACTTCAATAGTATTCAAAAGCCATTCAAATTAATGCTTCTCAATCAAGCTTGAGAGGGGTTGAGAAGAGAAACATTTGGAGATTTAAGAAAAAGAAGACAATAATCCACACTTTACCTCCTAACTTACTTGATTCTTTGATCATCACAGTAGAGGCCCCAACCAATCAATTGGTTTGGTATGTTGTTGGAGTATCCAAGGAAGATTGAAGAGAGAGAGAAGCTCCAATCTCTTCAATTTGTAGAGGGTTTTTAGAGGATATAGAAAATAAGCTTAACTTAGAGTAATATCGGCATAGTTTAGTTCACAGATGAGAATACAAAGGAATGAGGGTCTATTTATAGGTGAGGGAGGCCACTAACTAAGTCCAACTGAGTTCTAGAATTTTCCAGTTTGGCTGAATTTGGATAAGTTTTGGACTAGTTTGGCTCCCTTTTTTATTTGGTTTGATTTAGGGGAGAGGAGAGATAAAAACATCCTATTATTTTTGAGTTTAAAACTCATCCACACATGTGAAATAGGCACCTCCTTGAAGGGGGCCCCCTTTTCCTTACCCATGTGTCAAAAATGAATGGTTACTCCAAAATATCTCAGTTTTTTATTAATACTTCATAATTTTTAACTAATAAACCTAGTACTTAGTCAACTCTTCATCTTATGTAGTCATTTACTCATTTTTGGGTATTTTCTTTTATTCTTTGGATTTATCTTGTCCCAACACTTGGATTAATCTTATTGGTCCATAGGAACCTTAATTGGACCACCATAAAATGGAAGAGCTAGGTACATACTTCTTAAGCAAACTAACATGAAATACATCATGTACCTTGATATGGGGAGGCACAACAAGTTTGTAGGCTAGATCGCCCACTTTCTTTATGACAGCATACGGCCCACAGTATCTGGGAGAGAGTTTCTTATACTTCCCTAAGGATAAGGAACTTCTTTTTTGGTCAAACTCGAATGAAAACCATATCTGATTCTTCAAACTCTCTCTCAGATTCCTTTTTATATGCATACTACTTTTGCTTGTCTTGGGTTGCCTTTATATCTTTGCGGATTGATTGCATCTGCTGGTCCATGTCGTCAAGCATTTGTCTGGACATTTCGACTCCGATCAATGGATCAGACCAAGTCAATGGTGTAAGGCAATCTTGTCCATACAAAGCTTTGAAAGGACTCATCCCAATGCTCCGATGATAAGAAGCATTGTAAGCGAATTCGACCAAATGCAGATGACCTAACCACTTCTTGGGTTCCCTTCCGCAGCATGACCGAAGGATATCTTCTATTACCTCATTCTCTCTTTCTGTCTGGCCATCAGTTTTGGGGTGATAGGCTATGCTAAGATCCAAGAAAGTTCCTCTACTGCTTCAAAGAACGCAGTCTAGAATTTCGATGTGAATTTGGGATCTCTGTCACTTATTATCCTCCTGGGTAAACCATGCAATCTGAAGATCTCCTTAAGGAAAACTCTGGCAACATCCACTGCAGAGAGTATGTTTCTTTCACTGGAATCAAATGGGCAACTTTGGTCAACCTATCAACTACCACAAAAATGGAGTTGTAACTACACTGAAGGTAATCTAGTGACAAAGTCCATACTAATGCATTCCCACTTCATCTGTGGAATGTCTAGAGGCTGCAATTTCCCTAGCATTTTGACTTTCTCTGCCTTGACTCTTTGGCACATTAAGCATTTTCGCACATGATCAAGTACATCCTTTTTGACATGGTCAAGAATAGAGAGAGGAAAGATATGGAGAGAGAGAGAGAGAGAGAGAGAGAGAGAGAGAGAGAGAGAGAGAGAGAGAGAGAGAGAGAGAGAGAGAGAGAGAGAGAGGAGATACATGGTCAAGAACAGAGAGAGGAAAGATATGGAGAGAGAGAGAGAGAGAGAGAGAGAGAGAGAGAGAGAGAGAGAGAGAGAGAGAGAGAGAGAGAGAGATACATGGTCAAGAACAGAGAGAGGAAAGATATGGAGAGAGAGAGAGAGAGAGAGAGAGAGAGAGAGAGAGAGAGAGAGAGAGAGAGAGAGAGAGATCTTGGAGGTAGATGGCAAATAGGAGAGGCAGGGATATGGGGAGAGAGAGGAGAGAGGGTGTGGAAGTAGATGGTGGACATGAGGGCAAGAACAGAGAGGTGAGAGGGTGTGGAGGTAGATGGCAAAGAGGAGAAAGATATGGGCAGAGAGAGGAGGGAGATCATGGACAGAGAGGTAGGGATGAGATATTTAGACAACAATGCATTGCACATTCTAGACAATTGAACATACTGCCACACTCCAGCCATAGGTCCTTTTCTTGTTGGGCTTGGTTTTGGGAGTTGAGTGGGAGTTGAGGAGAGTTGTTAGTTTTGAGTAGCTTTCTTTGCTAGGTGTACTTGGGCTTGGGTTTAGCTCCATAGCTTAGCCTCCACAACATTTCCTGACATCTAGCTAGAACCCTAGCAGCCCATAGTCTCCTAAGTCAAACCCTAAGTCACTACGTTCAAGATGGTGAGTATGGCAAAGTGTCCCATCAAGAAGGTTATAGTAGCCACACCACCACTAAACCCACAGCCATTAATGCCACTCTGCACACTGGTTGTGGTATTGACCACACAAGGATTTTCCCTTAAGAGCATCCAACCCAAGAATATAAGCCAAGTATAATCATTAACTTGCCAAGCATCAAGGATGGGCTATTGCAAATGGTTCTTCTCAATGTTATGACTAGAATGTAAAATAGGAAAAGAGCCACCACACATTTCCCCTTAAGAGCATCCAACCCAAGAATATAAGCCAAGTATAACGCCTCTCATCCCGGATATCCGTGGTGGGCGTGGCCTCAAGTGTGTGGACCCCACCCCACGTGGGAGGCCGACACCGCTTCCGCCCCCGTCGCCGGGTGGCAGGAGCCCCGGAGCAGGCAAGGGACCTCCAGCAGAGCAGCTGGTATCAGAGCTTTGTTGAAAGCTAATAAGGATAAACGAATTCTTATTAGAAATTGATAATAAAATCTCAGAAAAAGCATTTTTTATAATATATTTGCATTCCGTAAGTCTCATCAGTAAAGAATTTTTAATCAAAGAGATTGTTTTATAGATGGAAGTTCCGTACTTATCTCGTATTCCCGACCTCACCTAGTCACGAGACATGACTGCGTTCAGCTTTGAGCATCTCATCTCTTCCACTGCAACTCGAACAAGCCGAGTCAAGCTCGCATGCCATTTCGAGGATTTATATTTTCCTGACCCAGCGGAGAGACGACAGCATAAGTGGTTTGCAGGAGGGCAGTATGTCCACGCCTCTTATGAACAGCGTGCAATGCTGAGGCAAACCTCTCATTGGCCGCCCATGATTATGATAAAGTTGAAAGTGGTACATAGTGTCATTCTATATCATTCAACGCCTCCAAATTTAAGACTCTCATGCCAAATCTATAGACTCTTTAGTTGCTTTATTCCTAAGGAGAAGATAATAGCTCCCTTGGCAGTAAGTGAACACTTATATCAAGGCATGGCTATAGCTCCCTTGGCAGTAAGAACGTTTATATCAGGGCATGGCTATGGCCCAGTACCGCCATCTTATTTGCTCTCGAGGAGATTTCGATTTCTGGAACCGAGCTGCTCTATGTACATATTGAAACTTTTATATAAATAAAGAAATGTTTTCTAGAGAAAAATTCCCTGCTGTATAAGTGATTGTTTATGGACAAAGTGATAAAGAAAAATATGTTACCGGACATATGTCATAGATCTCCAATAAGATCATTTGTCTTGCTTAAGAAATTGTTTTCCGAACCTCTTAAGTCTTAGGATCTCGTGGACGATATCAAAAATAGAAATTTAATAATATATCATTTTTGGCAGAATCATGAGACGAGGAAACCGTGGCCGTCAGCCAAACCCTCTCTCTGAAGATGATGAGCTTGACCCTGACGTTCGCAAGGCTCTTTATAGATCTCAGCCCAGGACCCTTCAAAGGAGAAGGGGAGAACCTGGCGAGGCTATGGAGAATGGGTGGAAGCCATGGAAGAATATTTTGATGTCACCGGCTATAATGAGCGAAGCAAAATGGCTCTTGTTGCAAGGCTGAAGATAGTGGAAATAGCCAGGGTGGCATGGAGGAACCATTGTGACACCAACCGTCTGGATAGAAATACTCAGTCTTGGAATGACCTTAAAACCTATTTAAGGAAGGGATCATGTCCCCTTGGATTTTTGGAAACCAAAATGAGCGAATTCTTAGAGCTGAAGCAGGGGAGCAAAACCATCAAGGAATATCATCAGGCCTTCGCTCTTCTACTTAAATATTCACCACCTCTAGATGAAGAGCAACTTATGGCCAGATTCATTCGAGGAATGAACGAACCCTTGGACACACTGGTCAAAACCAGTGTCCATGGCTGAAGCTATCAGAATGGCGAAGGACTTTGCCAAAGCCTTCATCGTAAAAGTTCTGCCAAAGCCAGCTCCCTCATCCTTCAAGAGATTTTAGACAGTGGGAAGTTCTTCCAACTTTCCACCTCCAAAGAGACACCAAGGTCCTAACCAAAATGTGGAGACGGGAAACTTCACAAATGAAGGAAGACCTTTCCCCCAAAGTACATTCTCAGGAACTTCGGCTCTCTTCTGAATGTAAAGGGAAGCGCTTCCAAGCAAGAACAGATGCTTTGGATGTCACGGACTTGGGCACCATCTCAAGGATTGCCCATCTCCTTCAGTGGGCCAAGGAAGCCAGGGTCCTAGAGTTCAGAGACCGACTCCTTCATTTCAATCCACCAACCAAGGTCCCCCGTGCCACAATCAGAGTAACCCAAGAAGAGTGCCAGCGCTCCATGCAAAGCAGTCTCCGAACTCCCTCTCAGAATTGGAATAAAGAAAGAGAGAGAGTTCCACCTCAGACTGCACCAGGCTGAGAAAGTAGAGGAAGAGAAAGGACAGATCTATGCAGCAATAGAGCATCAGGGGAATAACCGTCAATTCTCAGTCCTCCAAACTCCAGCAGAGTACCAGGGTAAGAAATTCAAGCTTTTGATTGATTAAGGCAGTACTCATTCTTTTATTTCTCGAGGATGTCTGCGTAAATTAGTCCTAAATCAAAAATCAAGGAAACCTATGCAAGTGGAATTAGCCAGTGAGAAGATTCACTCACCTTGAGACTGACCTTATTCAATTTAGCCTAGATGGGAGTGTAATAGAGTGTCAGTTTAGAGTCCTCCCCCTAGGAATATATGATGGAATCCTTTGAATGGATTGGCTCCAAAAGAATCAGGCTGACATTCATTGTCATCACAAAGGAACCATCCCTTTCCTTGACCTTCACAGGAGTAAAGTTCAAGGAATTAGAATTTTCGGATCCCTAGTGCTACATTAGTTCAAGGAATTAGAATTTTCGGATCCCCAGTGCTACATTTAGTTAAGGCTTCCAAATTATTAAAAGGGCTCAAAAAGAGGCAAGCTGTGTATGTCGTTTTAAAATGAATCCAGTAGACATAAAATGCAAGGCTAAAGAACCAGACTGGTTAAGTGAGTATGTAGATGTGTTTCCTGAAGAGCTGACTCAGATGCCTCCATCTCGTGAAGTAGATCATGAGATCGAATTAACCCCCGGAGCTCAGACAGTAGCCCAGCGTGCATACAAAATGCCAGTCCCTGAAGCCATAGAACTTAAGGAACAATTAAGAAAACTATTAGAGCAGGGATTCATCAGATCCAGTGTCTCGCCTTGGGGTGCACCCGTTCTCTTTCAAAAGAAGAAAGATGGAACGTTAAGACTCTGTATTGACTATAGAGGATTGAATCAATTAACAATTAAGAATAAGTATTCCTAGGATTGATGAACTTCTGGATCGGTTAAGTGGGACCCAAATGTTCACAAAGATAGATCTCAAATCCGGTTACTACTACTAGATCAGAATCAAGGAGCAAGACATCCTAAAGATAGCATTCAATACTCGCTATGGGCATTACGAGTTCACAGTCATGCCATTTGGATTAACTAAGGCCCTGGCAACATTCAATCGTCTTATGTTGGATATTCTCAGTGGATGATTTTGTTCTTGTCTTCTTTGACAATATCTTAGTATACTCAAAGAATACTGCAGACCATGAAGATCATGTGCGCAAAGTTTTGGAAATCCTAAGAAAACACCAACTCTTTGCAAAGAAGAGCAAGTGTTCCTTCTCTTGTAACTGTTGAAAAATAGGTAGAGGGAGAGGGACACACACAGGAGCAAACTCTAATGTATATTGCAAACCCTAACCATAGAGGGAAGCCATCTCCCTTCTCACACAATGCATAAAGCCATCATCCATAATACACACAACACACTATTAGTTGTGTCCACACATATCTAACCCTAGCTAATGTCCACACACTATGACTAGCTGGACGCGGTCATTTATGTCTCACACATGTTCCTACCTAACATGCCAGCACATAGCATAGCTGTCACACATTGACATCGAGCTTGAATCTCAACAGCCCCTCTCAAGCTCATGATGTACTGCCATAGATAAAGATGTAGATGAGCTTGGGATATCAAGGCTCTCAACACTCCCCCTCAAGCTCATCCCACGTACTCCCAACATAGTACGGTAGTACTCAAACTTCTCCTTGCTAAGTGGCTCTGTAAAGATATCTGCCACCTGCATCAGTCTTCACATACTGTAGATCAACTGTACCATCCAGCACTTTCTCTCTGACAAAGTGATAATGGACCTCTATGTGTTTGGTCCACGCATGAAATACTGGATTCTTGGCCAACTGTATACTGCTCATATTGTCACAATGAATGACAACTTTGCCATCAATAGGCTCACCCAAATCTACCAAGAGACTTTTTAACCATATTCCTTCACAAGTAGCAATGGCTTCACCTCTGTATTCAGCCTCTGTATACTAGATAAAGCAACTATAGGTTGCTTCTTGCTACTCCAACTCACCACCATGGCACTTCCAAGTGTAAAAGCATAACCACTAGTAGACCTCCTGTCATATGAGCTACCTGCCCAATGAGCATCTGTGTAGCCATGTATATCCAAGCCTTTACCGTGCTCATAAAGAAGCCCATAATGTGTAGTGGTCTTTACATATCAAATAATGCGTCTCACTGCATCCAAATGAGGTTTTCTGGGGCTTTGCATAATACTAGCCCCATAACATAACTCAAATCCAGGCGTGTGATAGTCATGTAAATGAGACTACCAACCATCTTTCTGTACATAGATGGATCATCCAACTCCTCACCAAAATCAGCCCGCAACTTCACATTTTGCACTCCAAAGGTGTACTCATTGGCTTACACCCTGTCATGCCATATTTTGCCAACATATCCAATGCATATTGGCGTTGCACTAACCATGTACTTGCATGGTCTCTGATCACTTCAATTCCAAGAAAGTATCTCAACTCACCCAAGTCTTTCATGTCAAATTGCCCACTCAATGCTTTCTTGACATGCATCACATCTGTACCATGATCACCTGTGATAATCAAGTCATCCACATAGATGACAAGTAAAACAATTCCATGATCTATTTTCTTCACATAGAGTGAAGAATCTGCTGTAGAAACTTGAAATCCAAGACAGATAAGATATCTTCTCATCTTATCACTCCAAGCACGAGGTGCTTGCTTCAAACCATATAAAGCTTTCTTCAATCTGCATACATGAGTGGGATACTTTGGGTGTACATAACCTTCTGGCTATGCCATATACACTTCCTCTTGTAGATCACCATTTAGAAATGCATTCTTCACATCCATTTGATGCATTTCCCAACCATTAGTTGTAGCCATAGCAATGACTGCGCTCACTATTCCCATCTTTGCCACTGGACTAAATGTTTCATCATAGTCCAAGCCTTGGGTTTGTGCATAACCCTTAGCTACCAATCTTGCTTTATGTCGTTCAATGGAACCATCAGACTTGCACTTCACTTTGTAAACCCATTTACAACCAATGACATTTTTGTCCTGTGGTAATGCAACCAAATCCCATGTGTCATTATGAACCAATGCGTCCATCTCAACATCCATTACTTTCTCCCATACATGCTTTTTCCAATAGCTTCTGTATAGCATGTAGGTTCCACATGCTTCACCAAAGACGTCTATATGCATAATGCATAGCAAAATCTCGATATGTCAACCTGTCAACTGGATATCTAACCCTTTGGGATCTCTGCAATGCATGCGGATCACTTTGAACACCTGTCACTCTAGCATGTGGTGGCACATATCTATCATGCCTAGCACCAGGTGTGCGTAAAACAGGTATACCAAGTTCCTCATCCAAACTCTCTGAACTTGATGACTCATAACCTTTAATTCCAATTCTTTCAACCTTCTTCTTGCCTTTATCCACAGCACTACTCCCAGTGCTCACACTCTCATGCCTCAAATGTCCTGACCATGGACGTACAGGGCTACTCTTTAGCCTCTGCTGGCCCAGACATAGAAGTAGAAGTAGAACTTGCTTGTGGCAAGTTCACATGCACATCAGCTTCAAGTGACTCAATGACACCCTCATCCTATGCTTTGTACCAACTAGCAAGTTCATCAAACACCACATCTCGTGAGATAACCACTTGTCTAGTTTGTGGATTGTAACATTTGTATGCCTTACGATCCTGTGCATATCCAACAAACACACACTTTTCTGTGCCTTAGGATCCAACTTCCTCCTCCTCTCGTCAGACACATGTACATAAGCTATGCAACCAAATACTTTGAGGTGTCCAATGTCTGGCCGAAAACCTGTAAGCCGCATCTGTGGCGTACTTCCATGTATGGCTGCTGTAGGTGTTTTATTTAGTATATACACTGCAGTAGCACATGCTTCTGCCCAATAATAATCTAGCATGCTCTTTTCATTGAGCATTGCCCTGGCCACTTCACAAATGACTCTATTCTTTCTCTCAGCACAGCCACACCATTTTGCTGAGGTGGATACCTGTAAGTCGATTGCCTTCTTATTCCATGATTTCTCAAGAAATGCTCAAAAGCATTTGAGGTGTATTCACCACCTCCATCTATCCTCAAACACTTAATCCAAGAACCATATTGCTTTTCTGCAAAAGCTTTGAAATCCATAAACTTTTCCAACACTTCACTTTTCTCTCTGAGAAAGTATATCCATGTCATTCTACTGAAATCATCAATGAATGTCACATAATATAAATTGCCTTTAATGGATGGGTTTTGTGCAGGACCCCATACATCGCTATGTATGGGGTCCTGC
This sequence comes from Cibotium barometz, assembly GCF_041138505.1. Classification (NCBI taxonomy): domain Eukaryota; kingdom Viridiplantae; phylum Streptophyta; class Polypodiopsida; order Cyatheales; family Cibotiaceae; genus Cibotium; species Cibotium barometz. The sequence continues at coordinate 30,218,771 of NC_141055.1, read as the reverse complement.
ACAAAACCCATCCATTAAAGTATATACTTTTCTCTCTGAGAAAGTATATCCATGTCATTATGCTGAAATCATCAATGAATGTCACATAATATAAACTGCCTTTAATGGATGGGTTTTGTGCAGGACCCCATACATCGCTATGTACTATCTCAAGTGGCCTGCTACTCATGTTGCTTTCTCTAGGAAACCACAACCTTGCTTGCTTTCCAAACTGACAGGCTTCACAAACATGCATATTCCCATCATACTTGAATCTAGGCAGTCCACTAACAATGCCTCTTGCCTGCATGTTCTTTAACCTTTGTATATTGACATGTCCAATCCTCTTATGCCACATATCAATGTCCTGTACCACATTCTAACTTTTAGAGAACATGGCTGATTTTAACTCAGGAATCCCAGCATCTAGCTTAAACAACCTGCCTTCTTTCTTGCCTTTAGCAATGACTCTACATCCATGTTTGAAGTCCTCAACGAAGCAACCATGCTCGTTGAAACGAACCTACAATCCCTGTTCCACCATTTGACCAACTGAGGCCAAGCTTTTTGTGATAGAAGGCACGTACGATACATCTGACATAGATTTTGTTTGACCATTGTGCATAACCAATGGTACACTTCCAACATGTGTAATGGCATGCTGAGTATCATCTCCTATCTCCACATAGCCTTTCACATCCATAGGCTTCATATGCTCAAACCATTCACCATGACAAGTCATATGGTTCGATGCTCCAGAGTCCATATACCAAGTGTCATCATTTTCAGCATTTGTCATCATAGATCCCACAACATGTTTCATGTAGCAAACAAGTGATTTGCGTTGCCATCATTACTGCTTGATGCATAATTTCCACCACCATGTTGTGCATAATTTCCACTATGTTGTGCTCTACCCCCTCTCAAATCATTTTGTTTGCGAAAACAATCACGTGCCATATGACCAAATTTCCCACAGTAATGGCATTCCACATCTTGCATAAATGTTTGTTGGCCTTGCCAACGTCCTCTACCACGAGGATTACCTCTGCCTCTCTGAGGTGTATATCCACGACCACCTCTAGCACCATATGAAGGCTGAAAATTCTATTGTGGTGACCTATCCTGCCATCCACGACCATTACCATGGCCACGTGATGCGAATCTCCCCCTGCCTCTAAATCCTCTTTGTGAATAGAAAGCCTGATTTCTACCATTATCATCATGGCTAGTAGATGCATCGTGAAAGGAATCACTGAGTTTGATTTCCTCAACAAGCAAGAGTGAAACCAACTCATCAAAGTCTGGTAAACCTGTACTCCGAACCGAGATAGATGTATCAAAAGATTTATACTCCTTGCCAAGACCACGCAAGCTAATGTCTACCAAATTATCATCAGGCATGGGGGCATTGATTGTTGCCAATGCATCTACAAACTTCTTTATCTCTTGTACATAATCATGGATGCTCCTTCTATTCCGCTTCACATTATGTATCTGTTGTCGCAACTGAGACTTGAGAGCACTCGTGTCTGTATCAAACAACTTCACCAATGTATCCCATGTATCCTTGGGATTCTCAGCATCATGTATGTGTATGAGCATAGCATCCGAGATACATATAGACAGATAATGCAGCACTTTGAATGCTCTTTCTGACCATTGCTTATGAGCTATAACCTGCTACTGTGTAGGTTGTCGGGGTAGTTCCATCGGCTCTGGCTCAGCACCTGTAATGAGATTCCAAAAACCTTTTCCCTTTAGAAAACTTTTGATCCTGTACTTCCATGCCTGGAAGTTCTTCCTATCCAGTTTTTCACCAACAATTTGTACTGGATTATCTGACATATTTGCTCAATGCATACACCTTCCGCACACCTCCAAATCTGTAAATGAGCCTTCCTCAGATCAACCACACTCCAATGAGTGTTCCAGATATTCCAAAGTAGTCACTTCAATTTTGATGTAGAAAATCAACCTGTATGCATCCAAAATGAACTGGCTCACGTAGTCCAAGATACCCTACTTTGATGCACTTTCCAAGGCTCCAAATTACAATGTAGTGGTTCAATAAAGTATGGATAACTTGCATGGACACCTAAACAACCTCAATGTTGAATATTAACACCATCCAATATGTGTACATATCAATTTTGTAAAACCCCCTTCTCTGTTTTGAGAAAAACCAAAAAAACCAGAAAAACCAGTAGTAATTTTGCTCTACTTTCTTCAATACTTGTCCAAATTGAGCAACCAGGCGTTCATTAGCTTAGAAATGATGTCCACTGACTCCATGTAAAAGGAATTAGACCAATTGTTTAAGACCAGTGAGTAATTGATCGATTAATCACACTCTGTTTCTCTGCTAGAGACAGCCTGTTTAATCAGCTCATTTCCAGCTCCATGATGATAATTGATCAATCCAATCATATAGCCTCATTCTCAAGTGTACTTAGCAACTAATTTCTAAGTTGATCAATTGTTTAAGACCAGTGAGTAATTGATTGATTAATCACACTCTGTTTCTCTGCTAGAGACAGCCTGTTTAATCAGCTCATTTCCAGCTCCATGATGATAATTGATCAATCCAATCATATAGCCTCATTCTCAAGTGTACTTAGCAACTAATTTCTAAGTTAATTTTGAAATATGTCAAGCACCTAAGTTGAATTGTGGCCTCCACCTGTCAAATAGTATAAAAAATACTCTGTTTCTGTTGTCCAGCCTACGCTGCCTGCTCTCCTGAGGGATTTGGGAGTGTTTATGTTGATAATTGATGATGTAATTGAGTACCCAACACACCTAGGCAAGTGTGCAATCCATCAATGCTCATATTTTTGCCAAAAACTTGCTCCAAATGCATCAAAATTTGACTTCCTTTTCTCTATTTTGTGAGAGCTCAAAAACCAGTCAATTTCACACATTCAAATGCATCAAAATTGCTCCAAAATCATTGTAGGGCTTGTACATGAGTTGCCAACACATTCTTGCTTGTCACATACATATTTCTTTGCCAGATTTGCATGTATTTCACCATACATCACCGCTTCCAAGCTTCAATGGAAAGCTTCCAAAAACCAGAAATTTCCTTTGCTTTGGGCAACCATAGTTTGCTTTGTTTTTGCCTGAATCACCTGCAATTCGCTCAAGGATGTTTAGAATACCTTACCCGGTAGGCCAAGCTCTCAGATCTGATAGAAATCGGTGTGCTCTAAGCTTCACAGCATCAGTGGCAAGCTTCACAGCTTTTCTTCACAAGCTTCTTCTAGCCAGGACTCGAAAAGGATGTACTTGATCATGTGCAAAAATGCTAAATGTGCCACAGTCAAAGTCAAGGCGGTAGAGAGAGTCAAGATGCCAGGGAAACAATAGCCTCTAGACATTCGCTAGATGAAGTGGGAATGCATCAGTATGGACTTTGTCACTGGATTACCTTCAGTGCAATCAGGTTACAACTCCATTTTTGTGGTAGTTGATAGGCTGACCAAAGTTGCCCATCTGATTCCAGTGAAAGAAACATGCTCTGCAGTGGATGTTGCCACAGAGTTTTCCTTAAGGAGATCTTCAGATTGCATGGTTTACCCAGGAGGATAGTAAGTGACAAAGATCCCAAATTCACATCGAAATTTTGGACTGCGTTCTTTGAAGCAGTAGGAACTTTCTTGGATCTCAGCACAGCCTATCACCCCAAAACTGATGGCCAGACGAAAGGGTGAATATGGTAATAGAAGATATCCTTTGGTCATGCTGTTGTTGGCAGGGAACCCAAGAAGTGGTTAAGTCATCTGCATTTGGTTGAATTCGCTTACAATGCTTACAATCATCAGAGCATTGGGATGAGTCCTTTCAAAGCCTTGTATGGACAAGATTGCCTTACACCATTGACTTAGTCTGATCCATAGATCATCAGAGTCGAAATGTCTAAACAAATGCTAGACAAATGCTTGACGATATGGACCAGCAGATGCAATCAATCTGCAAAGATATAAAGGCAGCTCAAGACAGGCAAAAGCAGGGATTTCACTGACGTAAACGAGAACATGTGAACATGTTAAAAACATATGTTAATAACACAAAAAATCTTGTGATCACATGTTATATTCACAAAGCTTTCACAAGGGCCTAAAAAAATTATCTTTGTCGGGCATAAAAAATCTTCTTAGGTGGCCACTGACCTACTATTATGTGAAGATGGTAACATGAGAACATGTGAATAGCTTATTCCCATGTGTAGCCAAGCTTTTAAGGGGTTCCCAAATGGCAAGTGACCTGTTATTTTGTGAACGGTAACATGAGAACATGTGAATAACTTGTTCACATGTGTTATTATCACAAAAAATCTTGTGATCACGTAAATATTAAATCCCTGGGCAAAAGCAGTATGCAGATAAAAAGAGATCTGACAGAGAGTTTGAAGAGTCAGATATGGTCTTCATTCGAGTACGACCAGAATAGAAGTTCCTTATCCTTAGGGAAGTAGAAGAATCTCTGTCCCAGATACTGTGGGCCGTATGCTATCATAAAGAAAGTGGGCAATCTAGCCTACAAGCTTCTTCTGCCTCCCCATATCAAGGTACATGATGTATTCCATGTTAGTTTGCTTAAGAAGTATGTACCTAGCCCGAGGCACATGTTTGATGATAAACAATTGATCTCTCTGACTCAAGGCTAGATGGTACTCCAACTTGAGGAAATCCTTGACATTCGGGAGAAGATTGTCAGGAGTCGAGTCCTCAAAGAATTCTTAGTAAAGTGGAAGTTCTTCCCTCTAGAAGACGCCACCTGGGAGAAGAAAGAAGAAGAGTTGGTGAAGGATTACCCCCACTTTGCGAGATGAGGACATCTCACATTTTTCAAGTGGGAGAGGATGTAAGATTCCTCCTCAGGCTGAATATTGATTAAGCCTCTACTTCAATCCCTTGTAATCATTCTATATTTTTGAATACAAGAAAATATTTCTAAATACAACAAAATATTCAATCCCTTGTAATCATTCTATGTTTCTGAATACAACAAAATATTATGCTTCCTTGTTTGGCCTAGTGAGATAAAAATTTCTAGAGAGTGGTAAATCAATATTGGGATATTTTTGGATAAATTAATTTTACAGATATCAAAAAAATATTTTCGTGAAACAGAAAATCAAAATAGATTTTCCAAGGTGCAATTGGAATTAATAAAAATTGATTTAGAAGACCTTAGTCTAAGGGTCAAGATTTCAAATTTTTTTTAATTATGGTCCAATTAAGGTTCCTATGGACCAATAAGATTAATCCAAGTGTTGGGACAAGATAAATCAAAAGAATAAAAGAAAATACCCAAAAATGAGTAAATGCCCACATAAGATGAAGAGTTGACTAAGTACTAGGTTTATTAGTTAAAAATTATGAAGTATTAATAAAAAAATGAGATATTTTAGAGTAATCATTCATTTTTGACACATGGGTAAGGAAAAGGGGGCCCTTCAAGGAGGCGCCTATTTCACATGTGTGGATGAGTTTTAAACTAAAAAATAATAGGATATTTTTATCTCTCCTCTCTCCCAAATAAAAGGGGGAGCCAAACTGGTCCAAAACTTGTCCAAATTCAGTCAAACTGAAGTTGAAAAATTCTAGAACTCAGTTGGACTTAGTTAGTGGCTTCCGTCGCCTATAAATAGAAGCTCATTCCTTTGTATTCTCATCTGTGAACTAAACTATGCCGGTATTACTCTAAGTTAAGCTTATTTTCTATTATCCTCTAAAAACCCTCTATAAATTGAAGCGATTGAAGCTTCTCTCTCTCTTCAATCTTCCTTGGAGACTCCAACAACATACCAAACCAATTGATTGGTCGGGGGCCTCTACTGTGATCAAAGAATCAAGTAATTTAGGAGGTAAAGTGTGGATTATTGTCTTCTTTTTCTTAAAACTCCAAATGTTTCTCTTCTCAACCCCTCTCAAGCTTGAGAAGCATTAATTTGAATGGCTTTTGAATATACTATTGAAGTTCTTTAATGTATTGATAAATTTCCATTTATGCTTAATTTATAATGGTTTTTAAGAATTTCTCTCTCCCCCAAAGAGTGGTCATTCCTATGACCTATTCTCAATTCGAATGAAGCTTCTCATGAAGCATTTCTCTAATCTAAAAGTAATTTCTTTGCTTGTGTAATTGGAGCCAAAATAATGGCTTTTTAATATTTTTATGCTATTAAATCTATGGTAAAATTAAGAATGAATCCATATTTGGATAATGATCCAATTAGTGGTTTTTCTAATCACATGAATAATACTAAACTTTATTCTTTCAAATTTATTAAGAATTACCAATAATAGCAGTGGAGCTATAGCAAAATTTTTGTAAAATAAACACATAAATCATTTTCATTTATATTATGAAAAGAGAACTTCCTACCATATTCTAGGATTAATCATCCTAGATTAATTGAATGATTCTCATTATAATCATGGAAAATTAATTTTTATGTTTATGCATAAATAGTTAATTACAAAAAAGTGAAATTTCTAGTAATCCATTTTTATGTTAAAAGAGTAATCCCCCATGACAATGGAAATTCATGTACTCCAATGAAGTAAGAGAAAAATTGTGATGCTAAAATAATGCATATTTTATTTAAAAATTAAAGAAGGATTTTAGTTAAATTTATCTTTTTGCATAGATAAATTTTAAATGTTGAAAGAGAAATTCCCACTATATTGGAATCCAAATATTTAAATGAGGAAAGTGTAATTCCTAGTGTAAACGAATTAATGAAGATTTTTATTTAAATTTTAAGAGAAAATTTAGTTAAATTTATCTTTTTGTATAGATAAGATTAAATGATGAAAGAGGAATTCCCATCATATTGGATTTCAAATGTTTAAATGAGAAAAGTGGAATTTTTAGCTTAATGGAATTATTGGATATTTTAAAAAAAAGTTTAAGTAGATTTAATTTATGGTAAAAGAGGAATTCCCATGATAATTGGATTGCACTCATTGAAACGAGAAAAAGAAGGATTTCAAGTTTATTCAAAAAAATAGGCATTGATATTTTAGTTAAAAGAAGAATTTTTATGATATTCAAGAAAAGATGGATTTGATCTGAATTTTAGTGTCAAAAATGAATTTTCAACATAATTCTACCTAATGAATTAAGGTTGAGAAATTATGTGGCATAAAGAATATATTTGGATATTTTAATTTGGTAAAATCACTAAATTGATATTTACCCAAAATCTAGATGTTTAGTTGAAGGGAATCCTTGTAGAACTAAACTGAATGAATTTAGTTAGACTACATGAGGGATGGACAATAAACCTAATTGTCCTTCTCTCGATCTCTGAATCAGACAAAAACTTCGTGACCAATAAACTGGAATTTTACTTGCATTAGAACCTCTGTTTTTTTCATTCAAAGTACTGTTTTACGCCAGAATACTCGAGGAAGCATGTGGCTTATGTTTTTCTAGGAGGAGGTATGTTAGAACAGCTGGCGGGGAGTCATCAAGGGACGTTGCTTGGCGGCAAAGCCTACTGAGTTCTTGACCAGCCTCGGTACGGTTGAAATGGTGTGCTTCCAGTACGATGGGCGAGGACCGACGAAGGGGTCCCTGAGTGAAGTGCTAGGACACCTAAGGAGGATCCTAGAGGGTTCTGACCAGCAGGCGATGAAGGGGCTCGCGGTTGCTAGGACACCCATGCGTATGTTGAGGAAGATTTTGGATGGACAAAAAGGAAAGATTTTTGAGAACCAAATTTTGATACTAGATCTCGTTGGTTGGCCAGCTGGTCTTCAATGGAGAGTTCAGAGGATACATTTTTGTAATACAATGGACTCAAAATTTTGGAAAAGGATGATTACGATTTCTATTGAAGGATTATTTTTAAAGCCAGTCGAATCTGTTATAAAAATGGCAATTTTGGAAAATGATGATTACGATTTCTATTGAAGGATTATTTTTAAAGCCAGTCGAATTTGTTATAAAAATGGCAATTTCATATTGGGTGTGTATGTGGTATGCCTACCTTGATTTTTGCATGAATCGCCGGCTAGGGGGCCTGTGAACTCTTTTCCTCGTCTCGGTACCCGAGCAAAAAATCCAACCAAATCTTTATAAAGGAATCCCACCAATTCAGTGGTCAGGTGGTTGGCTAACCCATGGGCCGCCGGATGGGGTTAGGCTAGATTGGAGGATTCCTGAGAAACAACTAGATACGATTAGTTACGTTATTTAGTTTTAAATCCTGATAAGATCTTATTCTGTGGGAGCGGATCATCGGGGCTGTGCCTTGTAAATGAGGAAAAAAGTGGTGATTACATGGACTAAGTGCAAGTCTCTTCTTGATCTGACCATGTGACTTTAGGTTTGGTCGTCAAATCAATTTATCTAGTTAAGACTTGACTCGTTAGAGTAATTTTCCCGTTAGAAGATTTTTCCCAATGGGTGGAATCGCCCGTGCCTTCGGGGCGAGGGGAGTCTTCCGGGCCTAGGGCCGCTCGGGCTAGCCTCTCATCTTGGACATCCGCGGGCGAGGCCCCGAGTGTGTGGACCCTACCCTACATGGGAGTCCGACGCTGCGTCCACCGTCGACGAGACAGGAGCCCCGGAGCAAGCGGGGGACCTCACAGATGGTATCAAAGCTTTGTTGAAAGCTAATAAGGATAAACGAATTCTTATCAGAAATTGATAACAAAAACTTAGAAAAAGCATTTTTCATAATATATTTTCATTCCGTAAGTCTCATTAGTAAAGAATTTTTAATCAAAGAAATTGTTTTTATAGATGGAAGTTTCGTACTTATCTGGTATTCCCGACATCACCCAGTCACAAGACATGACTGCGTTTGCCTTTGAGCATCTCATCTCTTCCATTGCAACAACTCGAACAAGCCAAGTCAAACTCGCATGCCATTTCGAGGATTTATATTTTCTTGACCCAGCGGAGAGAGGACAACATAAGTGGTTTACAGGGCAGTATGTCCACGCCTCTTGCAACCGACTGGCGTGCAACACTGAGGCAAAACCTCTCATTGACCGCCACCATGATTTTGATAAAGTTGAAAGTGGTACGTGGTGTCATTCTATATCATTCAACGCCTCGGAATTTCAAACTCTCATGCCAAATCTATAGACTCCTTAGTTGCTTTATTCCTAATAAGGAGAAGATAATAGCTCCCTTGGCAGTAAGTGAACGTTTATATCAGGGCATGGCTATGGCCCAGTACCGCCGTCTTATGCCTCTCCCGAGAGGAGATTTTGATTTCTGGAACCGAGCTGCTCTATGTACATATTGAAACTTTTATATAAATAAAGAAATGTTTTCTAGAGAAAAATTCCCTCTTGTATAAGTGATTTTGATAAAGAAAAATCTGTTACCGGGACATATGTCATAGATCTCCAATAAGATCATTTGTCTTGTGTAAGAAATTATTTTCTGACCCTCTCTCTAAAGATGATGAGCTTGACCATGACGTTCGCAAGGCTCTTCATAGAACTCAGCCCACGACTCTTCAAAGGAGAAGGGGAGAACCTGGGCGAGGCTGTGGAGAAATTGGTGGAAGCCATGGAAGAATATTTTGATGTCACCGGCTACAATGAGCGAAGCAAAGCAAAATGGCTCTTGCCAGGCTCAAGATAGTGGAAACAGCCAGGGTGGCATGGAGGAACCATTATGACACCAACCGTCTGGATAGAAATACTCAGCCTTGGAACGACCTTAAAACCTATTTAAGGAAGAGATTTTGTCCCCCTGGAGTTTTGGAAACCAAAATGAAAGCCATGGAAGAATATTTTGATGTCACCGGCTACAATGAGCGAAGCGAAGCAAAATGGCTCTTGCCAGGCTCAAGATAGTGGAAGCCATGGAAGAATATTTTGATGTCACTGGCTACAATGAGCGAAGCGAAGCAAAATGGCTCTTGCCAGGCTGAAGATAGTGGAAAGAGCCAGGGTGGCATGGAGGAACCATTGTGACACCAACCGTCTGGATAGAAATACTCAGTCTTGGAACGACCTTAAAAACTATTTAAGGAAGAGATTTTGTCCCCCTGGAGTTTTGGAAACCAAAATGAACGAATTCTTAGAGCTGAAGCAGGGGAGCAGAACCATCAAGGAATATCATCAGGCCTTCGCTCTTCTACTTAAATATTCACCACCTCTAGATGAAGAGCAACTCATGGCCAGATTCATTCGGGGAATGAAAAAACCCTTGGACACACTGGTCAAAAATGCCAAGCTTGTGTCCATGGCTGAAGCTGTCAGAATGGCGAAGGACTTTGCCAAAGCCTTCATCGTAAAAGTCTGGCCAAAGCCAGCTCCCTCATCCTTCAAGAGATTTCAGACACCGAGAAGTTCTTCAACTTTCCGACTCTCCAAAGAGACACCAAGGTCCTAACCAGAATGTGGAGATGGGAAACTTCACAAATGAAGGAAGACCTTTTCCTCGAAGTACATTCTCAAGAACTCTGACTCTCTTCAGAATGCAACTTTAGGGAAGAGCTTCGAAGCAAGAAGAGATGCTTCGGATGTCAGGGACTTGGGCACCAGCTCAAGGATTGTCCTTCTCCTTCGGTGGGCCAAGGAAGCCTTCTAGAGTTTAGAGACCAACTCCTTCATTTCAATCCAACCAGGGTCCCCTACGCCAGAATCAAGGTAACCCAAGAAGAGTGCCAGTGCAACCTGCAGCCTCCATGCAAAGCAGTCTCCGAACTCCCTCCTAGAATTGGAATAACCAAAGAGAGAGTTCCATGTCAGACTGCACCAGCTAGAGCACTCAACTTAGCCGAGGAAGAGAAAGAACAGATCTAGCAGTAATAGAGCATCATGGGAATAACCGTCAATTCTCAGTCCTCCAAACTCTAGCAGAGTACCAGGGTAAGAAATTCCAGCTCTTTTGATTGATTTAGGCAGTACTCATTCTTTTATTTCCCCAGGATGTCTGCGTAAATTAGAGAAACCTATGCAAGTGGAATTAGGTAGTGGGAAGATTATTTTCACTCACCTTGAGACTAACCTTATTCAGTTTAGCCTAGATGGGAACGTAGCAGAGTGCTAGTTCAGAGTCCTACCCCTGGGAATATATGATGGAATCCTTGGAATGGATTGGCTCCAAAAGAATCAGGCTGACATTCATTGTCACAAAGGAACCATCTCTTTCCTTGACCTTCACGGGAGTAAAGTTCAAGGAATTAGAATTTTCGGATCCCCAGTGCTACATTTAGTCAAGGCTTCCAAATTATTAAAAGGGCTCAGAAAGAGGCAAGCTGTGTACAATGTCGTTAAAATGAATCCAGTAGACATAAAATGCAAGGCTAAAGAACCAGAGTGGTTAAGTGAATATGTAGATGTGTTTTCCTGAAGAGCTGACTGAGATGCCTCCATCTCATGAAGTAGATCATGAGATCAAATTAACTTGTGGAGCTTAGCCAGTAGCCCAGCGTGCATACAAAATGCCAGTCCCTGAAGCCATAGAACTTAAGGAACAATTAAGACAACTATTAGAGCAGGGATTCGTCACTGCCCAGTGTCTCACCTTGGGGTGCACCCTGTTCTCTTTTAAAAGAAGAAAGATGGAATGTTAAGACTGGTGTTGACTGCAGAGGATTGAATCAATTAACAATTAAGAATAAGTATCCTATTCCTAGGATTGATGAACTTCTGGATCGGTTAAGTGGGATCCAAATGTTCACAAAGATAGATCTCAAATCCGGTTACTACCAGATCAGAATCAAGGAGCAAGACATCCCAAAGATAGCATTCAATACTCGCTATGGGCATTATGAGTTCACACTCATGCCATTTGGATTAACTAATGCCCCGGCAACATTCAATCGTGATATTCTCAGAGAATAGTTGGATGATTTTGTTCTTGTCTTCTTTGACGATATCTTAGTATACTCAAAGAATGTTGCAGACCATGAAGATCATGTGCGCAAAGTCTTGGAAATCCTAAGAAAACACCAACTCTTTACAAAGAAGAGCAAGTGTTCCTTCTCTATCGACCAGGTTGAATACTTGGGATTCATAATGTCCAAGTCAGTAAAAGAAGTCAGAGGATTCCTAGGGTGGTGAATCGGAGGGTATAGGATCTTTATACCTAGGTATGCTCAGATAGCATCCCCTTTGACTAGCCTCCTCAAGAAAAGTACACTTTTTCAGTGGACTGTAATGTGTCAGAGTGCCTTTGACAAGCAAAAGATAGCCTTAGTAACCAATCCTGTTCTTACATTGCTAGATTTTACCAAACCCTTTGAGGTAGTTACTGATGCCAGTGGATTTGCCTTAGGCGGTGCTCTAATGCACAGGAAGGTCATGCAGTGGCCTATGAATCCCGAAAACTCAGAACACATGAGAGAAATTATGCCGTCCATGACTTGGAGTTACTCTCAGTAGTGTATGCTGTAAAGTTGTGGGAACATTATCTTTTGCGAGAAAGGTTCACCTTGATGAGACAGATCATCAAAGTCTGAAGTGGATCTTCACCCAAAGGGATCTCAACATGCATCAAAGGAGATGGATGTAGACCCTGCAGGAATTTGATTTTGAGATAAAGTATCGGTTGGGGAAAGAAAATGTGGTTGCAGACGCGCTCAGCAGAAAAGCCTCCTTGCTTGCAATTACAGTGGTGTCAAATCCAATGATCAATGAAGCAAAGGAGAAAATCATGCAGGACAAATTTTTTGCCCCTATTGCTACCCTTCTGTTGCAGGAAAGCAAGACTCCTTAAGCAATGAGTCGAGTTCTTGGGTATAAATTGGATGACGGATGCATGTATTATAATAATCGGCTATGTATCCCCAATGATGTGGGAATAAAGGGAAGAATTCTGAGAGAAGCCCATGATAGCTTGATAGTTGGACATCCAAGGTTTATAAAAACCTATATGTCTGTACAGAAAAGCTTCTTCTGGCCAGGACTCAAAAAGGATGTACTTGATCATGTGCAAAAATGCTTAATGTGCCAAAGAGTCAAGGCAGAGAGAGTCAAGATGCCAGGGAAACTGCAGCCTCTAGACATTCCACAAATGAAGTGGGAATGCATCAATATGGACTTTGTCACTGGATTTCACTGGATTACCTTCAGTGAAATCAAGTTACAACATTTTTGTGGTAGTTGACAGGCTGACCAACGTTGCCCATCTGATTCCAGTAAAAGAAACATACTCTGCAGTGGATGTTGCCAGAGTTTTCCTTAAGGAGTTCTTCAGAAGCCCACACATCAGCACCTCTTCTGCATCCAACACACACAAAAACCCAAGGCTCCCTCTCTGGTCAGCATCCACGCACTGCCTGCAATCATCGCCCACACAAGACCAACTTCTCTTCTCTAGAAGGCGCCCACACCAGCTAACCTTCAACTTAGCAGCTCCCACTCTGTGTGTCGTGACCAGCAGTCTCACCAACCACCAGAGCCTTGCACAATCTCTTCAGCACCACGACTAACTGCTCACCGCAGCATCACCTTCCCTTGCTCTTGTATCTAGCCCAAGCCACATCACTTCAATTCCTGCCAACAGCCCTCTCTCTGCTGCTCAAATCACCTTTGCTCTCCTCAATCACCAATTAACAATTAAGAATAAGTATCCTATTCCTAGGATTGATGAACTTCTGGATCGGTTAAGTGGGACCCAAATGTTCACAAAGATAGATCTCTCAATTCTGGTTACTACCAGATTAGAATCAAGGAGCAAGACATCCCAAAGACAACATTCAATACTCGCTATGGGAATTATGAGTTCACAGTCTTGCCGTTTGGATTAACTAATGCCCCGGCAACATTCAATCATCTTATGCAGGATATTCTCAAAGAATACTTGGATGATTTTGTTCTTGTCTTCTTTGACGATATCTTAGTATACTCAAAGAATACTGCAGACCATGAAGATCATGTGGGCAAAGTCCTGGAAATCCTAACGAAGAAGAGCAAGTGTTCCTTCTCTATTGACCAGGTTGAATACTTGAGATTCATAGTGTCAAAGGATGGGATTTCTCTTGACCCCGCAAAGATCCAAGCAGTAGTTGAATGGCCAGAACCCAAGTCAGTAAAAGAAGTCAGAGGATTCCTAGGGTTAACCGGATGGTATAGGATCTTTATACCTAGGTATGCTCAAATAGCATCCCCTTTGACTAACCTTCTCAAGAAAAGTACACTTTTTCAGTGGACTGCAATGTGTCAGAGTGCCTTTGACAAGTGAAAGATAGCCTTAGTAACCAACTCTGTTCTTAAATTGCCACATTTTACCAAACCCTTTGAGGTAGTTTACTGATGCGAGTGGATTTGCCTTAGGCGGTGCTCTAATGCAAGAAGGTCATGCAGTGGCCTATGAATCCCAAAAACTCAGAACACATGAGAGAAATTATGCCGTCCCATGACTTGGAGCTACTCTCAGTAGTGTATGCTCTGAAGTTGTGAAAACATTATCTTTTGGGACGAAGGTTCACCTTGATGATGACAGATCATCAAAGTCCGAAGAAGTGGATCTTCACCCAAAGGGATCTCAACATCATGCGTCAAAGGAGATGGATGTAGACCTTGCAGGAATTTGATTTTGAGATAAAGTATCGCGGCCGGGGAAAGAAAATTTGCAGATGCGCTCAGCAGAAAAGCCTCCTTGCTTGCAATTACAGTGGTGTCAAATCCATTGATCAATAAAGCAAATGAGAAAATCATGCAGGACAAATTCTTTACCCCTATTGCTACCCTTCTGTTTGCAGGAAAGCAAGACTCCTTAAAGAGTTGACTAAGTACTAGGTTTATTAGTTAAAAATTATGAAGTATTAATAAAAAAATGAGATATTTTGGAGTAATCATTCATTTTTGACACATGGGTAAGGAAAAGGGGACCCTTGAAGAAGGCGCCTATTTCACACTTGTGGATGAGTTTTAAACTAAAAAATAATAAGATATTTTTATCTCTCCTCTCTCCTAAATCAAACCAAATCAAAAAGGGAGCCAAACTGGTCCAAAACTTGTCCAAATTCAGCCAAACTAAAGCTGGAAAATTCTAGAACTTAGTTGGACTCAGTTAGTGGCCTCCCTCACCTATAAATAGACCCTCATTCCTTTGTATTCTCATCTGTGAACTAAACTATGCCGGTATTACTCTAAGTTAAGCTTATTTTCTATTATCCTCTAAAAACCCTCTACAAATTGAAGAGATTGAAGCTTCTCTCTCTCTTAGATCTTCCTTGGAGACTCCAACAACATACCAAACCAATTGATTGGTTGGGGGCCTCTACTGTGATTAAAGAATCAAGTAATTTAGGAGATAAAGTGTGGATTATTGTCTTCTTTTTCTTAAATCTCCAAATGTTTCTCTTCTCAACCCCTCTCAAGCTTGAGAAGCATTAATTTGAATGGCTTTTGAATACTATTGAAGTTCTTTAACGTATTGTAATGAAGAAATACATAAATTTCCATTTATGCTTAATTTATAATGGTTTTTAAGCATTTCTCTCTCCCCCCCAAAGAATGGTCATTCCTATGACCTATTCTCAATTGGAATGAAGCTTCTCATGAAGCATTTCTCTAATCTAAAAGTAATTTCCATGCGTGTCTAATTGGAGGCCAAAATAATAGCTTTTTAATACTTTTATGCTATTAAATTTATGATAAAATTAAGAATCAATCCATAATTGGATAATGATCCAATTAGCAATTATTCTAATCACATGAATAATACTAAACTTTATTCTTTCAAATTTGTTAAGAATTACCAGTAATAGTAGCGGAGCTATGGTAAAATTTTTCTAAAATAAACACATAAATCATTTTCATTTATATTATGAAAAGAGGACTTCCTACCATATTCTAGGATTAATCATCCTAGATTGATTGAATGATTCTCATTATAATCATGAAAAATTAATTTTTATGTTTATGCATAACTAGTTAATTAATTACGAAAAAGAGAAATTTCTAGTAATCCATTTTTATGTTAAAAGAGTAATCCCCATGAAAATGGAAATCCATGTACTCCAATAAAGTAAGAGAAAAATTGTGATGCTAAAATAATGTATATTTTTTAAAATTAAAAAAGGATTTTAGTTAAATTTATCTTTTTGCATAGATAAATTTTAAATGATGAAAAAAGGAATTCCCACTATATTGGAATCCAAATATTTACATGAGGAAAGTGTCATTCCTAGTGTAAAGGAATTAATGAAGATTTTTATTTAAATTTTAAGAGAAAATTTAGTTAAATTTATCTTTTTGTATAAATAAGATTAAATGATGAAAGAGGAATTCCCACCATATTGGAATTCAAATGTTTAAATAAGAAAAGTGAAATTTTTAGCTTAATGGAATTAATGGATATTTTTAAGAAGAATTTTAAGTAGATTTATTTTATGGTAAAAGAGAAATTTCCATGATAATTGGATTGCACTCATTGAAATGAGAAAAAGAAGGATTTCAAGTTTATTCAAAAAAATAGGTATTGATATTTTAGTTAAAAGAAGAATTTTTATGATATTTAAGAAAAGATGGATTTGAATTAAATTTTAGTGTCAAAAAATGAATTTCCACCATAACTCTACCTACTAATGAATTAAGGCTGAGAAATTATGTGGCATAAAGAATATCTTTGGATATTTTAATTGGTAAAATCACTAAATTGATATTTACCCAAAATCTAGATGTTTAGTTGAAGGAAATCCTTGTATAACTAAACCGAATGAGTTTGGTTAGACTACATGAGGGACGGACAGTAAACCTAATTGTCCTTCTCTCGATCTGAATCAGACAAAAAATTACTAAATCCAAAGAATAGACTATTGAAACTAATCTAGTTTTTCCTTGACTAAACTCACCAAGAATCTAGTTGGACAAATGAACAAAATGTTGGGTAGATTACCTTCATGAGAGATCAAGGATCCTCATGAGGAAAGTGGGAATTGTGGAAAAAGGGTTGTCAGAACCGATCTTAAACTAGAATTTTACTTGCATTGATACCTTTGTTTTTTTCATTCAAAGGACTGTTTTACGCCAAAATTCTAGAGGAAACATTTGGCTTATGTTTTTCTAAGAGGAGGTTTGTTGTGAAACAGCTGGCGGGGAGTCGTCAAGGGACGTTGCTCGTGGCAAAGCCTACCGAGGTCTTGAGACCAGCCTTGGTACAGTTGAAATGGTGCGCTTCCGGTACGATGGGCTTCAATGGAGAGTTCAGAGGGTACATTTTTGTAATACAATGGACTTGGAATTTTGAAAAATGATGATCAGAAATATTATGATTTCTATTGAAGGATTATTTTTAAAGCCAGTCAAATATGTTATTGCATGTTGGGTGTGTATGTGGTATGTCTACCTTGATTTTTGCATGAATCGGCTAGGGGGCCTGGGAACTCTTTTCCTCTGTACTCGTACAAAAAACCCAACCAAATCTTTATAAAGGAATCCCACCAATTCAGTGGTCGGGTGGTTGGCTAACCCATGGGCCTGGCTAGATCGCAGGATTCCTGAGAAATAACTAGATACGATTAGTTACGTTATTTAGTTTTAAATCCAGAGAAGACCTTGTTCTATGGGAGGGGATCATCGACTGTGCCTCGTAAATGAGGTAAAAAGCGGTGATTCCATGGACCAAGTGCAAGTCTCTTGTTGATTTGACCATGTGACTTCAGGTTTGGTCAGATCAGTTTATCTAGTTAATGATAAAAAACAGGTAGAGAGAGAGGAGACACACACATAGGAGCAAACCCTAATTTATATTGCAAATCCTAACCATAGAGGGAAGCCATCTCCCTTCACACACAATGCATAAAACCATAATCCATAATACACAACTCACACTATGTGTTGTGTCCACACACAGAGCTAACCCTAGCTAGTGTCCACACACTATGACCAGTTGGACGTGGTCATTTATGTCACACATGCTGCTACCTAACATGCCAGTACATATCATAGCTGGAACATGCTGACATCGAGCTTGAATCTCAACAGCCCCTCTCAAGCTCATGATGTACTGCCATAGAAGAAGATGTAGATGAGCTTGGGCTATCAAAGCTCTCAACACTCCCCCTCAAGCTCATCCCACGTACTCCCAACATTGTACGGAAGTACTCAAACTTCTCCCTGCTAAGTGGCTTTGTAAGGATGTCAGCCACCTGCTCTTCAGTCTTTACATACTGTAAATCCGCTGTACCATCCAGCATTTTCTCTCTGAAAAAGTGATAGTGGACCTCTATGTGTTTGGTCCATGCATGAAAAACTGGATTCTTGGCCAACTGTATGCTGCTCATATTGTCACAATGAATGACAACCTTGCCATCAATAGGCTCACCCAAATCAGCCAAGAGATTCTTTAACCATACTCCTTCACATGTAGCAATGGCTGCACCCCTGTATTCAGCCTCTGTACTGGATAAAGCAACAGTAGGTTGCTTCTTGCTACTCCAACTCACCACGGGGTGGTTGCAAGATCAGGGTGCCCAGTTTTGTCCACTCAGGCACTTTAAGGGCAAGCATATTTTTTATTATTTGCTTGATCTCATTTTAAGTACCTTGCCCCCCAAAATTTGCTCTCCAAGCATTGTCCCAGTCCAGCAGAAACTGGATAAAACTGGATACCCTGATCTTGCAACAACCCCACGGCACTTCCAAGTGTAAAGGCATAACCACTAGTAGATCTCCTGTCATACGAGCTACCTGCTCAATTTGCATCTGTGTAGCCATGTATATCCAAGCCTTTACCATGCTCATAAAGAAGACCATAATGTGCAGTGGTCTTTACATATCGCATAATGCGTCTCACTGCATCCAAATGAGGTTTTCTAGGGCTCTGCATAAATTGGCTTACTAGCCCCACAGCATAACTGAGATCCGGGTGTGTCATCGTCATGTAAATGAGACTTCCAACCATCTTTCTATACAGAGATGGATCATCCAAAATCAGCCCGCAACTTCACATTCTGCTCCAAAGGTGTACTCATTGGCTTCAACCCTGTCATGCCATATTTTGCCAACATATCCAATGCATATTGGCATTGCACTAACCATGTACCTGCATGGTCTTTGATCACTTCAATTCCAAGAAAGTATCTCAATTCACCCAAGTCCTTCATGTCGAACTGCCCACTCAATTCCTTCTTGACATACATAACATCTATAGCATGATCTCCTGTGACAATCAAGTCATCCACATAGATGACTAGTAAGACAATCCCATGATCTGTTTTCTTCACATAGATTGAAGAATCTATTGTAGAAACCTGAAATCCAAGGGAGATAAGATATCTGCTGCTCTTATCACTCCAAGCACGAGGTGCTTGCTTCAAACCATACAATGCTTTCTTTAATCTGCATATATGAGTGGGATATCTTGGGTGTACATATCCTTCTGGTTGTGCCATATAAACTTCTTCTTGAAGATCACTTCTATGCATGAAATTCAATTGTGATAAACGTAACACTTTTATAATAAAATAATCATCTCTTATGCATACATCTATGCATGAAATTCAATTATGCTAAAAGTAACTCTTATATAATAAAATATTCATCTCTTATGCATACCTCTATGCATGAAATTCAATTATGCTAAAAGTAACTCTTTTATAATAAAATATTCATCTCTTATGCATACCTCTATGCATGAATTTCAATTATGCTAAAAGTAACTCTTTTATAATAAAATATTCATCTCTTATGCATACCTCTATGCATGAAATTCAATTATCTTATGCATACCTCTATGCATGAAATTCAATTATGATAAAAGTCACACTTTTATAATAAAATAATCATCTTTTATGCATACCTCTATGCATGAAATTCAAATATGATAAAAGTAACACTTTTACATTAAAATAATAATCTTTTATGCATACCTCTATGCATGAAATCTAATTATGATAAAAGTAACACTTTTATGTTAAAATAATAATCTTTTATGCATACCTCTATGCATGAAATTTAATTATGATAAATGTAACACTTTTATGTTAAAATAATAATCTTTTATGCATACCTCTATGCATGAAAATTAATTATGCATAATATAAAAATCAATTTCTCTAGGCTTACAATGAATATCTTTCAATTAATCTAGGATGATAATTCCTAGAATATGTAGGAAGTCCTCTTTTCATGCTTTGAATGAAATTATTTTATGCGTAATTTTTATAAAAAATTTACCATAGCTTTGCTGCTATGATTGATAAATCTCAATTTTTCTAAGGGATAAAGCTTATCATTAAGGAAATATTTAGAATGATCCCTAATTGGATCATTAATCCATAATGGATTGATTCATCAATATTCATGAAATACATAAACTAAAAGCATAGAAAAAAGTCATTAATTTGACCTCAAGTATAGATTCCTTAATCTTGGATTAAGGAAAAACTTTATGAAAAGCTTCATTTGGATTGAGAATGGGTCATGAGTATGACCGTTTCTTGAGTGAGAGAGAGAAATTACATAAAAACCATTTGAATTAAATATAAATGAAAATTTATGTAACTCTTAACTATCATTAATCAATTAACTTCAATAGCATTCATCAAATTATGTAACTCTTCACTACCATTCATCAATTAACTTCAATAGCATTCAAAAACCATTCCATTTAAGCTTCTCAAGCTTGAGAGGGGTTGAGAAGAGAGAAACCTTGAGAAATTATAGAAAAGATCAAAATTCACCATTTATCTTACAAATTGCTTGATTCTTTGTTCACGGTAGAGGCCCCCAACCAATCAGTTGGTTAAGTATGTTGATGGAGCCACCAATGGGGATTGAAGAAAGAGGGAAGCTCCAATTTGTTCAATTTGGAGAGAATTTTAGAGAATAGTAGAAACTAGCATTATTTCAGCATAACTCTAGTATAGTAAAATTCTTCCTCCTTTTTTCAAAGGACTCATGTTCTATTTATAGGAGAGGGAAGCTCTAACCAAAGCTAACTAAATTCTAGAATTTTCCAGATTCAGTTTGGTTGAATTTGGACTAGATTTGGATCTAGTTTGGTTACTTTTTGATTCGATTTGGTTCCATTTTGATTTGGTTTGGTTCAAGAGAGAGGAGAGATAAAAATATCACATTATTTTTTAGTGTAAAACTCATTCAAGCATGTGAAATATGCACCTCCTTTAAAGAACTCCCCTTCCTTACATATGTGTCAAAATGGAATCATTATACCCAAAATATCTCATATTTTTAATATTGCTCATAGTTTTTTACTAATAAACCTTGTACATTTTCAACTCTTCATCTTGTGTGAGCATTTACTCATTTTTGTATACCCAAAATATCTCATACTTTTAATATTTCTCATAGTTTTTTACTAATAAACCTTGTACATTTTCAACTCTTCATCTTATGTGAGCATTTACTCATTTTTGGATACCCAAAATATCTCATATTTTTGATATTACTCATAGTTTCTTACTAATAAACCTTGTACATAGTCAACTCTTCATCTTATGTGAGCATTTACTCATTTTTGGGTATCTTCTTTTACAAAATTGGATTTATCTCCTCCCTACACATGGATTGATGCTATAGGCCCATAGTAACCTTAATTGGGCCATAATCCAAAAATTTCTGAAAATCTAGACCCTTAGGCTAAGGTCCTTCATACTCATTTTCAATTAATTCCAATTGCACATTGGAAAGTTCTTTTTGAATTTCTGTTTCAGGGAAACTTATTTTAATAAGATGAGAAATTTTTCTATCTACAAATATTCAAAATCTGAATATTCTCTCTCTAGAATATTCTCTCTCTCTAAGTCAAAACAGTTAGAAACAAGGTCTTTTATATTTCTGAAGAGGGGATTGATTACAGGGGAAGATGCTGGACATTTTGAGAGGCTAGGGAGGAATCTTACATGTAGAAACAATCACGTGCCATATGACCAAATTTCCCACAGTAATGGCATTCCACATTTTGCATAGATGTTTGTTGGCCTTGCCAACGTCCTCTACCACGAGGATTACCTCTGCCTCTCTGAGGTGTATATCCACGACCACCTCTAGCACCATATGTAGGCTGAAAATTCTGTTGTGGTGACCTGTCCTGCCATCCACGACCATTACCATAGCCACGTGATGCAAATCTCCCCCTGCCTCTAAATCCTCTTTGTGACTAGAAAGCCTGATTTCTGCCATTATCATCATGGCTAGTAGATGCATCATGAAAAGTGTCACTGAGTTTGATTTCCTCAAAACAAGCAAGAGTGAAACCAACTCATCAAAATCTGGTAAACCTGTACTCCGAACCAAGTTGGATGTATCAAAAGAATTATACTCCTTTCCAAGACTACGCAAGGTAATGTCTACCAAATCATCATCAGGCATGGGGGCATTGATTGTTGCCAATGCATCTACATACTTCTTTATCTCTTGTACATAATCATGGATGCTCCTTTTATTCCGTTTCACATTATGAATCTGTTGTCGCCAACTGAGACTTGTGAGCACTAGTGTCTGTATCAAACAGCTTTACTAATGTATCCCATGCATCCTTGGGATTCTCAGCATCATGTATATGTATGAGTATAGCATCCGAAATACATATAGACAGATAATGCAACACTTTGTATGCTCTTTCTGACCATTGGTTATGAGCTACAACCTGTGTTGTTGTGTAGGTTGTCAGGGTAGTTCCGGCTCTGGCTCCGCACACCTGTAATAAGATTCCAAAAACCTTTTCCCTTCAGAAAACTTTTGATCCTGTACTTCCATGCTTGGAAGTTCTTCGACCTATCCAATTTTTCACCCAGAATTTGTACCTGGATTATCTGACATATTTGCTCAATGCAAATGTACCTTCCGCACACGTCCAAATCTATAAACGAGCCTTCCTCAACTTAACCACACTCTAATGAGTGTTCCAGATACTTCAAAGTAGTCAACAAACTTCAATTTTGATGTAGAAAATCAAACTGTATACATCCAAAATGAACTGGTATACACAGTCCAAGAAGGTACCTATTTTGGCGTGCTTTCCAAGGCTCCAAATTGCAATATAGTGGTTTAATCAAGTGTGGATAACTTGCGTTGACACCTAAACAAGCTCAATGTTGCATATCAACACCAACCAAGGTGCGTACATACCAATTTTGTCAAACCCCCTTCTCTGTTTTGAGAAAAACCAGAAAACCCAGTAGTAAAATGGCTCTAGTTTCTTCAATGCTTGTCCAAATTGAGAGTCCAGGCATTCATTAGCTTAGCAATGATGTACACTAATTCCATGTAAAAGGAATTAGACCAATTGTTTAAGATGAGAGAGTAATTAATTAATTAATCACACTCTGTTTCACTAATGACAGTAGACAGCCTGTTTAATCAGCTCATTTCCAGCTCCATAGATCATAATTGCTCCAACCAATCATGTAGCAACCTCCTCACTAGTGTGAATCACAAATTTGCTAAGCCAATTTTGGAAGTTATCAATCACACAAGTAGTATTTGGCCTCCTCGCATCAAAATTATGAGAGCTTCAAAAATAGTAATTTTCAATCACTCAAATGCATCATATTTGCTCCAAATTCAATGTAGGGCTTGCACATGAGTTTCCAATACATTCATCCTTGTCACATACATGTTTCTTTGCCAGATTTGCATCTATTTTCACCATACATCACCGCTTCCAAGCTCCAATGGAAAGCTTGCAAAAAACCAGAATTTTCTTTTGCTTTGGACAATCCTAATTTGCCTTGTTTGTGCTTGAATCACCTGCAATCCGCTCAAGGGTGTTTAGTAGATCTTACCCGATAGGCCAAGCTCTTAGATTTGATAGAAATCTGTGTGCTCCAAGCTTCACAGCATCAATGGTAAGCTTCACAGCTTCTTCTCCCTCTTCTCTCATGCACTAATAAACCCTAATAGAGAGCACCAGGCTCTGATACCATGATGAAAAACAGGTAGAGGGAGAGGAGACACACACACAGGAGCAAACCCTAACCATAGAGGGAAGCCATCTCCCTTCACACACAATGCATAAAGCCATAATCCATAATACATAACTCACATGTGTCCACACACAGCTAACCCTAGCTAGTGTCCACACATTATGACCAACTGGACGCGGTCATTTATGTCTCACACATGCTGCTACCTAACATGCCAGTACATAGCATAGCTGGCACACGCTGACATTGAGCTTGAATCTCAACAGTTAAGACTTGACTCGTTAGAGTAATTTCCCCGTTAAGAAGACTTTTCCCAATTTGCGGAATCGCCCGTGCCTTCCGGGCGAGGGGAGTCTTCCGGGCCCCCAGTCTCGGGAGGGGCCACCTGGGCTAGCCTCTTGTCCTAGACATCTGTGGGCGAGGCCCCGAGTGTGTGGACCCCGCCCCGCGTGGGAGGCTGACGCCTCTTCCGCCGGCGGCGACGGCGGGCAGGAGCCCCGGAGTAGGCGGGGGACCTCACAAAGACTACAATGAACCAGCATACGAGGGCCGTCTGAGATTCTTAGTGATGCACTAAGTGTTGGGGACAACTTTTCTGTGAATTCCAAAGAGGAAAATGATGAAGGTGTGGACTTATATGTTTTGAATTGCATCTCAGACAAAAAGTGATGAAGGTGTGGACTTATATGTTTTGAATTGCATCTCAGATAATGAACATGTAGCAAAGGCAAAAAAGGACAAGTGGGCACTTATGTTGTGAGAAAGGCCATTGGCACAAACAAATTGAAAGCCTATCCTATCATATGCTTGACAATCAGCCAGAGGCTATCATATACTCACATTTAGTGCATGCTATCAAGTTTCCACTACAACCTGTTGATGCTACCAAGAAGCCTTGCTTAGAAACTCTTTATTATTATCTCTTCTTTTTTATCGAGTGATTCTGGGCTGGACACTTGATAGGGTGGAACTTTGGTGAGGAGTTACATGTCATGATTTCGTACTCCTTAGCGCTCTACCATTGTTGAAAGAGGCTAAAAACTAGTCAATTACTAATAACTAGTTAGTAGCTAGCTAGTAACTAGCTAGCTCTACCAGCAGCTAGTGACTAGCTACTATAGTATCAAATTGGGACACGCAAATTAGCCATATTCATATAGCCTACAAACTAGCTATGCAACCAAATCAGTTATGCACTGGTTATATAGTACATTCAAATTGCAACTTGCAAAGAGCTGCTCTGGAAATGAGCTAGCTACCAAATACATGTAGATGGGATCTACAAAACAAGTATATCTAAGCTGAAACCAGTACATAGGGGATAGGTAACAAGGCTATAAACCAAAAAAACTGTAAACAATAGGGGCCTATAACTGTTGTATTCACTTTAGGACCATCTATTTACAACACTTTGAGAAGTACTCCATGGTTGGCTCAGAGATATGTCCTTTGGATTACGTAACATGTTTCTTTGAAAAAACATGTTTGGGTCAAGTGTTGCACTCCATTGTCACAACCAAGGGAACAAAGTGTAGGTAAGAAAACGGAGATCTACTGGATAATTGCAACAATCTGGATCATTGTCCATTGATTTATAACACATATCATCAATCAGCAGTGTGTTACTTTTATTGAAATGATAGAGCCTCCACAAGTCTCTCAACCTCTTCATGATATTGGCTTGTTCCAATACTCTCTTGGCACACCAGGCACATCTTTAAACTAAAAAGGTCCCTCTATATATTTATCTTGACAAAGCTCAGCCAACCAAAACTTGCAACCATTATAAAGATTGGGAAATGTTGTCCTTATTGTTTCAAGCATGTTACAATGATTGCAGTTAGTCCATAGAACAAGGTGGAATTTTTATCCATATCCAAAAAGGAAAATCTCTGCATCCTTCCTAACTACAATGAACTTGTGCTTTGTGTCACAGATGATTTTTAAACACTCTGGACATGCAAGCCTAAGGTCACCCTTGTTTGTGGGATCAGTGCTACTTAAGGATCACACCATTCATGTCAAGAACAAGCACCTTATCTTTTCTCTCTGATGCTAGGACAACTACCTACAAGAGATCAACTTTAAGTGCTTTAGATGAACTTGGCTCTTCACCAACCTGTGGATGATAAATTTCCATCCCTGCATCTTCTACACATCCATGTGTACCAGCATGCAAGTTATTACCACTATAATCTTGTGGTGGTGGATGAAATTACATCCCTTCATCTTCTGCACTTCCATGTGTATTAGCATCTAAATTATCACCATTGGCATCTCAATGTGGTGGATGATATTCCATCCTTGCATCTTCTTTGCATCCATGTGTATCCACATGCAATTTATCACCACTGTCATCCTATGGCTCCATCTCTCCACTATCGGAATGTTGCATTCTTGTATCCTGCGCATCAACCTTATGCACATTTGTAAAATAGGTGCTGATTCATTTTCTTGAGGCCCCAACCCCCCACTAACCGAATATGATGCCGACGATGGAAGCTCTGCATAAGCCTCATCTACCACCTCCCTACATTTTTGTATTGGCATTGTAAGATCCCTGTTCCCACCGCGCAACGGATTCGGGGTGCTAGCAGCAGAAGTAACACATCTTGCGCGGGTCAAGGTCTCACACTCGGGGCCTCGCCCACGGATATCCGGACAAGAGACTAATCCGTCGGTTTTTCCAAAACCAAACCCGAAAAAACTTCCCTTATCCGGAAAGCACGGGCGATTCCACCAGGATAACTCTTTACTCTAACATAGTCAAGATCATTACTGATCAAACTGATCCGACTATACCTCTAACGGTACTTGGTCAGATCAAGGAAGAAACTTGCACTTGCATCATTGGGATCAATGCTTTTTTCTCCATCAAGAGGCACAACCGTTGATTCCTATCCATAGAACAATTACTATCCGGGATTTACTTTATCTATCGTAGTAATAGAAATTAAATCTTGATTTACGGATCCATCAGTCCACCATCCAGTCCCATGGGTTAGCCAACCTCCCAACCACTGTAGTGATGGGATCCAATTAGGAATTTGATTAGGTTTTGTCCCGGGTACCAGGGAAAAGAGTTCCTAGGTCCCCTAGCTGGAAGTTCATGCAAACATAAAACTAGTCACACCACTTACACACCCAATATGAAATTGCCTTTTTCTCAGCATCAACTATCTTTCAAACAATCCTTTAATGAAACCATTATGTCGCTCTGATGACAATCCTCAAAGTCTCTGGTTGAATCCTTATTTCCCGTCATTCATTCATCGGTGTACTTATGGCATCATTGGCAACCAAAACGCTCACCACACCTGTTCACTCAAGGGCCTTTTCCATAGTTCCTAGCTCATAGTAACCGGCAATATATTCATATAACAGAATGGAATCTCCGTGGAGGATCAGCAAGATCAACCCATAGATCCATATAAAAGAGCCATGGACTCATCCGTTGAGGACCAGCAAGGTCAATCAACCAGATCCATGCCCGGTTTCAGAAAACAACTCTTACTCCTTGTTCCAATATCTTCCACGACGCACGTGTGGGTATCTTCGGCGACCCAGAGCCCGAGCACCGTATGGTCAGCACCCTCTAGGATCCTTCGCAGGTAACCTAGCGCTTCACTCATAGGCCGCTTCCTTGGTCCCTCATCCACCGTACACCGAAAGCTCACCATTTAGATCGAACCAAGGCTGGTCAAGACCTCGATCGACCTTGCTACTCTAGACGTCCTCCATTGACTCTCCGTCAGCAGTTGCAACTTTATCAGTTCGATCTTCATGACCTTAATCCTCAAGACGGTCAAAATGCTTCCCTAGCATTCTTGACATAAAACAGTCATTTACAAATAAATTCAATTTAGATGAGAATGACACTTTGAATTTAAAATTCAATCTTTTATGCATAAATTCAATTTGGTAGGAATTACACTTTTAGAATAAAAGAATTTCTATTATGCATCTAAGTTATGCATAAAATCCATTTATGAGGATGAAAATCACACTTTTAGTATAAAAAGAATATCTTTTATGCATACCTCTATACATGAAATCCAATATGATAAAAGTAACACTTTTACAATAAAATAATCAACTTTTATGCATACCTCTATGCATGAAATCCAAATATGATAAAAGTCACACTTTTATAATAAAATAATCAACTTTTATGCATACCTCTATGCATGAAATCCAAATATGATAAAAGTCACACTTTTATAATAAAATAATCCACTTTTATGCATACCTCTATGCATGAAATCCAAATATGATAAAAGTCACACTTTTATAATAAAATAATCAACTTTTATGCATACCTCTATGCATGAAATCTAAATATGATAAAAGTCACACTTTTATAATAAAATAATCAACTTTTATGCATACCTCTATGCATGAAATCCAATTATGATAAAAGAAACACTTTTATATTAAAATAATCAACTTTTATGCATACCTCTATGCATGAAATCCAATTATGATAAAAGAAACACTTTTATATTAAAATAATCAACTTTTATGCATACCTCTATGCATGAAATCCAAATATGATAAAAGAAACACTTTTATATTAAAATAATCAACTTTTATGCATACCTCTATGCATGAAATCCAAATATGATAAAAGAAACACTTTTATAATAAAATAATCAACTTTTATGCATACCTCTATGCATGAAATCTAAATATGATAAAAGTCACACTTTTATAATAAAATAATCAACTTTTATGCATACCTCTATGCATGAAATCTAAATATGATAAAAGTCACACTTTTATAATAAAATAATCAACTTTTATGCATACCTCTATGCATGAAATCCAATTATGATAAAAGAAACACTTTTATAATAAAATAATCAACTTTTATGCATACCTCTATGCATGAAATCTAAATATGATAAAAGTCACACTTTTATAATAAAATAATCAACTTTTAT
Source organism: Cibotium barometz (assembly GCF_041138505.1). Lineage (NCBI taxonomy): Eukaryota > Viridiplantae > Streptophyta > Polypodiopsida > Cyatheales > Cibotiaceae > Cibotium > Cibotium barometz. Next base: position 30,190,019 of record NC_141055.1, on the reverse strand, counting down.
GCATACCTCTATGCATGAAATCTAAATATGATAAAAGTCACACTTTTATAATAAAATAATCAACTTTTATGCATACCTCTATGCATGAAATCTAAATATGATAAAAGTCACACTTTTATAATAAAATAATCAACTTTTATGCATACCTCTATGCATGAAATCTAAATATGATAAAAGTCACACTTTTATAATAAAATAATCAACTTTTATGCATACCTCTATGCATGAAATCCAATTATGATAAAAGAAACACTTTTATATTAAAATAATCAACTTTTATGCATACCTCTATGCATGAAATCCAATTATGATAAAAGAAACACTTTTATATTAAAATAATCAACTTTTATGCATACCTCTATGCATGAAATCCAAATATGATAAAAGAAACACTTTTATAATAAAATAATCAACTTTTATGCATACCTCTATGCATGAAATCTAAATATGATAAAAGTCACACTTTTATAATAAAATAATCAACTTTTATGCATACCTCTATGCATGAAATCCAATTATGATAAAAGAAACACTTTTATATTAAAATAATCAACTTTTATGCATACCTCTATGCATGAAATCCAATTATGATAAAAGAAACACTTTTATATTAAAATAATCAACTTTTATGCATACCTCTATGCATGAAATCCAAATATGATAAAAGAAACACTTTTATATTAAAATAATCAACTTTTATGCATACCTCTATGCATGAAATCCAAATATGATAAAAGAAACACTTTTATATTAAAATAATAATTATTTTATGCATACCTCTATGCATGAAATCCAAATATGATAAAAGTATCACTTTTAGAATAAAATAATCATCAATTATGCATAACATAAAAATCAATTTCTCTATGATTACAATAAAATTCTTTCAATTAATCTAGGATGAGAATTCCTAGAATATGGTACGAAGTTCTCTTTTCATGCTTTGAATGAAATTATTTTATGTGTAATTTTTATAAAAATTTTGCCATAGCTCCACTACTATGACTGATAAATCTCAATTTATTTTGAAGGATAAAGCTTATCATTAAGAAAATGATTAGAATGATCCCTAATTGGATCATTAATCCAATAATGGCTTGAATCATCAATATTCATGAAATACATAAACTAAAAGCATAGAAAAAAGCCATTAATTTGACCTCAAGCATAGATTAATCTTGGATTAAGAAAAAGCTTTATGAAAAGCTTCATTTGGATTGAGAATGGGTCATGAGTATGACCATTTCTTGAGTGAGAGAGAGAAATTACATAAAAACCATTACAATTAAGCATAAATGAAAATTTATGTAATTCTTTACTATCATTAATCAATTAACTTCAATAGCATTCATCAAATTATGTAATTCTTCACTACCATTCATCAATTAACTTCAATAGCATTCAAAAACCATTCCAATTAAGCTTCTCAAGCTTGAGAGGGGTTGAGAAGAGAGAAACCTTGAGAAATTATAGAAAAGATCAAAATTCACCATTTATCTTACAAATTGCTTGATTCTTTGTTCACGGTAGAGGCCCCCAACCAATCAATTGGTTAAGTATGTTGATGGAGCCACCAATGGGGATTGAAGAAAGAGGGAAGCTCCAATTTGTTCAATTTGGAGAGAATTTTAGAGAATAGTAGAAACTAGCATTATTTCAGCATAACTCTAGTATAGTAAAATTCTTCCTCCTTTTTTCAAAGGACTCATGTTCTATTTATAGGAGAGGGAAGCTCTAACCAAAGCTAACTAAATTCTAGAATTTTCCAGATTCAGTTTGGTTGAATTTGGACTAGATTTGGATCTAGTTTGGTTCCTTTTTGATTCGGTTTGGTTCCATTTTGATTTGGTTTGATTCAAGAGAGAGGAGAGATAAAAATATCACATTATTTTTAAGTTTAAAACTCATTCAAGCATGTGAAATATGCACCTCCTTTAATGGACTCCCCTTCCTTACATATGTGTCAAAATGGAATTATTATACCCAAAATATCTCATACTTTTAATATTTCTCATAGTTTTTTACTAATAAACCTTGTACATTTTCAACTCTTCATCTTATGTGAGCATTTACTCATTTTTGGATACCCAAAATATCTCATATTTTTTATATTACTCATAGTTTCTTACTAATAAACCTTGTACATAGTCAACTCTTCATCTTATGTGAGCATTTACTCATTTTTGGGTATCTTCTTTTACAAAATTGGATTTATCTCCTCCCTACACATGGATTGATGCTATTGGCCCATAGGAACCTTAATTGGACCATAATCCAAAAATTTCTAAAAATCTAGACCCTTAGGCTAAGGTCCTTTATACCCATTTCCAATAAATTTCAATTGCACATTGAAAAGTTCTTTTTGAATTTCTGTTTCAGGGGAATTAATTTTAATAATATGAAAAATTTTCTATCTAAAAATATTCAAAATCTGAATATTCTCTCTCTATGTCAAAATAGGCAAAGACTAGATCTTTTATATTTCTGAAGAGGGGATTGATTACAGGGGAAGAGGCTGGACATCTTGAGAGGCTGGGGAGGAATCTTACAGGCATGGACCTATGCATGTAGAGATATTGCAAATGGAAAATAAAACCACAATGGCTCAAAGCCATGAACTATGGGGAAATAAGAACAAGACTACAATTTCTTGCAGGCTTTAGGCTTGGGGCCACAACCAAATGAATCGTTGGATTGTGATGATGCACTTGCTATTTTTCACAAAATTGTTTGTGTTTTCTTTGAGGTTTTTCCTGTTTTATCTTGTTGTACCCCTGCAAACAAAGAATTGCACATAAGAAACAAGCTCAACTTGATACATAGCCTACACTAAGAAGAAAATCACAAATTACCTTCACTTAGGGCTGATTATTATTCTTGCGTTTTAATTATTTTTTGTTCCAAACATGTCTTGCAGTGTGGGTTCCTCCTCATCGCTATATTTTTTTCCTTTTGGAGAATCTGTATAGTTCAACATGCACTAGGAACAGGCTTAATACCATCTTACTACTTATAGGTGAAATATATATGCAAGCAACACTGTAGCTAAAAGTGCAAGGGGTACTGAAATTCCTCTGAGGAGTAGGTTCCTTCTTTGCACTATGTGACTTAATAGAAATAGCTGCAATTTTTTGCACATTAACTATCTTAGGTACCTCTATATAATCAGTGTGTAGTGAAGAGTCATAACCATGCGGGAGTGATGAACCACATTAAGAAGATTGGTTCTCTGTAAGCACAATATTTAGTTGTGTATGTAATCAAGAATTTCCAAAATATCTACACTCACGAGTTTACCTCTAATAATAGGATCAACTCATGGCATATCAATTTGGTTGTTTTCTCAGCTCACTAGTAGACTCTACATAGACATGCACATTCATAACCTCCCTTGGAACAAGCAAAATAAAAATAAAACTTTTCACATAATTTTAAAGAAAAAAAGTTTTACCTTAAAACAAAACAAAGCCCAAGTAGAAGTGAACCTAGTCAGGTAGTTAGGCTAGTTACATGACAAATATGTGCTAGCTAGCTTCCTCCTAGTTATATGTACCTAGTTACATGACAAATATCAAATATGTTACAAGTAGTTAGGCTAGTTATAGCACAAATATGTGCTAGCTAGCTTCCTCCTAGCTATATGTACCTAGCCAGTACTTGTTGTACCTAGCTAACTTCAAACTAGCTAGTGCTTGTTTAGCTAGGGACTTTAAATGATAGGTTAAGCTAGCTAGGTACTTGATGTGACTATCTACAAGTAGCTTTTACCTAGCTACTACCTATCTACAACTAGCTGCTAGCTAGCTAGGTGCTTGATGTGACTTTTACCTAGTTACTTAGATAAGAAATGGACCTATTTGCTACATTACAACAAGTTGCTAGCTTGGTGCGAAAGAGTCTTACTAGTAAGAAGCTACCTACAACTAGCTACCTTTCTAATAGCTAGTTACGAGCTAGATAGCTTTCAATTAGCTAGTTGATGGCCAGCTATGTGCTAACTACCTAGCCATATACCTAGTTAAGAGATAAGTAGATGGCTAGCCAAGTGATAGCTAGCTTCCAACTAGCTCGTTAGAAGCTACCGGTAGCTAGCTTCTGGTAGCTAGTATCTAGATGGTAGCAAACAGCTAGCCAGTAGCTAATAGTGGCTAGGTAGTAGCTAGATGGTATAATAGTTATTAGGTAGAAGCTAGATGGTATAGTAACCAAGTAATAGGTACCAACCAAAGGTTAGCTAGTAGCTAGCTATTCACTCATTAACTAGGTGGCAGGTATAAGATAGATCGGTCTACCTAGGTGACGTGTCCTTACTATAATGCAATTATTAGGCTTATGGGCTAAATCTGAGGATACATTCTACCTACCTATTTCTTTATGCACACATGATCTAACAGAGCATGTACACAAACTAAGAAAATAGAAGCAAGAGCAACTTAGTCTTTGGTATTTTTAACCCACAAGATGGCAACAAAATCATGGTGAAGTATGCCTTCACCTCATCCCAAATTGTTTGCAGCTCGCATGATGGCTGCATATAAGTGCTCCCCATTCAACACAACAATCCAAGACAAAATATATGGTACGAATGCTTACAGGATAGCATGAAAACTCCTATTATGCTCCAATCATGAAAGCCCATGCCACAACCACTACATTATTTTGCTACAAAAGAAAATGTTGATGGTTTGGTTTGATTGCCCTTAGATAATTGTCATTGCTATACAAATTGCATTTGGCTGCATCGTATGAATCTTTGGTTGAATCACACTCCAAGTGCACCCTCTTCAAGTGTTTTGACCTATCCTTCAACATAGAATTGATATTGTTAATGATAGAGGGGATGCCATCACTATTAGCAAGGATTTGCTAAGCATTGAAAGCAGCAAAGGTATTGCTACGACCTGCATGAAAGGATACCCCTGCCATACTATTATCAGTGGATCTTAATGGCTTCTTGATGGTAAAATTAACTATTGGTCCAAGGCGTGACATCGGGTTCTATAGAAATATTCAATGCAAGCCAACACCTCTTCTTATTTTCCAAAGTTCCCATCTTACAAGATTTTTCCATGGCCTCTTTAGCAAACACTACCCATGCTACTGGTACCTTGGCGATCTACACAAGACCATACCGAGTACCAAAATGGTGCATGCGGCCCATTGCAAAGGCAATGCTCAGCTTTGCATTTCTCACCTTGTCCTCTTGATAAACTTTTTGATATAGTGCCCTAAAATATTCCTTCACCTCCTCATGAATTAGTCATGCCTTGAATGGTCATGCATTTGTCTTGTTTTCCTTTTAAAAATAGTAAGCCACAACTCATCCATCACATCAATATGAAGAGGGTTTACACCATCTATGTTGAGCTCGTACATAACATGGAACTTCTCCTTAGTGTAGCAAAAGACATGGCTTTGTTGGCTCGGGGTTGAGTTGCTCTTCACCATTTTTGTAATGCACGCATGTGAGATGAGAGACAAATTCAAAAAATGATGGAGATAGCATTCTGTAGAACAAGAGAGAATAAATAGCTTGTAGCATAGCTAACCCACCTGTAGTCTTCTTCCTTGGCTATGTCTACAAAGGGGTTGTATTCTTCAAGAGCACAAGAATGAAAGAGGATGCACAAGCATGTGCAAAACTGAGATGGTTGAAACCTTTTTCCTATATGAAGTTTAAGGTTCAGTGACATCACTTAATGGGGGTATAAACAAATGTTTTTTCATTTTCCTAGCTATAATTTCTTTTCTATATTTGTAGCTATGGAACAAAATATAAACTCACTAGCCCAAAGGTCACTAGTTAGCTGGTGTAAGTGGTCCACCTTAACATTGCCCATATGCAAAATGGACGCATATATGATGGCTCAACCAATAAATGGGCATGATCATAAGCATGGATATGTGATCATAGGGTGGTTGGACATATGCAAAATATCTTGAAAGGAACATGCATAATGGGATAATGAGAATGCTGCTTCGACATCATGGGGAGGGATATTTCCATGAACAAAGTTATAATAGTGCATAACCTTCTTGAAGGGTTCACAATAGATTCTAAATAGTCACATGGGTCTAGGTTCACTCCAACCAATGATTGAGTGAATGGATCAAGGTAAAAGGCCAAAATTAAAATCCCATTGAAGTAACACTTCAGCTAATTATATGAGGTAAACTCTAGGGAGGATCAACAAGATGTAAATTAGCATGCTCATTCATTGTAAAATGATGTCCTTTAATTTAACTTTTTGCATTCATATTTTTCTAGTTTAAAAATATTAATATATTACATATGATACATTTTTAAATCTTATGTATTAAAGCTATAATGTGTATAGATTATGTCATCATATTTTTATAATTATAACCATATATAAAATACAAGGTTGGTGGTATTTTTTAATGCAAATTGTTTTCTTCAATTTGGTTTCTATATGTCAATTCTTTTGTCTTCTTCCTTTTTATGTATTCTTCTTTCTTTTATCCTTAACTCTAACTTTCTCTCCTCTCCTCTTTTTTCTCCATTATCTTCCTCTTAATCTTGATGCATCTACCATCATATTACTCTAGATCAATTTACCAAAGTAAGGAAATTATTGAAGCATCAAAAACTCCATAAAATCAATACTGTTAATTTGATCAAACTATGTGCATTGTCAAGTTATAGTTTGTTTACATTTTCCCTTTTTTAAAACTTATAGATCTAATTCCCTACCTATGAAAAAATGAAAGGGTTATGGGATGACAACAATATTCACTTTCGGCCTGAAAGTCATAAAGTGCTAGCATAGTTATATGCCATAATTATGATAAAAAATGTCATAGTTGCACTATTGTCACAGTAGAGTTGGCAAAAGCATGTTGGGTGGTAATTTAATGATTGTAAGGCATGTGCTTATTTATATTATGGGCATAAGCACAATTATGTGCACTATGGACTTTATCACATTGTGTAGTGATTGCAACCAACAATGGACATACTTGTGTGATTCACATAATAATGGGCATGGGCATGAACATGTAGATCAAACAGATTCCTTTATACGATGAGTTCAGTTTTTTGTTGTAAACACCTTTCATCATGATAAGATTATCAATAAAAAATATTTATTTTAAAATAATAGTTTATCAAGAGGAGAAATTTCAAAAAAAAGTATGGAGCATTCAAATGCCTAAATTTTTTCCTATTAATCAATATGCTACTTATTATCTCAAACTAGTTTATTGAAACTAAACATATGTGAAATAATTACTCTTATTGTGTTATACACTACTATTACATTCATTTTACAAGGTTTCTTGTTGTAAACCAACATGCTTGTAGATTTATAACTCAACCACTAACAAGTTAACAACTAACATTCTAGTTGCTAGGTTATATAGATATTTTGAAAAACCAAAACACTAGCATCTTTAAAATTTTACATAATGTGGGTGACTTTTTTGTGAGAATTTATTAGTTTGTCTTAAGAGTCTTCATTCATATTTTATTTTCATTAGGTAGAAATATTCATTATAAACTCTCTATAAGAGGACTAATAGATTATTAAATTTGACTAGCAAAAACATGCCACAAGCATGCCTTTATGAAGTACATTAAGTTCTTAAGGCCTTGGTGTCACTAAGAAATATGCAAAATATAAGCATGTGAGTTTAAAAGGAAAAATTATTACTTTTAAAAACTTATAGAAAGAAAAACAATTTATATACATGAATGCACCTATAACTAGAAAGTAATAAAATTTTATATGTTTTCTTTAAAATGGATAAATTTTATAAGAAAATGCATCTTGCTTGGTCATAGAAACAACAAGATATTCCACAAGATTTAAAAAAATCAAGAGAGATGGAGAACAATATTAAATTACTATGATCTACCCACCTGTGCACTCCAGCCAACAAGGAGCTTTAATGATGATCTAGGTAGACTATGAGATAGAGGATGCCATGAACTTGAAAGGTGCACAATGTAATGAAGATAGATTTCAACTAATGATCTCAATATACAAAGGAGGCTACCAAACCTCTTTATATATAACACCTCTAAGGGTTGGCATGTCCTAGGTCAACCAAGATTGGCCACCCTACGGCTCGTCCAAATGGACAAAATTAACCATGTCCCTTGTTGACTAGGATAATATTGAACTAAACATATGATCGTAGCTCATTGTAGCTCTTGATATAGCTTCTAAGCCCATATAGGGTCATCCTCTAAGGGCCCGTTTAGGCTACACAACCCAAGGACTAGGTGTCCTCAATAAGATCTCCTTCCACCCTTGTGTACAATCTATTAGCTCACTCTCATGCATCCTACTTGGAGTGGTGCCAAGTTTGAATATGCGGTCTCCTAACCATCTAGCCATCACTTATGGCAAACCCCAATGTCTAAACTAGGCATCATCACGTCTTAACATGCTTAACACAAAGTGGTTTCATATATGAGGCCTTACAAAAATACAAAAAAGTGATGAGGGTGGAGCATTGATTTCCAATAGTTTTATTGCCTCATAATTTACAAGAGGCTTGGGTGTATTTAGAATGTTAAATTTTCATGTTAATATTAATCAATGTTATAGTTATCGTCTTCTTACATCAATTTAAACATATTTCACTTTTTGAAAAACTTAAGTATTTATCTATCCTACTACCATAGATTAATAACACTTATTACCAAGAAGGGAATTCTTTGATATTTGAACTCATCATATGTCACATAGAACTAAAGATTGAAAAATAATTGATCATATTCTACCAAGTTAAACCCATTTTGAGGGTTTGCTCCTTATTGCATCTATATAGTATGTAGGGAAGTGTGTGAAAACTCCTGGAAATACTACTGCACAAAATCGCATCAATAAGTATAGGAATGTTTGCACAGATTCTTGGTTTCTTGCATGCCTTCCAAATATCTGGTGAAGGCTTGCACATAGCTCTTTTAGAGCACATATATGCGGCCCTAGTAGGAAGAGAAATGACAAAATGTTTTTGTAGGGTTCTTCTAGTAGAATCTGCAAAAATGGTGATAAATTGTATGAGACACTAAAGAGAAATTTATTAACAATTAACTTATTTAAAAATATAGAAAACACCAAATACACTTAAGGATAAGGATACTTATAATAGTGTAGGTATTCTTTTCAAACTTACAAAGATAATGAGAAAGGTATTGATACATTGAAGAGTCATCACCAAGATCACAAACTTATCTCCTACTTTGGATTAGGAAAAATCACATGGTTACTTGAGAATAGTTAATGGAAAATGCACGGATTATTCATAAATATGTATGTGAAATAAGGGCATGCTTCTTGGTTTTGATTACCTTAGAGTTGTAACCTTTATATATTTTTCTACCATGGTATGAGTTTGTTTGATTTTTTATGTCAAGAATGGATTGACCAATAATTTTAGTTTTAGAAACAATTTAATGTTCTTATGCAAAACTTTTAGGATCTAGGCTTAAGTGTTTAACATAAATCTAACCCTAACATAAACAAGTTTAACACAAGTCATTCCCTAGTAAATTCGTTACTTTTTTTCTTTATTCCTATGTCATTTATAAACATAAATCTAGTCCTAACATATAGAGGTTGCATAAAAGGAAGATCGTGTGTAGATTTGTCACGTGTTTCCTTTATTCCTATGTGTGGATGTGTCACGTGTTTCCTTTATTCCTATGTCATTTATTTGTTAGTGTAATGTGTGTGCACATATGTTAAGGTTCCCACGGTATATTCATGAGTGATGACTAACAATTACTAGCTTCAAGAAAATTACTATGAAGCCATCAATTAAACAATTAGATGCCTTTACCTTGTCTAAAAACAATTTTTATATTCTTAACTTGATGATAATTTTCAGCAATGTTGGCCATGTCCTTCTTGACCATGTTAGTGTGTAATTGGTTTAATAATCATATAATATACTAATTCCTATCATATCTTGCATGTGTATGATGATAGGCATTGGATTTGGATGATACTCATCTTGAAGAGACATGTGAAGAGTTGACATTCTAAAGCACAAATGAACATAATGGTATTGGCTAATTATGTGGATGTAAAAGTGCCCTTTCTAGGTTTTTATGTTTTAATGCTTTGAACATATTAAGGTATTGAGAAAAACAACCCACATATTAAGGTAATTAGATCTTTATGATATAATCTTAGCAATATATCATGATGTGTAGCAAACAACATACTTATTACTCACCTTTAATCCAGACAAGTTGTTGTCATAGTAATGACAGGGTGAGATGTGCTTGAATTGGAGAAGCTGATCGTCAAAGGGAACACGGGGGACCACGTCGGTTCGAAAAACCACTCGAAAGTACTTTTTTGTGCAAGTGCACAAATGCTTTTCCATGAATCTTGCAAATTGGGCATCTCCCACTCTTGGCTGCCCAAATGTGAAAACACCACCAAGTTTGGGTTTGATATCTTCCTCACATTCAAATAGCATTAATCCGGTTAGGAGGGTAGCCAAAGCCGCCCCTAAGCTATGCCCTGTGATGTAAACCTTTGCGCTAGGATGATCTCTTATCAAAGCTATGAGCTTAGCATGAATTTCATAATAAGCAAGGGGGTTGGGACTATGCTTAGTGCTATCATTAGCAACAACAACTTCTTGAGGCAAGGCGTAGTGATTGGATATGGATAAGTGATAGTCATGGTTATTACTCTTTTTGTTTTTCATGTTTTGCTTCATCTTGTGCATGAATGTACTGTGGATGGTAAAGCGACTGCCAAGTCCAAGGGCCTCAAGAAATCCCACATGCACTTTCCCCACCTTTTCACTAACCTTGTAGTAGGAGAAATCAAAATCTGTGCACCAGTCCAACACATCAAAAATTTGTGTCCCTCTAAAAGCCACCACAATCACATTAGCATCCCTCTCCTTGTCTGTAAATATGAAGGCCTGTGTCGTGTAAGCCTGCAAATATTCTATCATAATTCATGGTCATATAGTTAATAAACTTTAAATAACTCACCAATGACTAATTATCATAACTTTATTTAATTATATTCTATTAGAGCCTACTTGTAAATATTAAGATAAAATTATATCACAACTTTATTTAATTATATTCTATTAGGTCTGATTGTAAATATTAAGATAAATTTTGGATTTAGTTATTATGATTGAGATAGGTCTTGTTGTGGAAAGATTTATTTTATAGAAAATATTATTGTTATATTAATCTTTAGTTATATGCCTCTCTTTCCCAATATAAAAAACTCACTAGTCTAGTTTTGTTGTGGTGAGCTTTATTAGGCTATAATCATAAGATTCTATATATATTAGTCTTGGATTGTGATAACTAGATAGCTTAATTACTATCTTAGGTTATATATATACTAGTCTTGGTTGTTAAGATAGCTTTATTAGGTTATATATATAAGATTTTATATATACTAGTCTTGGGTTGTGATAAGATAGCTTAATTACTATTTGAATCATAGCTTGCATCAACAATGTTGTAACCTTTTCTTGCCAAATATCTCCACATACATATTCTTACTTAAACATTTGATTCAAATCAAAATACAAAATATATGTACATACATATTCTTACTTAAATATTTAATATTCAAATCAAAATATAAAATTTAGTCAAGTATTTGAGGTTACTATATCAAGATAATAATAGTTGTCATAATCATTAAGCTTTAGATAAGTTATGAGATTCAAACCCAATCTATGGCAAAACTCATGGATAGGGTATTCATTGAATTAATTCCAAGGGAAAGAGGAGAGTAAGGATATTACATGCATCTCAAGAGTAGGGTTAAGTTCTAAGATTATTATATACATCTCAAGGGTGGGGTAACGGGTTTCAAATCCCAATTTTGATAAGCTGCTTTTAAAAGTTACTCTAACTTATAAGGTTAGTAGGGGTCTTAGAGCTTCATCCTAGTATCTAGACCTTAGATTAACTAAGAGGGATTGCTAAGCTCAAATAATTTACCAACTAGTTTAGTTCTAGCTAGAGCCATTAGAGAGAATATGGATATAAAGGTTGCTTTTGTGAGATAAAAAAAATTGATTGAAAAGAAGTAACATTAACATCACATCAAGCACTAATGTGCCAGTATATGGACTTAAAGAGCTCAAGTCAAAAAACTAGCATTAAGCACTAACATAATATAAAGGATTTTTACTACATGAGACTAAAATGCTTCGACACAAGATAGATGTCGAAGGTTGATAACTGACCGTTCCAACAGTTTAAGTACTCAACAAAGTTCATCTGCAAGAACACAATGTGGTGATTTTATTTAGTTACATTTAAGTATTTAACAAGGTCCACATGCATGAAAGAGTATAAAGTGGCCATTTTATTAAAAAATAAACCATTACTCAAATCATAAGGACATCAATAAGGAAAAATGAATCTATTCAAGTAAATTTTACCTTCCAATTGTGCTTCACTACTCTTTTGATGACTTTAGCATTCTCATAAGCGAGTTTGGAAGCCATGATGCAAAGATCTGCCATTACTTGAGCTTCAATATCATTGGAATGACTAAATGGCTCATAATTATGATTTTTTTGAAGGAGGAGATCTTGACGTGGATCAGTTAATCCAAGCAAGCTATAGTAATCCTCATCTTCAACCTTAGGCATTCTTAGATCGGGACCTGGTTAAATATTAGCCAAGAAAACATGAGATAAATTGCTCAATAAAGTAATCAAAGATGAGATAAATTGCTCAATAAAGTAATCAAATACTCTTGACTTTTTGAAAATAATCACATATATATATTCTTGGAAGGGTGGCAATACCTTGACCAAAGAAACACCTAGTAAAGGTTTGGCATAGTCCTCCATTAATGGAGATGATATTGAGGAGGCGTTCTAATGGGTAAAATATGTAGGTTTCTAAGGGTTTAGCAAGGAGGAGGAGTTTCATTAGCAAGATGGATAGAAGCACCGTCCAGTTTGAAGTTACTAAGGTGGGGTTTGTGGATGTAAATGAGTTATAATGAGGGCTTATTCTATTTGGGTTAAGTGATGGTGGGCGCTTTGTGAAGAGGGAGATGATGTGAGATGCAAGGAATTTTAGGGGATTAATCTCTGTGATTAGCGCGCATACGTACTCCTGCACCTCCTCCGTCTCTTCATCCAAAGTGCTCCAGCTGAATCATTAAAGCAGTGCTTACAATCAATAATCGATCATTAGCAGCTATGCGTATTCGTATTAGTAAAAATTAAATCAAATCAAACGTTGCTTGGATAGATATATCAAGATACTGTCAAGCAATAATCATCTTCATTCACAGTTGCAATAAAAAAACGTCAGTATGGCAGCTTCGATCTAGCTCGGACTTGATATATATATCCATATCAGTCTCCATGGCGATTGCGCCGCACCCGCCGATAATTAGGGTTCCCGTGGAAGCTAACATGCTGATAATTACGGTTACTGGGAATGGATCATGACCATGGCGTGCCACGGTTTACAGGACGATAATTAGGGTTTCTGAGGCCAGTATTCAGGGTTTCTCGCTATGGAAGCTCAAGGTGCAGAGGCCATCATGGTGGGGGAGAAATCGAAGGTAAAGACGGTCGACTATGGACTGTCTCAGAGATCTATTTAAGCGGCTTATAATGAAATCAATAATTAATGCAGCTTCGATCGAGGTCGCATTGCAGGCCGGATTTGATATATATATATCCGTATCAGTCTCCATGGCAACTGCGCCGCACCGTGCCGAAAATTAGGGTTTCCGTGGAAGCTAACATACTGATAATTACGATAACTGGGAATGGATCATGATCATGGCGTGCCACAGTTTATAGGACGATAATTAGGGTTTCAATGGAAGTCAGGGTTTCTCGCTATGCAAGCTGCAGAGACCATCATGGCGGTGGAGAAATCGAAGGTGAAGACGACTGCCTTGGAGATCAACAATAATTAAATTACATCATACGATAATCAAATTATGATTTGGTGTACAATAATTCCAAGTAGAAATAACTGTATTTGTAATCCTTTCTATCAACGCAAATCTCTTCTTCTGTTCTCTTCTGAATCACTGCAATCACTATTTTAAATTATCCGCGATTAATTTTACCAATACTTTACGAAAAACATTATCAAGAAATGGATCATTGCCGAGATCAAACTAATTTAATCGACATTTGTAAATTACCAGTGAAATCAAATGAATTCTACCAAGTTAATATTATCAATGAATTATTGTCATTACTACCCATAAATGAATTATTGAGGCTAAATTCGCCGATCAAATATCGTATTCGATTCAATCGGAGCAAAATCTTCTTTTCTTGAAAACAAATCAAATATTGATTACTATTTGATTGTGGGTGATATGCAAATATAATGATGGTATGGATAAAATGGAGTATTGTCAATTAATTAACCTCTTTAAGCTCTCTAGATTCAGAAGATTAATTCAAGCAATGTAAGTTAAAACTAACTTGCCTCCTCTCAAATATGGCTTGTTGCTCCTCCATCTCTGTATTGATGCAGCTTGAGCCTTATTTCTATTTGTTCTACCTATCTTGTAATAAAGTGTGAAGTGCATCCCCTTTACATATGACACAAGAGCACTTTATTCTACCTATATTATTGTTTATATGAAAGTGAAGTTTTAGGCTAGCCTTGCTTAGAATATTGTAGATAGTGGGGGGACTTGGACACTAGAGGTTGACACTTTAGCTTCATTTGCCCACAAAGATTCCAAGATCTACCTTGTTAATCCATGAAAAAAAGGCTGTGCAGATTTCCATCACATCATTGTTAACTTTTGCACATGAAAATGAGTACCATTGGTCTTGGTCTTTCGTGCACTCTTCTTCTTGCATGCAGAAATAAAAATCTACATAAGATATGAACATATAATCACATCATTGTTAACTTTTGCACATGAAAATGAGTACCATTGGTCTTGGTCTTTCGTGCACTCTTCTTCTTGCATGGAGAAATAAAAATCTACATAAGATATGATATATAATCACATGTATTTAATAGAGGAAGAATGTCAAAAGCTTATATACGTTCAACTTCCCCCTTAAAGTAAAGCTCGAAATTGGGTTGCTGCTTGTGGATGGATATCCACAAGTTCAACTTCATTTCACTTAGATGAATGGGAATTAAGTTTTAGGTAGGTGTATGATGAGCTTCCTTAACTTCATTGTGTGAGGAGGAGTTCAAGTAGGTACCATCAAAGGTTCATATAGGTATGATAACCTAAAAAAGATGAGAATTGTTAAGATTAGTGGGTGGTGCAGAAGAGAAGGGTATTTAAGCTTACAACTTCTTGTGTAAAATAAGCATGCCAATCATCTTCATGGTATTAAAAACTCTTAATTTTTCCAAGGGATTAATGTATTCACTCTTTCTATACGCCTTAAAACTCTTTTATTCTTCAAAGACAAGTGGTTTGGCTTATTATCTGGACTTCCTCCTTTTTCATGAAAAGAGGTCTTGATAATTATCACATGTTGCTATTTTGTGTAAGATTTCATCTTACATGGAAAGAAGATTACATGAAACAAGTCTTGGTAATTATCACATGTTCCTATTTTGTGTAATCTTCTAACATGAAAAGTAGTAAGTTGAATGTGAAAATAACATAAAATCGATCTTCAATTTCTAATCTTTGATGAATCTATAGTAGCTAAATGTTTAATTGTCTCAACACGAAAATTCTTAAATGAACAAAAATGAAGCTTTACATGGGTATAATGAGCTTCTTTAGCTGGAAAAGGTAAGAAGATTTAGGACTTATGCATGAACCTAGTTTACCACTCATCATGTGAATCAACATCATGACTCATCTTTACTTTGTTCAAAGTATATATTTAACTACTAGTTTTGAATGAACCTAAGGACACATAAGCATTTGTAGTGTGATTTAGTAATTATTCCATGGTCCATTTTAAGGACTATGGACAATTGCGAAAAGAATAAAGGGAGACAATAGTTTGCATCAGAGTCTAATAATAACTCATCAACATGGAATAATCCCAATCATCAACATCCCTAAGACTTTGAGATAATACCATGGAGATTCAAAATCAGAGTAAATTTCTTGGAATCATTTGTAATGGAATGGGTAAAGAGTGGAAAAGATGTAGATTTTATTAGTTGATTATAGCAATCCTATTGGGACAAAAATTTTGATACTAACCTTATGTACTCTTGAATGTTTTTGGATTTATAGATAAGATAGTATTTTTGTAATCAAAGTAGAGTCTACTTTTAATTACTACTCTAACGTCTACACTAGGAAAAATAATTCTCCCCCATTTGAAGAGTTTAAGTCATAATCCACATCTTGCTTTGATAAAAATCATTATCTATAAACATCAAGGATTATAAATTACAAATTTTTTTTTGGAGAAGAGACAATGAAGAGATGAAGCCTTTGATGAAGTGAATTCTAGCATCAACCAAAAGAAGAATCAAAATAAGGCCAACGAGTACAAGTATATATAATATATTTAAAGAGAATATACAAGTTCACAAAGAAGAGTAGACAACCATAGTAAATGCATACAACTATATGCGGTGGTTGAGCATATGAAGTCCTACAAGGGGAAATAGAGGAAAGAAAAAGGAAGTTAGAATATGATGTAAGGGAGGTTGAGCATATGAAGTCTCCAACTATATGCAAAGGTTAAGCATATGAAGTCCTACAACCACATGTGGGTGATTGAGCATATAAAGTCCTACAAGGGCCAATAGAGAAGAAAGAAAAAGAAAGTAAGAATATTATGTATGCGTCGAGTTCAAGAATATTATGTAAGGGTCGAGGTCGATACTTAGAGACATATCAATATGGTTGTTTTTCTCAGCTCACTAGTAGACTCTACAGAGACATGCACATTCATCACCTCCCTTGGAACAAGCAAAATAAAAATAAAACTTTTCACATAATTTTAAAGAAAAAAAGTTTTACCTTAAAACAAAACAAAGCCCAAGTAGAAGTGAACCTAGTCAGGTAGTTAGGCTAGTTACATGACAAATATGTGCTAGCTAGCTTCCTCCTAGTTATATGTACCTAGTTACATGACAAATATCAAATATGTTACAAGTAGTTAGGCTAGTTATAGCACAAATATGTGCTAGCTAGCTTCCTCCTAGCTATATGTACCTAGCCAGTACTTGCTGTACCTAGCTAACTTCAAACTAGCTAGTGCTTGTTTAGCTAGGGACTTTAAATGATAGGTTAAGCTAGCTAGGTACTTGATGTGACTATCTACAAGTAGCTTTTAGCTAGCTACTACCTATCTACAAGTAGCTTTTAGCTAGCTACTACCTATCTACAACTAGCTGCTAGCTAGCTAGGTACTTGATGTGACTTTTACCTAGTTATTTAGACAAGAAATTCCACTTTGCTACATTACAACAAGTTGCTAGCTTCCAACTAGCTCGTTAGAAGCTACCGGTAGCTAGCTTCTGGTAGCTAGTATCTAGATGGTAGCAAACAGCTAGCCAGTAGCTAATAGTGGCTAGGTAGTAGCTAGATGGTATAATAGTTATTAGGTAGAAGCTAGATGGTATAGTAACCAAGTAATAGGTACCAACCAAAGGTTAGCTAGTAGCTAGCTGCTAGTAGCTAGCTATTCACTCATTAACGAGGTGGCAGGTATAAGATAGATCGGTCTACCTAGGTGACGTGTCCTTACTATAATGCAATTATTAAGCTTATGGGCTAAATCTGAGGATACATTCTACCTACCTATTTCTTTATGCACACATGATCTAACAGAGCATGTACACGAGATGTACACAAACTAAGAAAATAGAAGCAAGAGCAACTTAGGGCCTGGTCGCATTATGGATTTCATCCAGCGATCTAGCTCAAACAACTGGTGCCCCTTCCGGTAATGATGTGATTTGGGTGCAGTAGAAAGGTGAAATGATTGCACGTGAAAAGACAGCTTTAGAGCAGCCGCCCAGCCATTTGAGTTGCTCCAAATTCCTACCCTCTACTTAAGCAGTTCATTCAGCTATTTAACTGTTAAATCCAGCTTTTCAACGTCAAATCAATGCATTAAGTGCACCAGTACTGTTGAGGGATAACCGGAAGGGGCACCGATTGTTTGAGGTAGATAGCTGGATGAAATCCATAATGCGACCAGGCCCTTAGTCTTTGGTATTTTTAACCCATAAGATGGCAACAAAATCATGGTGAAGTATGCCTTCACCTCATCCCAAATTGTTTGCAGCTCTCGCATATGGCTGCATATAAGTGCTCCCCATTCAACACAACAATCCAAGACAAAATATATGGTACGAATGCTTGCAGGATAGCATGAAAACTCCTATTATGCTCCAATCATGAAAGCCCATGCCACAACCACTACATTATTTTGCTACAAAAGAAAATGTTGATGGTTTGGTTTGATTGCCCTTAGATAACTGTCATTGCTATACAAATTGCATTTGGCTGCATCGTATGAATCTTTGGTTGAATCACACTCCAAGTGCACCCTCTTCAAGTGTTTTGACCTATCCTTCAACATAGAATTGATATTGTTAATGATAGAGGGGATTTGCTAAGCATTGAAAGCAGCAAAGGTATTGCTACGACCTGCATGAAAGGATACCCCTGCCATACTATTATCAGTGGATCTTAATGGCTTCTTGATGGTAAGATTAACTATTGGTCCAAGGCGTGACATCGGGTTCTATAGAAATATTCAATGCAAGCCAACACCTCTTCTTATTTTCCAAAGTTCCCATCTTACAAGATTTTTCCATGGCCTCTTTAGCAAACACTACCCATGCTACTGGTACCTTGGGGATCTACACAAGACCATACCGAGGACCAAAATGGTGCATGAGGCCCATTGCAAAGGCAATGCTCAGCTTTGCATTTCTCACCTTGTCCTCTTGATAAACTTTTTGATATAGTGCCCTAAAATATTCCTTCACCTCCTCATGAATTAGTCATGCCTTGAATGGTCATGCATTTGTCTTGTGTTCCTTTTAAAAATAGTAAGCCACAACTCATCCATCACATCAATATGACGAGGGTTTACACCATCTATGTTGAGCTCGTACGTAACATGGAACTTCTCCTTAGTGTAGCAAAAGACACGGCTTTGTTGGCTCGGGGTTGAGTTGCTCTTCACCATTTTTGTAATGCACGCATGTGAGATGAGAGACAAATTCAAGAAATTGTAATGCATGCATGTGAGATGAGAGACAAACTCAAGAAGTTGTACACACATATAGAGAGAAAGAATGCCACCAATGATGATGGAGGTAGCAAATCTTGAGATACCAAATCTTCCAATTGGGCATTGCGCTCCTTTAGTTGTTTAGCTTCATTTTTAAACTGTTCTGCATTATGATGGAAAGCTCTTGCTTTCTCTTGAATCAAAACATATTGCAAGAAAGTATTGCAAGAAAGTTGTGATAGCGCTAGATCCTCCAAAGTGTTGGCAGAAAGCCAACATATACAATTAGTCATGTTAAAACACAACAAATGTAGAACATTAAAAGATAAAAGTACAAACAAGTAAAGAAAGAACAATAATTTGCAGACCATCAATGACTGTGTATATAACTGGTGCTCTAAAAATGAATGAATGATTGAATACATAAGCAATGTGCTTTGTGAATTAAGAAGCTAATAGGTGTGGTACAAAGCGTCACATACATTTAATATGTTGGTTAGGTTGTCATAGCTATTATGACGAATAAGTATTAAATGACTAAGGATAAAACTATAAGTTAATAGAAAGACCAGGGACCTTTGATACGAACCATATCTAGACTAATTGTTGAAAATGACCTTAGATTTCATTTCTCTAATCTAAGGATCAGCTTAAAAATTGTGATTAGGAGTGGAGTTCACTATGAAAACATGAGCATTGAGCTCCATTAGGTTGGATTAGTGTGGGCTATCAATTTTGTACATGCATTTCATATTTTTTCATGCATTATTGAATTGGTAGCTTAGAAGCATGTAAATATATTAAAAAACAATAAATAAACATTTAATTACTTGAATAACAATCATTCATTACGATTAGGATCATTACTAAGAGCTAGGTAAAATATGGACTCTCATTTTTGCCCCTTAAGGATTTCCACACCTCCTCTCTCTAGAAAAATGGGCTCATGGTGATTTTTTTGCAAATCAAATCAAAAGTTGTCAGAGTTTAGACATTTGGAATCTACCCTTCGAGACCTTTCGAAAGATTATATAGCATGATGGGTAATTTTGCATATTTAAGAAGTCCCCAAATTGGTGATGATGTGACATGCCACATCATCACCAATTTGGGGACTTCTTAAATATGCAAAATTACCCATCTTGCTATATATCATTGGAAGGGTCTCAAAGAAATTATAGATTCCAAATGTCCAAAATTTTCTCACTTTTGAGTTGATTTGCAAAAATTTCACCATGAGCCCATTTTTCTAGAGAGCATCAATCCATATTACTTAACCCAAATCCAAATCATATGCGTATCCATTCTTAACCAAATACATCATTTTCCATCCCGTCACATCAGATTCATTCACTTCACTTAACATCCATTCCTATCTTTCTTAAATTACATTACGTCTCATCACATCCATTTCTCATTACATCTCATTCATTCACATCTTATATCATTCATTCACATTCTGATTCACATGACATCTCATCTCATCCATTCGCTCATATCGACATCATATCCATTCACATACATATTTTGATTCACATGACATCTCATCTCATCCATTCGCCATATCGATATCATATCCATTCACATACATATTTGCATTCATTATTCCACATACACATCCACATTCGTACATCCACATCTACATCTACATCCATACATCCATTTTCACATCTACATTCATACATCCACATCCACATCCACATCCACATCTACATCCATACATCCATTCATACATCCACATCCACATCCATACATCCACATCCACATCCACATCCACATTCACATCTACATCCATACATCCATTTCCACATCCACATCCATACATCCACATCCACATCCACATCCACATTCATACATCCACATCCACATCCACATCCACATCCATACATCCACATCCACATTCATACATCTACATCCATACATCCACATCCACATTCACATTCATACATCCACATCCATACATCCACATCCACATTCATACATCCACATCCACATTCATACATCTACATCCATACATCCATTTTCACATCCACATCCACATTCACATCTACATCCATACATCCATTTTCACATCCGCATTCATACATCCACATCCACATCCACATCCACATCCACATCTACATCTACATCCATACATCCATTTTCACATCCACATTCATACATCCACATCCACATCCATACATCCACATCCACATCCATACATCCATTTTCACATCCACATTCATACATCCACATCCACATCCATTTCCACATCCACATTCATACATCCACATCCGCATCCATACATCCACATCCACATCTACATCCATACATCCATTTTCACATCCACATTCATACATCCACATCCACATCCATACATCCATTTCCACATCCACATCCACATCCACATCCACATCCATACATCCATATCCACATCCACATTAACATTAACATTCGTATTCTTATTCACATTCACATTCACACATCCATTCTCATCCTATCACAGCCCATACACATCTTATCACATCCTTTTACATCTCATACTCATCTTATCACATCTTATCACATCCTTTTACATCTCATACTCATCTTATCACATCCTATCACATCACATACTCATCTTATCACATCTTATCACATCCTTTTACATCTCATACTCATCTTATCACATCCTATCACATCACATACTCATTTTATCACATCCCATTTTCATGCTATTACCATTTAATAGCGTTTTCCAGATTGATATCAATAATAGGATTTTTTTCTAAATTCCTGGCCTAAATTAAAGATTCTTTTCTGAGGACTATTTCTATATTGCTTCTTAATTCCTCAATTTAATTATATTCAATATTCTTCTTTTGAGTAAAAGAATTCATGGGATTTATAGAAATCAATTCTACCCATATTTCCTCTTATGGTAAAATAATCATAAATCGAATTTATACTAAAAATTCCTCTTCTTCCCATTTAATTTCTAGGATCCCAATTACCATGGGAATCCTATTTTTCATCAAATATTTCTTATAAAATAAATTCATTTAAAATATCCATTATTTCAATATGCTAGAATTTCTCTTTGTCCATCTAAATGATGGAATTCCAAATGTCGTAAGGATTCCTCTTTTGACATTTAAATGTTTCTCATAGATAAATAAATTTATCTAAAAATTCATCTTTAAAATTAAATGAATTATCCCATAATTCCAATATGATAGGAAATTCTCTTTTTTCCATCCAATGATGGAATTCCAAATGTAATGGAAATTCCTCTTTTTAACATTTAATTACTTCTCATAGATAAGTAAATTTATCTAAAAATTCATTTTTAAAATTAAATGAATTATCCCATAATTCCAATATGATAGGAAATTCTCTTTTCCCATCCAATGATGGAATTCCAAATGTAATGGGAATTCCTCTTTTAACATTTAATTACTTCTCATAGATAAATAAATTTATCTAAAATTTTATTTTTGAAATTAAATGAATTATCCCATAATTCCAATATGATAGGAAATTCTCTTTTCCCATCCAATGATGGAATTCCAAATGTAATGGGAATTCTTCTTTTAACATTTAATTACTTCTCATAGATAAATAAATTTATCAAAAAATTCATCTTTGAAAATTAAATGAATTATCCCATAATTCCAATATGATAAGAAATTCTCTTTTCCCATCCAATGATGGAATTCCAAATGTAATGGGAATTCCTCTTTTAACATTTAATTATTTCTCATAGATAAATAAATTTATCTAAAAATTCATCTTTGAAAATTAAATGAATTATCCCATAATTCCAATATGATAAGAAATTCTCTTTTCCCATCCAATGATGGAATTCCAAATGTAATGGGAATTCCTCTTTTAACATTTAATTACTTCTCATAGATAAATAAATTTATCTAAAAATTCATCTTTGAAAATTAAATGAATTATCCCATAATTCCAATATGATAGGAAATTCTCTTTTCCCATCCAATCATGGAATTCCAATGTAATGGGAATTCCTCTTTTAACATTTAAATATTTCTCATAGATAAATAAATTTATCTAAAAATTTATTAATTATGCATAAACCTAAAAGCCAATATTTCTATGATTACAATGAGAATCAATCAGTTTATCTAGGATGATAATTCCTAGGATATGGTAGGAAGTCCTCTTTTCATACTTTGAATGAAAATGTTTTATGTGTAATTTTTACAGAAATTTCGCCATAGCTCCGTTGCTATTATTGATAAATCTCAATTTATTCTAAATGAAAGAACTTTAACAATGGATATGATTAGAATGATCCCTAATTGGATCATTAACCCATTATGGATTGAATCATTAAATTTTTATGAAATAACTAACTTAAAAGCATTAAAAAGCCATTAATTTGGCCTTCAATCAAACAAGAATAGAATTTATTCTTGGATTTGGGAAAAGCTTCATGAGAAGCTTCATTTGGATTGAGAATAGGTCATGGGAATGACCATTCTTTGAGTGAGAGAGAGAAATTACATAAAAACTATTAAAATTAAGCATAAATGAAAATTTATGTATTTCCTTACTACCATTCATTAATTAACTTCAATAGCATTAAAAAGCCATTCCAATTAGGCTTCTCAAGCTTGAGGGGGTTGAGAAGAGAGAAACATTGAGAAATTATAGAAAAAGATCAAAATTCACCCTCTACCTTACAAATTGCTTGATTCTTTGATCACAGTAGAGGCCCCCAACCAATCAATTGGTTTGGTATGTTGATGGAGCCACCAATCGAGATTGAAGAAGGAGGGAAGCTCTAATTTCTTCAATTTGGAGAGAATTTTAGAGAATAGTAAAAATTATCATTATTTCAGCATAATTCTGGCATAGTATAATTCTCCTTTTTTTTACAAAGGGCTCAGGTTCTATTTATAGGAGAGGGAGGCTCTAACCAAGACCAACTGATTTCTAGAATTTTCCAGATTCAGTTTGGTTGAATTTGGAGCAGATTTGGACCTAGTTTGGTTCCTTTTTTATTCGGTTTGATCCAAGAGGGAGGAGAGATAAAAATATCACATTATTTTTTAGTTTAAAACTCATTCAAGCATGTGAAGTAGGCGCCTCCTTGAAGGGACTCCCCTTCCTTACACATGTGTCAAAATAGAATCATTATATCCAAAATATCTCATTTTTTTAGTAATACTCATAGTTTTTTACTAATAACCCTTGTACATGGTCAACTCTTCATCTTATGTGAGCATTTACTCATTTTTGGGTATTTTTCTTTTACAAATTGGATTTATCTCCTCCCCACACATGGATTGATCTTATTGGCCCATAGGAACCTTAATTGGACCATAATCCAAAAATTTCTGAAAATCTAGACCCTTAGGCTAAGGTCCTTTATACCCATTTCCAATTAATTCCAATTGCACATTGGAAAGTTCTTTTTGAATTTCTATTTCAGGGGAATTCATTTTAGACACTAGGAGGATTTTTATATCCAAAAATATCTCAATTTTGGATCTCTCTCTAAGTCAAAACAGGGTAAAACAGAATCTTTCTTTTATTTCAGAGAGGGGAATAATTATAAGTCAGAAGAGAAGATTCCTACACCTGCACACCTCAAAAAGTTGGAGGGAGGAATCTTACATCCTACCCCACTTAAAAAAACACGAGATGTTCTCATCTCGCAAACTAGAGGACAACTCTTTCCCTTAAGATCCAATTGATTCTAGGGTTCCTTATATTCTGGTCAACCCAACAGGATCTTGGGATAAAGATCCCTTATATAGAACTCATCATCGGATAACAATTCATTCAGATCATAACATTCTTATTTTTAACAAAATAATGGTCCATTAGACTAAAAAAAGATTTCCTTTTGTCCATTCCTCCATGGGAATTTTAGTCAAACGAGTCCTTAATTTGTCATCCAATTATCTTGATCCACCGGGTCAATTGTTAACAGTAGCAATCTAACAGCACAATCCACTAATCTCATAGTGATTTGCTGAAGTCACTATCATCATTCTAGTTACGAACACCAACACAAGGACATCCTATTCATCCTCATTGAGGTTTTTGTTCAGCATAACACTTCTTAACCAAAATTTAGGAGTTATCTTATTCCAATCAGAATCCAATTCAACTCATCAATTCTCAACCAAAATTTTAAAATCATATCAACCACATTCGAATTCATCATCTGGATAGCATTTTTGCTTATAATTTCAAGTCTTAGATTTACTCGTATATACTGCCAGCAAAGAGTTGCAGTTATGCCCTCGGCATATACGGGTAGACACGGTCCTTGGAATTATAAGGTAAATACCATCATGCCTAGGCCTCAAGCAAGTCAAGGATTCCATACAATTGCGGTACTTCCATCTGAAGACCCAATTACCAATTTACAAATTTCAGTCGGAATATCAATTTGTATGAATTTTCATCACGCAATTCCAATCTTTTTTCTGTTATTTCATAAATTTTTGACATTTTTGGCTTCTCAGTTGATCCATTTTAGCCAATTCGCTCTGATACCAGCTGTAAGATCCCCGTCTCCACCGTGCAACGGATTCGTGGTGCTAGCAGAGCGGAAGTAGCACATCTTGCACGGGGGAGGGTCCCACACTCGGGGCCTCGCCCACGGATATCCGGATAGGTGACTAATTCCTCGGTTCTTCCAAAACTTGGAAAAACTTCCCTTGCCCGGAAAGCACAAGCGATTCCTCCAAGGCGATTCCTCCAGGATAAATTTTACTCTAACGTAGTCAAGGTCATAACTAACCAAACTGATCCGACCGAACCCAAAGTCACTTGGTCAGATCAAGGAAGAAACTTGCACTTGGATCATAGAGATCAATGCCTTTTTTCCCATCGAGAGGCACAGCCATTGATTCCTTTTTCCATAGAACAATTACTATCCGGGATTTACTTCATCTAGCGTACTACAATAAAAATTGAGTCTCATTTTACGGATCCATCAGTCCAGCCTATAATCCCATCCAGTCCCATGGGTTAGCCAACCGCCCAACCACTGTAGTGATGGGATCCAATTTAGAATTTGGTTAGATTTTGTCCCGGGTACTAGGGAAAAGAGTTCCTAGGCCCCCTAGCCAGATTTTCAAGCAGATTTAACTCCAGTCACACCACTTACACACCCAATATGAAATTGTCTTTTTTCCCAGATTCAACTATATTTAAATCAATCATTTAATGAAATCATAATGTTACAGATCATAAACTTCCAAGTATCCGGTTGAATCTTAATTTACAATCATTCTTTTATCGGAGTATCTATGGCATCATTGGCAACAAGAACGCTCACCACCTGTTCACTCAAGGGCCTTTTCGATAGTTCCTAGCTCATAGTACCCGGTAATTATTCACTTATAAAAATCAAGATGGAATCCTCGTTGAAGATCAGCAAGATCAACCAACAGATCCATATAAGAGAGCTATGGACTCATCAGTTGAGGACCAGCAAGGTCAATCAACCATATCCATACTCGGTTTCAGAAAACAACTCTTACTCCTTGTTCCAATATCTTCCACGATACACGTGTGGGTATCTTCGATGACCCAGAGCCCGAGCACAGTATGGTCAGCACCCTCTAGGATCCTTTGCAGGTCACCTAGCGCTTCTCATAGGCCGCTTTCTTGGTCCCTCATCCACTGTACCGAAAGCTCACCATTTAAATCGAATCGAGGCTGGTCAAGACCTCGGCCGACCTTGCTACGCGAGACATCCTCCGTTGACTCTCCGTCCGTCAGCTGTTGCAACTTTATCAGGTAGGTCTCCAACCACGACCACATTCTCAAGACAGTCAAAATGTATCCCCAGCATTCTTGACATAAAACAGTCCTTTACAAACAGTTCACAAATACAGTTTCTATAATGAACTCTCGTCTTTCCAGATTGTTCCACATCAATCCATATTACTTAACCCAAATCCAAATCATATGCGTATCCATTCTTAACCAGATACATCATTTTCCATCCCGTCACATCAGATTCATTCACTTCACATAACATCCTTTCCTATCTTTATTAAATTACATTACGTGTCATCACATCCATTTCTCATTCATTCACATCTTATATCATTCATTCACATCTTATATCATTCATTCACATTCTGATTCACATGACATCTCATCTCATCCATTCGCTCATATCGACGTCATATCCATTCACATACATATTCGCATTCATTATTCCACATACACATCCACATCCACATCTACATCCATACATCCATTTTCACATCTACATTCATACATCCACATCCACACATCCACATCCACATCTACATCCATACATCCATTCATACATCTACATCCACATCCATACATCCATACATCCACATCCATACATCCACATCCACATCCACATTCATACATTCACATTCACATCCACATCCACATCCATACATCCTCATTTGGATTGAGAATAGGTCATGGGAATGACCATTCTTTGAGTGAGAGAGAAATTACATAAAAACCATTAAAATTAAGCATAAATAGAAATTTATGTATTTCCTTACTACCATTCATCAATTAACTTCAATAGTATTAAAAAGCCATTCCAATTAGGCTTCTCAAGCTTGAGAGGGGTTGAGAAGAGAGAAACATTGAGAAATTATAGAAAAAGATCAAAATTCACCCTTTACCTTACAAATTGCTTGATTCTTTGATCACAGTAGAGGCCCCCAACCAATCAATTGGTTGGTATGTTGATGGAGCCACCAATGGAGATTAAAGAAGGAGGGAAGCTCCAATTTCTTCAATTTGTAGAGAATTTTAGAGAATAGTAAAAATTATCATTATTTTAGCATAATTATGGCATAGTATAATTGTCCTATTTTTTTACAAAGGGCTCAGGTTCTATTTATAGGAGAGGGAGGCTCTAACCAAGACCAACTAATTTCTAGAATTTTCCAAATTTAGTTTGGTTGAATTTGGACCAGATTTGGACCTAGTTTGGTTCCTTTTTCGTTCGGTTTGATCCAAGAGAGAGGAGAGATAAAAATATCACATTATTTTTTAGTTTAAAACTCATTCAAGCATGTGAAGTAGGTGCCTCCTTGAAGGGACTCCCCTTCCTTACACATGTGTCAAAATAGAATCATTATACCCAAAATATCTCATTTTTTTAGTAATACTCATAGTTTTTTACTAATAACCCTTGTACATAGTCAACTCTTCATCTTATGTGAGCATTTACTCATTTTTTGGTTTTTTTTTTTCAAATTGGATTTATCTCCTCCCCACATGGATTGATCTTATTGGCCCATAGGAACCTTAATTGGACCATAATCCAAATTTTTTTGAAAATCTAGACCCTTAGGCTAAGGTCCTTTATACCCATTTCCAATTAATTCCAATTGCACATTGGAAAGTTCTTTTTGAATTTCTGTTTCAGGGGAATTCATTTTAGACACTAGGAGGATTTTTATATCCAAAAATATCTTAATTTTGGACTACCTCTCTCTAGACATTTTCTCTCTCTAGGTCAAAACAAGGTAAACATAATCTTTCTTTTATTTTAGAGAGGGGAATAATTAGAAGTCAGAAGGGAAGATTCCTACACCTGCACACCTCAAAAATTTGGAGGGAGGAATCTTACATCCACCATAGCTCTCTCCTCATAAAATTTCATCTCATTTGCACAAAACCTTAGTGAGTTATGCCCGTTTTCTCATATGAACTTTCTCTTCTTTGCACCACAAATAGCTATCTTGATTTGAAGTGGCATCAAATTCGTGTAAGTAATGATCATAGGTTTAAGGTTTTTTTATGTTTTGTCTTGATGTGAGTAATGATCATAGATTTAGGGTTTGTTTATGTTTTGTCTTAATGTATTGTTGTTTTAATCTTTATTTGTTGCTTACAATCTTCTTTGCAGCGCACAGATAGCTATCTTGATCTGAAAAGACATCAAATTTCTATGAGTAATGATCATAGGTTTAGGGTTTGTCTATGTTTTGTCTTTATGTGAGGAATGATCATAGGTTTAGGGTCTGTTTATGTTTTGTCTTGATGTGTTGATGTTTATTTTCATAGGAGCAAAGTTGTGAGCAACAAGGTTATGTAAATCAAAGTAGTAGGTTGCTGTTTATTTCTTGTTGTTTAGTATCTTTATTTGTTGTTTACAATCTTAACACAGATAGTTATTAATCATGTAGTCTATCTTTGTTAATTTGGTGCTTTGTTTTTTTATTTTAGATGTCTTCAAGGAGGAGGAGGAATATCAGTACTATTCACATAGTGGAGGTGTTTAATAGGAGAGATGATGAAGGTAACTGGATCCTTGATAAGTACAATAAATTAGATTGGATTTTAATGCGACTAAGTACTCGTGGGACAAACAAGGTCAAGCTCAAAGATGTAACAGACCCCAACAAACAATTGAGAATAATAGAGTTTAGGAGACGCACCAATGATATGAGTACAATAACAGAGGCTTTCATTCAGCATGTTTATATGCACAAGAGATTTGAGTGCATCATGACAACTTCAATGCAAGACATAAGCCTAATAGTAAGTTTATATCTCTGTGCTTTGTATTCTTATTCTTTGAGTCCATGGTTATTAGATAGAGTTTTAATACAAGCATGTTTGTTGCTTGCAGCTTTATATCCATCTACTCTGCATGAATGGTAGAATATAGAGTGTTTAAGCAGAAAGCTAAATGTTTTACATGTAGAGTTAGGTACCTTGATCTATGACAATAAGAGTGCAAGTGAATTGGTATCTCAGAATGTTTACTTTTATGATTCATTATTGTATGCTCACCTTGGGGACCAAATCTACCCCAGGTTTTGCAAGAGTTTAGACCTTGAGGCTGCCATTACTACCTTGGACCCAAACTCCATCTTGTTAGCTGCATTTTGCGATACAATCACAATGACTTTCTCTACTCTATCCTAAAATCCACCTTGAGTTGGATTTCTTTAGAGTTCCTCTTCGGCACGAAGAGTGGATCCAACCACAAGAAGGCGGTGAACAGCTCATTTCGGACAACATCTCCACACTATCATTGTACCTCCTATGAAGAGCACATCCCACTCAATCTCATTGAGTGGGATATTGCTGTTTGCTATTTACATCTTGAACTCTGATGTTGAAGAGCCTGAGGATGATGACATCCATGTTCTCCCAATGGTGGAATACATAGACGAAGAGCTAGAGGAGGAGACTGCTCTAGACCTTGTCATGTTGAGGCTGGAAAGAGCTCTCGCGTGGCACTTGCATCCATCCAGCCTCACGAAACCCAAAGTCACAACTCACAACCACATGAATACTAAGACGGTCACTTCTTCTACGAGTAAAATTTTGAAATTTGTAGTTGTTGCAGCTTTTTGAACTTTGAAGGTGAAGATGAAATCTTAAATTTGAATGTGAGGTGGCTCAAAAAAAACATATTTTTTAACCAATCAAAATAAGCGCAACTCTTAAATCTATTTGGTTTTGTTTCCAAAATCTCTACTATCAGTTTTATAACTAAAATATACGAAAAATCATTCCTTAAAATAAGGGCTACTTAAAATCTCACTGAGTTTTTCTTAATTTTGACTAGTAAAAATACACTAGAATGCTGTTTTTTTTTCGAGCAATGGTGGGAAGCTAGGCTTACAATGGTTGAGCCCAATACTCATTTAATGTGACTTGTAAACTCGCATACAATAAAATAAGTTTGGATTCTACTCAAAAAGAGTCCTGATGTATATGAATACTCACCTAGCTTATCACCTTTTCCTTGGGTGATCTGATGTATTTTTTGGCTTTCTAATTAATTCACTGCGTATTTGGTTTTTTAAAAAAAAGTTTGGATTCTACTCAAAAACCAATGCGACGGTGTGATAGATTTTCATAACCAATTTTGAGATTTTGGATGTGTGGAAAAATAGGCCCGTAGTAGAGAGCACTGGCAACGATTTTTTAAGGAGAGAATTGTTGTTGGGGGGCATTTTTCACAAGAAGCAGGTTTCAAAATTTGAGATCCTAGTTGGCATGGCCATTTTTAGAGCGTGGAAATTGGCCCTTAGAGAGGGGAGATATGTTGTTGGGTTGGTATTTTTTCATGAGCAAAATTTGAAATCCTGGGTAGATAGGCAGCTAAATGGTCATTTTCACAGCGTGGAAATCAGCCCTTAGAAAAGGGTGGAGCTGGCATAGGAAATGGGTCATGACTCGTGGGTCGCACGTGTCCAGAGTTCACTTTGCCACGTGGCCCAGGAACGACTGGCAAAAACAGTTGTTCCGGGTGGGGCCCCAAAGTGAAGAAATTTATTACACGGATCCGACTACGACCTTTTGCAGAGAGTCCGGACGAACGAACGGTTCAAAGTTCAAACAGAGTTCGGACACCTAACTCTCGTGAGACTCCACACTCTCCACAGGGCCCGCCGCCCAGGCCACTTTAGAAGGACAACAGACTCGGACAGAGCTCAGAGGGTTCAGACTCTAGTGGCCTGGCAGATAAAGGTCGGTCGGCCTTGATGATAGCGGCCCTTGGGCCCCTCACCCTCCAGACTCCAGAGAGACGTGTGCATTGTGCAGTGGTAGAAAACGTGCGTCACGGTGCACCTGATGATGGTTTTTCTTAAAACTCCTCCAAATTTAAGACATTCTTATTATGTCTTTTTAAAATCCTACCAAATTTAAGGTATTTTTAGTTCTTTTTTTTTAAATAAACCGGAGAATCGAAGATATTGGTCATCTGTTCAGAAATTGCCAGAGATCTGTAGCTATCCTGTCACCGGTCTGGTCTGTTTTGGGTTGTCTACCCTTTGCTAAACAACTGTTACTAGGAGATACTGTAGGGGTGCTCCCCCGGTGTGCTGGGCTAGAATCAGAGCTGAATTCCTTTGCGTGATATGGAAAGATAGATGTGCAACTGCATTTGACAGTGCTTACCAAATTCCAAATCTGAAAAGTCTTTTTGCTGACTTTCATGTGCAGATGTTTGATTTTCATATGGTGCAGACGAGATTGTACACCACTCAAGCTAGGGTGCTTGGAGAGACTCAAACTCAACTAAGGAACATGGACTACATCATCCAGGATCAGCTGAAGGAGCACCAAAGGAAGATTGCTGAGTCCAACCGCTTTTGTGGCTATGCTACAAACCAGAATTGAAGCATTAAGCTATGAATATTGAGGGTTTTTGGTCATGTACTGAGGTCATAGGTGTAGACTTTTGATTGTGATGAACTCAGAGCTGTATCGCAGCCAGTCATTGTAATTTTGTCTTTCTTAATTAATTCACTCCTGCGCTTGTTGGTAAAATAAATAAATAAACCGGCTTACCTCAAAAATCTCCAAATTCTCAACAAAAACATTCAAAATCTTAACGCTTCAAGTTTTGTGATTTTCGAAAAATGTTTTCGGTGATCAACACTTGAGTGTTCAATGCTATGCATCCACCACAACCAATGTTGCCCAATAACAGATTACAATAATTTTTCGTCATCATACATATATATATCTTCCACGACATACGCATGAGTGTCCTAAGCAACGCAAGCCCATGCATCGCCTAGTCAGAACCCTCCAGGTTCCTCCTTAGGTGTCCTGGCACTTCACTCAGAGACCGCTTCGTCGACCCTCGCCTATCGTATCGGAAGCACACCATTTTTCACCATACCGAGGCTGGTTAAGACTTGGGCAGGTTTTTGCCACGCGAGCCGTCCTTTAAACACTCCCCGCCAGCTGTTGCTGAAGTTTCCTTAGAAAAACACATATACCAAATGCTCCCTCCCCAACATTCTGGCGTAAGAAAACAGGGTTTCTATGCAAGTTTTTAGTTTTGATTTTCTTTTGAATACAATGAGAATAGACATCTTGAATGCCTTGTATTGTGGCTCGAGACCACGTAGACAAACTTCCACCTTATCATCATCATCTACTGAAACACCAATAGATGCAAGGGATTCCACAATACCCTTGATCTTCAATGCATATTCATTCACAGACATACTCTTTTTCTCCACAGTATGAAGTTCATTCTTCAACTATATCTTTCGTGCCTTGGTATTTGTTTTATAGAGAGTTTTACCAAGGTGTCCCATGCCTCCTTGGGGGACTTGGCATCCTGTATGTGCCCAATCATGGTGTCTTGTATACTGATAGAGAGCCAATACATAACTTTTATGGCTCCTTGGTTCCAATCCTTGAACTCTTTCACATCTGCAGCAGTCGGATTGATCTCCGATATCTCCGGTGCCTCTTCATGCTCACCTTCTATGTAGTCCTAGTAACCTTTTCCCATGAGGAAATTTGTCAACCTGAATCTCCAAGCATGGAAGTTGTTCTTATCAAGATTCTCAACAACAATCTGGTTTATGTCATCATTTGACATCTTGCCAGACACACAAATTTACCAGAAACATCACTCTGGTTTGTCTTGCACTCACAAACTGCTGTATTTTCTGCAGCGGTACTGTACCACACTCAAATGTCACAACCAGTGACCTCAATCTGCATACATACACCCAATGGCAACTGTTGACCTCCTTGTAGCACACACAATGTCTGCATAACCAATCTGTCTTCTTGCAGTTCTTAAAACAGAGTTATGCACAGAATCGATGACTTATCCGCAGTGCTTGAAATCACCTGCTTTCTCAAAAATGGAGGTCCTAACGTGCCCAAAATGCATTTTTGGCCCAAAAAGAGACGTTCGATATAGGACAATATAGTTGCCTTATAGCTTTACTCCCACGAAGAAAGCTTCTCAATCAAAGATCGTTTGTCGGTGCCTCCCGTAGAGCTTCCGACAAGGGTGTAGTCACCAACACAAATAGGGAAGAGTAGTTGAAGCTCTTACCCTCGTATCGCTTCCTGTGCTTCTCTTGCTTACAGCTCAGCCCTTAATTTTTATTATAAAAGAGTGATTTTCATTAGATTTAATTTCTATGCATGGAAAGATGCATAAAAGATTTTTTTTTAATTATAAAAGTGTTACTTTCATCAATATTGATTTTTATGCATAAAGTGATGCATAAAAGATTTTTTAAAAAAAATAAAAGTGTTACTTTCATCAATATTGATTTTTATGCATAAAGTGATGCATAAAAGAAATTTTTATTATTATAAAAGTGTTACTTTCATCAATATTGATTTTTGTGCATAAAGTGATGCATAAAAGAATTTTTTTATTATTATAAAAGTGTTACTTTCACCAATATTGATTTTTATGCATAAAGTGAAGCATAAAAGAATTTTTATTATAAACGTGTGATTTTCATTAGATTTAATTTCTATGCATAAGTAGATGCAAAAAAGGATTTTTCTTTCATACAAAAGTGTTATTTCGATTGAAGTTGGATTTTATGCATAAAAAGAGGCATAAATGATTCTTATATCAAAATTAGGGTTCTCTTTAATTCTATGTTTAATTTCCATGAATAATCGATAAATGAATAAGTAAATACACTGTGAAAGAAAATTCTATGTTTAATTTCCATGAATAATCGATAAATGAATAAGTAAATACACTGTGAAAGAAAATTCTATCGTTTCATATTCACTCGGATGGTAATGAAAAAATTCAAAAAATCTATCGAAGTCGAAAATTTAGATAAATTGATTAATTTATTCCTCATAGGAATTCGTGATTAGTTTAGAAATTAGTTAAGTGAATATTCAATGAATGAAATTCAGTAAAATAGTGATTGAAATATCACCCCCTTTTGAGAAAGGTAGTTCAGGAAGAACCTTACCAGACTCGAACCCAGAATCAGACTTTGACCAAGACCAAACTCTTCGTCAATTTGAAGGAAAGACGATATGACCAGTTCAAGAAAATACACTCAAATCATCCACCGAATCCGAAACTAAGTTGAGACCCTTTGAATTTGATCTGAGGATCAAGATTATAAAATTCGAGGAATTCTGTTTGGAATTCAGACCTGCGATCTAGAAGTCTTGGATATGGATTTAAGATATACATAAAAATTTCTTTTATGCATCACTTTATGCATAAAAATCAATCTTGGTGAAAGTAACATTTTTATTATGATAAAAATTATTTTATGCATAAAAATCAATATTGATGAAAGTAACACTTTCATAATTAAAAAAATTCTTTTATGCATCACTTTATGCATAAAAATCACACTTTTGCCTCGTGAGCTGTCCCTTGAACACTCCTCCCTAGCTGTTGCAACCGAGCTTCCCTTAGAAAAACACATATACCAATCCCTCCAGTATTCTTGCATAAGACAGTCCTTTAAGAAAACAGGGTTTCTATGCAAGTTTTCAGTTTTGATTTTCTTTTGAATACAATGAGTATATCTTAAATCCGTATCCAAGACTTCTAGATCGCAAGTCTGAATTCCAAACAGAATTCCTTGAATTCTGTAACCTTGATCCTCAGATTAAATTCAAAGGGTCTCAACTTAGTTTCAAATTCGGTGAATGTCTTGAACTGGTCACATCGTCTTTCCTTGAAACTGATGAAGCTCACGCGCGGCAAAAACCTGCCCAGGTCTTGACCAGCCTTGGTATGGTAAAAAATGGTGTGCTTCCGGTACGATGGGTGAGGGCCAACGAAGTGGTCCCTGAGTGAAGTGCCAGAACACCTAAGGAGGATCTTGTAGGGTTCTGACTAGGCGATGCACAGGCTTACGGTGCTTAGGACACCCATGCATATGTAGTGAAAGATATTGTATGATGGACTAATGTTTATTGTAATGTGTTATAGGATCTCATTGTGCTGATGACGAGCTGGTCTCAACAGAGAGTCCAGAGTGATACTGTTTTTTGTGAGAAACAAAGATTGGATGGAAATTTTGAGCTATGATATCTGTAACCAATAATTGTTTGTCAATAGATTGTTTTATAAGTAAAAGTTCAAAGCGGAGTGTAAAATTCCTCCCGAGCCTCTCAAGATGTCCAGTATCTTCCGCTGTAATCAATCCCCTCTTCAGAAATATAAAAGATCTTGTTTTTACCTGTTTTGTCCTAGAGAGAGAAAATATTCTAGAGAGAGTTTGGTCTTGGTCAAAGTCTGATTCTGGGTTCGAGTCTGGTAAGGTTCTTCCTGAACTACCTTTCTCGAAAGGGGTTGATATTTTAATCACTATTTTATTGAATTTCATTCATTGAATATTCACTTAACTGATTTCTAAACTAATCACGAATTCCTATGAGGAATAAATTAATCAATTTATCTAAATTTTCGACTTC
This sequence comes from Cibotium barometz, assembly GCF_041138505.1. Taxonomy (NCBI): domain Eukaryota; kingdom Viridiplantae; phylum Streptophyta; class Polypodiopsida; order Cyatheales; family Cibotiaceae; genus Cibotium; species Cibotium barometz. Next base: position 30,153,704 of record NC_141055.1, on the reverse strand, counting down.
GATAGATTTTCTGAATTTTCTCATTACCGTTCAAGTGAATATGAAACGATAGAATTTTCTCTCATAGTGTATTTACTTATTCATTTATTGATTATTCATGGAAATTAAACATAGAAATAAAGAGAATCCTAATTTTGATATAAGAATCATTTATGCCTCTTTTTATGCATAAAATCCAACTTCAATGAAAATAACACTTTTATATAAAAGAAAAATCCTTTTTTGCATCTACTTATGCATAGAAATTAAATCTAATGAAAATCACACTTTTATAATAAAAATTCTTTTATGCTTCACTTTATGCATAAAAATCAATATTGGTGAAAGTAACACTTTTATAATAATAAAAATCTTTTATGCATTACTTTATGCATAAAAATCAATATTGATGAAAGTAACACTTTTATAATAATAAAAAATTCTTTTATGCATCACTTTATGCAGCATAAAAATCAATATTGATGAAAGTAACACTTTTATAATAATAAAAAACTCTTTTATGCATCACTTTATGCATAAAAATCAATATTGATGAAAGTAACACTTTTATAATTAAAAAAATTCTTTTATGCATCTTTTCATGCATAGAAATTAAATCTAATGAAAATCACTCTTTTATAATAAAAATTATACAATATGCATCTTTCTATGCATAGAATTTAAATCTAATGAAAATCACTCTT